>NC_048225.1:6226629-6273855 GCF_002007445.2 Ailuropoda melanoleuca | reverse complement strand
TTAAAAAAAAAAAAAAAATTTCTCTTAGTCTTCTATATTCACTAATATTTTCATGTTCAATAAAGATTACTTTAAACTTTTCTTCCTTTGACATTTAGAGGGCTTCATGTGTCTGTGAATTGATGCCGTTCATCAGTTTTGGAAGATTCTAGACCATTATCTTTTAAAATATTGCTTCTTCTCCATTCCTTTCCCCTGTTTTTCTGGGATTTCAATTATAAGTATTAAGACTTCCTGGCTATAATCTCCATTTTTTGGTTTTTTACCTATTCTTGTATGTTTTCCAATCTTTTATTCTTTCATTTCTCAATGCTCTATCTAGATACTTATATTGACTTATATTTTATTATTTTTATCAGCTACATCCAATCTGCTATTAAACCCATCCAATGAATTCATCACTTCAGGTACCGCAATTTTGGCTCCAGGATTTGTATTTGGCTTTTTGTTTTAATCAAATCTGCCATTTCTGTTTCATACTGTCCAGTTCTTTGATCACATTTTTAACCCTCTCTTCTATTTCTCTGAATATAGTAAGCATGCGTATTTTAATATCTGTCTGCATGTTCACTCAAATATCTGGAGCCCCTGTGAGTATATTTCTATTGTCCATTTTTTTCTCCTGGGTTTTGTCTACATTGTCTTCTCTTGTGTTTCTAGTATTTTTGGTTACGTGCTTTAAAAAGTAGAAATAATTAAGCACTGGAATGGTTTCTTTTTCCAAAGAGAATTTCCATGGGTTTCTGGCAGTTCCAAACATGAGATATCTGGAATGTGGGCAGTAGCTCCTATGAAAGAAAACCTGCTCATTTCCAGCTTACCTAGTTGACCTGTACCCGTATATTTTAGCCTTTCCATGTTTGTTCCAAAGCAAGAGGCATTCACTAGGCCCTTATGTTAGTAAACTGTCCAGTGTCTGCCCCACTAAGCTCTCAAAAACTCTGGTGAGCTTCTCAGCGTATTAGCAGTCTCCTCAGCAACAGCAGTCACATCTGGGGGTAAAAAGAGCTTCAAACAGATTTGACTTTTCCGTATCTTCACCGGAGAACTACCTTCTTAGTTCGCTCATTTCATTAGGCAGACTTTTCTCTGGCTTTTCAAGTTATCCACAGTGGAAAATTGTATTCAAAGTGCCAACTCTGCAAATACGGGGCTCTTTAAACTCATTCTGAAGTTTTATATCTCAGCTACTACTTCTACCCCACAGAAAACAGAAAAAATACAGGTTAACACTTATGATTACTAGCTCCAAAGTCTAACCCCTGGTAAAAGAGGGTATCATCACAAACTCAGAGGAACGTGGGAAAGTTACGTGTCAGAAATGTCATGTCAGGAATGTATAATGAGATATGACGGTACTGGGGAACCGGTGAACAAAGAGGGATAAATGTTTACTGTTCTTTCATCGGAAGACAGGTTGGCAGCTTACAGTTGGCAAAACCAGCAAGAGAAAAAAAGCTTACTGCTGCTACTATAAAGCCACAATTGGCAATCTCTTTTCACCAGAAAGTGGCTTTAAAAACAAACATTGCAAATGAGGCCTTGACATTATGGGAGAAAAATCAGGGAACATCATTTTATAGCTACTTCTTGTAACTTGTATGTTATCTCTTCCATGAACTTACCGTATAAATATTAGAGAATCTTGATGCAGGAGGAGTACGGTCACACACAAACACCCCTCCTCCAACAAATATGCCATATTGTACAATATGACATAACACAAAAATGAGGTATGCAATTTTTGGAAAACAGGAGAGTATATTAATTACAACTGGCATTATAGACTTCTAAAAATATACTTGTAGAGCTGAATGTTTAGGATGTGTTTAGAAAAGTGTCAGTATATAGGGGAGCCTGGGTGGCTCAGTCGTTAAGCGTCTGCCTTCGGCTCAGGTCACAATCCCAGAATTCTGGGATCAAACCCCCCCGCACTGGGCTCCCCGCTCAGCAGGAAGCCTGCTTCTCCCTCTCCCACTCCCCCTGCTTGTGTTCCCTCTCTCGCTGCCTCTCTCTCTGTCAAATAAATAAATAAAATCTTCAAAAAAAAAAAGAAAAAGAAAAAGAAAGAGAAGTGTTAGTATATAAAATGAATATATAATTTTTAAAGTTTCATGAAAATACCACCAATAATTAGTGAAAAGAAAATAAAAACATCCATTCTTAATAGCAACTAAAAAAATAAAATATATGGGAATAAGCTCAACAAGAAATGTGAAAACCTGTAGTGCTGGGGATATTATTTGTACATTTGGCCCTGGATCAGGGACAGAACTTTATTAATTTGGAAAAATATCTTGTTGAGTCACTGGAAAAAAGGGAAACCATGAGAGCAAGGGGAGTAAGAGAAAGAAAGAAATGAGATATCTGAACTGTGCTGAATAAAGAAAGTGGCATTCAGAGATGGAAAATGCCTGGTGAACAAGGCAGGATAGCCAAAGGGTTTTAAAGAACCTGAGTGTTTAAGGTTCAATTCATGTCCTCTCCATCTTGTACCCAAGCCTCCCCAATCTACAAATGCCTTCTGAGAGTAGATTGTGTGTGAGTGAGCACATGAATTTGAGTGTGAGTATGTACGTGTGTATGAGTGTGTATGTATTTGTATGCCTGTGTGTCTGTGCTGTGGGGGGCAGGGGTTGCAGATTAGAGAATGAGACTGAATTCAACCCCTGGTCACTGTGTATAGAATCTGGGCAGTCAAGGTTAGATGGCAAATGATCCATAGACTGAACCTGTTCAGTCAGTTTTAGGCAAGAGCTCAGAGCCAGTGGCGGCCATGTAAACAGTGATGTTGCAAAATATTTTAAGGGGTACGATAAACTTCCTAAGTTGTAGAATTCTAATCTGTGTGCCAACTTATTTAGATTTTTAAAGAAAAGAGAGATACTAGGTTAAGTCAGGGTTATACTTACATGGGGAAAAAATCTGAAACTACCACTGAAATCAAACAACTGAAAGAGAGAAAAGAGACTTGAAAGAGTAGACAAGCCAGTTTCCTGGATAAGAAGACAAACTACTAAGGAGCAGTGTATGTGATGTGCGTGTGCATGTGTGCATGCACATGTGCTGTGTGTATATGCATATGTATAAATGTGTAAATTAGGGAACAAAACAGAATTCTACACCCTGGTCAATGGGTATAGAATCTGGGAAGTCAAGTTTTAAAACAAAGACTGTAACAAGAGATGAAGCATGGCATTACATAATGATAAAGAGATCAATCCAAGAGGAGGATATAACAATTGTAATTATCTATGCACACAACATGGGAGCACCGGAATACATAAAGCAAATATATTAACAGACATAAAGAGAGAAATTAATAGCAATACAATTATGGTAGGCAATTTTAACACCCCACTTATATCAATGGATAGATCATCCAGGCAGAAAATCAGCAAGGAAACAGTATCTTTGAATGACACTTTAGACCAAATGGACATAACAGGTATATACAGAATATTTCATCAAAAATCAACAGAACATACATTCTTCTCAGGTGCATATGAAACATTCTCCAAATAGACCATGTGAGGCCACAGAGCAAGCCTCAATACAGTTGAGAAGACTGAAATCATACCATGCATCTTTTTCTGACCACAACAGTATAAAACTAGAAATCAGTCACTCACACACACACACACACACACACACACACACACACACACACACAAACTAATCCTATAAAAAATACAAACATGTGTAAGCTAAACAACATGATACAAAACAACCAATGAAGCAATCAAAGAAGAAATCAGAAAATACATGGAGACAAATGAAAATGAAAACAATCCAAAATCTTTGGGATGCAGCAAAAGCAGTTCTAAAGGGAAATATATAGTGATGCAGGCCTGCCTCAAGAAATAAGAAAAAAGTTCAAATAAACAGTCTTACCTTACACCTAAAGGAGCTAGAAAAAGAACCAACAAAACCCAAAATCTGTAGAAGAAAGGAAATAATAAAGATCAGAGCAGAAATAAATGAAATGGAGACTAAAAAACAAAAAGCCACACACACAATAGAAAAAAAAAAAATCAGTGAAACCAAGAGCTGGTTCTTTAGTCAGACTCATCAAGAAAAAGAGAAAAGACCCAAATAAATAAAATGAAAGAGGAGAGAAACAAAAGAGAAGTAACAACCAACAACACAGAAATACAAAATATTGTAAGAGACTACTACAAAAAAAACTGTATGCCAACAAAATGGATAAACTAGAAGAAATGGATAAATTCCTAGAAATGTACAATCTTCCAGAACTGAATCAGGAAGAAATAGAAAATCTGAGTAGACTGCTTATTAGTAACAACATTGAATCAGTAATCAAAAACACTACCAAAAAAAAAAAAAGTCCAGCACCGCATGGATACACAAGTGAATTTTACCAAACATTTAAAGAGTTAATACCTATCCTCCTTAAACTATTACAAAAAACAAAAGAGGAAGAAAAACTTCAAATATATTTTACAATGCCATGGGGTTCCTGGTTGGTTCAGTCAGTAGAGCATATGACCCTTGATCTTGGGGTTGTAAATTCAAGCCCCACATTGAGTATAGAGATTACTTAAAAATAAAATAAATAATACTATACATAAAAATTTTAAAGACTCTACCAAAGAACTACTAGAAGTCATAATTACATTCAATAAAGTTGCAGAATACAAAATTAATAGCCAGAAATCAGTAGCATTTCTATACATAAACAATTGAGTAGCAGAATGAGAACTTAAGAAAACATTCCATTTATAATTGCCACAAAATAATAAAATATTTAGGAATAAACTTAACCAAGAAGTAAATGACCTGTATTCTGAAAACTACAAAACACTAATGAAAGAAATTGAAGATGACACAAATGGAAAGATATTCCATGCTCATGGACTGGAAGAATTAATACTGTTAAAATGTCCATACCACCCAAAGTAATCTACAGATTCAGTGCAATCCCTATAAAAATACCAACAGCATTTTTCACAGAACTAGAACAAAAAATACTACAATTTGTATGGAATCACAAAAGACCCTGACTAGCCAAAGCAATCTTGAAAAAGAAAAACAAAGCTTGAGGTATCACATTCTAGACTTCAGGATATACTACAAAGCTATAGTAATCAAAATAGTATGGTGCTGGCACAAAAATAGACACAAAGATCCATGGAGCAGAATACAAAGCCCAGAAAAAATACACACTTATAGTACAATTAATTAATCTACGACAAAAGAGGCAAGAGAATGTACAATGGGAAAGGCAGTCTCTTCAATGTGCGGTGCTGGGAAAACTGGACAGCTGTGTGCAAAAGAATAAAACTGGACCACTTTCTAATACCATACACAAAAATAAACTCAAAATGAATTAAAGACCTACATGTGAGACCTGAAGCCAAAAACATCCTTAAAGAGGGCACAGGCAGTAATTTCTCTGACATCAGCCAAAGAAACATTTGTCTAGATAGGGAAATATAAGCAAAAATAAACTAAACTTAAAATAAATATAACTTAAAATAAAAATTAAAAAACTTTTGCACGTCCAAGGAAACCACCAACAAAACAAAAAGGCAACCTGCTGAACAGGAGAAGATATTTGTAAATGATATATCTAATAAGGGGTTAATATCCAAAATATAAAGAAAAAAAAAAACCTATACAACTCAACACTAAAAAACCAAAAATCTGATTAAAAAATGGGCAGAGGACCTGAACAAACAATTTTTCCAAGGAAGACATACAAATGGCCAACAGGCACATGAAAAAATGCTCAATATCACTCATCATAAGGGAAATGCAAATCAAAACCACAATGAGTTATCTATCACCTTACACCTGTGAGAATGACTATAATTCAAAAAGAAAAAAACAAGGAATAACAAGTATTGGTGACGAAGTAGAGAAAAAGGAAACCTCATACACTGCTGGTAGAAATGTATACTAATACAACCACTATGAAAAACCGATGGAAGTTCCCCCCAAAAATTAAAAACAGAAATACTATATGATCCAATAATTCCACTGCTGGGTATTTATCCCAAAGAAAATGAAAACAAAATTTGAAAAGATATATGCACCCCTATGTTTATTGCTTCATTATTTACAATAGGCAAGATATGAAAGCAACCTAAGGTCCATCAATAAATGAATGGATAAGGATGGTGTGGTAGGTGTACACACACACACACACACACACACACACAGAGGAATGTTACTAAGCCACAAAAAAGAATGAGATGATGCTATTTGCAAAAACATGGATGAACTCAGAAAGTATTACGCTAAGTGAAATAGTCAGAGAAAGACAAATATCACATGTAGAATCCAAAGAAATTGAAAACCCACCAAATTAAAAGCACAGTCAGACCCATAAATACGAAGAACAAACTGAGGTTTGCTGGAGGGAGAGCAGCTGGAGGATGGGCAAAATGGATGAAGGGGAGTAGTAGACACAGGCTTCTAGTTGTGGAAGGAATATGTCACAGGAATAAAAGGCAGAGCATAGGGAATATAGTCAATGGTTTTGTAATAGCATTGCAGGGTGACAGATGGTAGCTACACTTGTGGTGAGCACAGCATAAGGTACAGAGATGTTGAATCACTATGTTGTACACCTAAAACTAATGTAACATTGTGTGTCAACAGTACACAAACAAAATAATTTAAAAAAAGAATCTGGACAGTCAAAATAAATCTTTCCAAGTTAATTTGAAGGTTTAATGTATTCCCAAAACACCCCACTGTGCTTTTAAATATTTTGACAAAATGATTCCAAAGTTCATCTGGAATAGCTAAGAAAAGAAACTGAGAAAAAGTAATGGTGTCACTAAATGTTAAAACATTTTAAACCTAATCGGTATGGGACTGGTATGAAATAGATGGGCAAATCTATGAAGGGATACCTAGCCAGGAAATAGAAGCTAATGTATATAGGAAAATCAACATACAATCACAGACCAGGGAGAAAAGGGAGAGGAACCCAATGAATAGTGCTGGGACCAGTTTTTTAGCCATTTGGGAAATAATCTGTTCAATTATTATACCATGTTATCCAAACAAATTCCAGACATTCGAAAAGTTAGATGTCAAATTGAAGAGAAGGAAATGTAGAAAATTTGTCTGTTCTTTAACTAGGGAAGGACATTCTAGACTTACAAGAAATCTCTCCAAATCTTAAAATATTGACATATTTGACAGCATAAAAATATTAAATATTTTTGCATGTTAAACAGATTTGGAAATTAGTCAAGAAACTACATATGAGTATCTACATTAAATATAATGAAGTGGAAATGTATCTAAAACATCTATAACTCAATGAGAAGATATTAACCTTGCC
This sequence comes from Ailuropoda melanoleuca, assembly GCF_002007445.2. Taxonomy (NCBI): domain Eukaryota; kingdom Metazoa; phylum Chordata; class Mammalia; order Carnivora; family Ursidae; genus Ailuropoda; species Ailuropoda melanoleuca. The sequence continues at coordinate 6,266,534 of NC_048225.1, read as the reverse complement.
CCATCTACTTCTCCAACTCCTAAGAAAAAAAGAATAAAGGTTATAAACATAGGTTACAAGAGAAAATGCTAATAAATATCTGCAAGACATTTAAATGGTTATTAAGATGACAAAAATGAAACTTTTAAAGAAGTACCATTTTTTGCCTACTGAAAAAAAAAAAAGTAAAAGGTATTTTTAAATTGAGAATACCTTCAGTTGACGCTATAGTGGGACAAGCACCAAAGACACAGTTTGAGGACCTTTCAGTATTTTCAGGAAATAATTTTGCATTGCATCATGTAGAAGGAACTTCAAGATATAACCATTTTAAACCCAGTAAATTTCACACTGATGGAATTTATATTCAAGGAAATAATAAAACCCAAAGATGAATGCTACAGATACTAGCACCAATGTAATTATACACCATTGCTGCAGGTACCGGAGCTAGAAATTTCTCCTTGTGCCAGCAAGCAGAATGCCAGGGAGAACCAACCTTACAGGAGCCACGGCTGAAGTGCACACCAGCAAAAGACACAGGTCATGTTTTAGGTTTCCGGTCTTCTGGCCAAGTCATTCCCTCTCTCTGAACTGACTGCTGAGCTTCCTCGTCTTTCTGGTAAATTCTACAGCATACCTGGAACACTCCCTCACCCTCTCTGCACACCCAACTGGGAAGAGCTAGACGCCACTCCTTCTGCAGTCCCACAAAGCAGCACAGACTTTATTCCTGCCCCATTCCCCCCAATAATTAGGCTTTCTCAGAAAAGGGACAGGATTTTCTATGCCTGCAGACTCTTGCCCACTGTAGGAGCTCAAGAAATATGTTCCGAGTATGTGCGAACTTGAAGAGAGCTACAGGGTGTAAAGGGTAACTCTACTCTTCCAGCAGGTGATGTTTCTGTAAATGCATTTATTAATTTAATAAACCAGTATGAATGCCCTATTCTAAGGTGATTCAAAGAGTAATAGAGGCCCATTTTTGTCCTAGAGGGGCCAGTTGTCTGAGAGATCTCAGATTTGTAAAGAATTAATTATATCAGGTAAGTACAAGATTCTTGTAGGCTGCAAAATTCTCCCTTTTGGGACTTCGATATCTTTTGCGGCTAATGATCCCAGGAATAGTACCTGAATAAAATACATGAAACACTCTAAAACCACCTTCCTTTTCTGAACAGAACGTTTAAGGGCAGAGACATGAAAACAAAGGATATCACCTTTTTTCTTTTTAATTCCCCCTGCCTAATCAAGAAAAACTTTGAAGCTGAAAAGGGATTCAAATGCAGTAAATTTTTGGAATGCCTATGGAAATTCTTACTTTTTAAAAAAGAAAACCACAATGTGACCTATCCACAGAGAAGGACACCTTTTGTCACTATCCCTAAAGCAGCACTTTTTCCCTAAGAAAAGCAGGATATATCGAGCAAGTTCTTATGTCAATGAAGCCAGGGAATAGGGAACATTAGGCGGATAAGAGAAGCAGTTTACCAGCCAACCTTGATACTCTGCACTATCCTATGAGGAAAGCCGGTAGACAATATTAAAGGCCCATTCCTCTGCAGACAGGGAACCAAAGAGCTAAGTGTTTTGGCCAAGGTGACACCTGAGTGACAGCCAGGGGAAGGGCAAGCCCAGCCTTTTCTCAACTTTGAGGCACTGCCATTCCTTAAGCCTACTGCTGGATGACAAGGACAAAACAAACTTAAGAACACAAACCTTGAGAGCAACAGGGTGACCTCAGTAGAGTGGCATCATCTGAGCCAAGATTTCTAGATGCTCAAGAAGTTTATGAGAAAACCAAAACATTACACAAAGAAAAGAAATGGGGGCAGCAATCACCACGGGGGTTGTTAAGACCCTCGCCATGTTTGTTCCAGCCACACCATCGTCATGAACAAGGTGACCTGTTTCTCTGCTTCTCTCTCCCCGGCTCTCCACTTGGTCTCAAACTGCTCAGCAAGAGGCCATCCCCCTGATCAGTGAAGACTCTTCATCTCTTTCATACTTCGTATGTCTCTTTGTCTAAATTACTAGTAGGTACGAACTTCTTTCTTCATCCAGAATAGCATCCATTGGTCGCCTTCACTTCCAGGGGCATCATCCCCCAAAACAAAGCAAGCATTTACAGCTAAATGATAGACAGGTGAATGTGTAAATATAAAATGGCAAGTGAACACTGAGGAAAAAGAGACCTTGAAAACCCTAAATTAAGCCAGAATCAAAGTATTCCAAGTGCCATACGAGCTACGTCAAGAACAGACTGCTTGTGACCGGGCGGAAGAGCACAATCAAAGCACAAATCAAAGACCATGAAAAGACCGGCTCAGCCCATTGCTGAGAAAGCTTCTTGGCTGCCTACCCTTCAGTATTCACTTGAAACCATGTCTAACTCTGCTCATTTTCATCCTAATGCCTTTTATACATTACACTCTGGAGATGAATTTTATGTAGTACAAAAATGACCTCAATCATATTAATATTAACCAGTGCTGTCCAACCCGGTGCTGGCCTAAGGGCCCAACTCATGAAAGGAAGTTATAAGATCCCCATACCTTTTGCCAAAAAGAGCACGAAGTGACGTGAATTCACAACCAGACCCAGCTCTTCAGAGTGCCCCCAAAATGGTCACTTAGACTTTTAAATGATATTATTAATGGCAAATACTTATAAAGCTTCCCCATGCAATAGCTGGTCAAACAAACAAACAAACAGAAAGGAAACTTTCTCTTTTGGCAATGCCAAGAACAGTTTATCTGAAAATCTTCTGCTATAAAATGACAAAAAGGTTATATGAGTCATTAAAAACATGGTACAGATATGTTGTTTTTGGTAATAGGTTATGCACATCAACACTTATGCTGAAAACAATGCTGGGTAATATGTATACATATCAATAAAAGTAATGCTAGATTACACACATCCATATACATATGCACACATATACACAATTCAAACATGTTGACTTGTTGGCATGTACTAGAGATGCCAGGCCTTGCTGCAGAGAAAGCTCGAACGCTGGAAGGGAACATGAATACCTAAGGAGCACTGAACTGCTTTTAACCTAAGGACAAGTACCAATATCAAGAAACTTGGCTCTGGATGAGACTCAACTAGACAACCATGACAGAGACAAGGGCAGACCCAAACAGAGAGGTAAGGAATGTTATGAGACCATGCCACTTCTGGTTTGGTCCCCCGCCAATGGCTGTAACTTCTGGTTCATATAATTATGAACCAGAATTAAATCTATAGTACCTTTCTCCAAATCCCAACCCAGAGAACTGAAGGGAAGGTTGCTATGGAAACAATCAGAGTGGAAAAAGAAAAAAGAGAGAAAGAGAGAAGGAGGAAGAGATGGAAGGAAAACATGAAAGAGAGAGTGAAGGACAGGAAAAGACATGGAAATGACTGGAAGAAAAGGGGGATGGATGGTGCCTCAGAAATTGTATACACAGCTTGACAAAAATTCTAAATAACATATTAGCACAACAAGGTACAAAAGGTATGTGAATGAGGATATATCATGATCAAATTGGGTTTAAATATGAATGTTAAGTTGAGTTGGTTAAGCATCTGACTCTGATTTCTGCTCAGGTCATGATCTCGGGGTCATGAGATTGAGGCCAGCATCAGGCTCTGTGCTCAGCATTGAGTCTGCTTGAGATTCTCTATCTCCCTTTCACTCTGCCCCTCCCTCCACAAGCATGTGCCAGGGCGAGCCCGCGTGCACTCTCTCTCTCTCTCTCCCTTTTAAATAAATAAATAAATAAATATTTTTTTAAAGATTAGGAGTGTTAGTTCAATGTTGGCTTAACATTAAAAAACTAATCAACATAAATCACCATATTAACAGATACAAGCAGGAAAATTATGATCCTCTCACTAGACGTAAAAAAAAAAAAAAGAAATCCAAAAAGTTTAACACCCATTTATTATAGAAATTCTTAGCAGACAGAAAAAAAGAAATTTCGGCAAATTAGTAATATTTATGTGTAACAAATGTACAAGTGAATTAATAAGTAAAGATAAAACCTTGAGATGTTGTATTTGAGATTAGAAACTAGACTAAGATGCCCATTATCACCAGTTCTATTCAATATTGCATTTGGGAATTCTCAGTATCATGGTAATTAATGCAAGAAAAATGGAAGACATAAGGATTGAAAAGGATAAAAGATAACATTTTCAGAGGATATGATTATGTATCTAGGAAATCTAAATGAATCTATGTATGTCATCAAAATTAATAAGAGAGCTTAGCAATTTGCTTAATGCAAAGTGAAAATGCAAAAATCAATTCCATTTTTTAATTATAACCCCTTTTTTTTACTTTTTACTTTTTTTTAAATAATAATCTTTTATTATGTTATGTTAGTCACCACTCTTGGGGCCTTTTTACTTTTATAGAACCCCCTTAATATCTCATGTAGGTCTGGTTTGTTGGTTATGAATTCCTTCAGTCTCTGCCAATCCTGAAAGGTCCTTATCTCTCCATCAATTGTGAATGGCAGCCTTGCTGGATAAAGGATCCTTGGCTGCATGTTCTTCTCAGAGCTTTGAAAATATTCTGCCAACCCTTCCCGGCCTGCCAGGTCTCTGTAGACAGGTCTGACATTATTCTGATGTTCCTCCCTCTGTATGCAAGGATTTTCTTCCCCCGACCACTTTCAATACTGTATCCTTGGACTTAATATTTGAGAATTGCACTATGACATGAAGTGGTGTAGGTCTGTTGTTATTGACCTTGGGAGGGGTCCTCTCTGCCTCTTGGACACAAATGCTTGTTTCCTTTGCCAGATTAGGGAAGTTCTCAGCTACAATTTGTTCAAATATCTCTTCTTGACCTCTTTCTCCACCCCCTCGGAGATGCCGATGATTCTGACACTGGAATGTTTCATTGAGTCAGTAATCTCCCGTAATCTAAATTCTTGAGATTGGATTTTTTTGAGCCAAGTTTCTGTTTTAACTTTCTCTTCTACCATCCCATCCTCCAATTCACTAATTCGTTCTTCTGCCTCATTCACCCTGGTCGTCAGAGCATCTAGTTTAGACTGCATTTGATTCATAGCATTTTTAATTTCTGCCAGATTCGCTCTCATTTCCACCCTTAGGGATTCTATATTCTCGTTAACAGTTTTTTCAAGCCTACACATCATCTTGACCATTGTCACTCTGAACTCCATTTCTGACAATTTGGTTACATCCATATCCATCAGTTCTGTGACAGAGGCGACAGACTCATTATCTTTTCTTTGTTGGGGGGGATTTCTCCTCCTCCTCATTCTGATGAGGAGAGGTTGCGGGGATGCCCAGAGCCCAAATTATTGACCAGGACCCAGGCAGTGTGCACTTGTTTTATGGGAACCTTAAGGATGTGGGCTTCTTGATTTTTCAGCCTGCCTCCTGGGGGAGAGGCCTGCCACGCTGATACTCAGGAGACCCTGTTTGGGTAGAGTTGCCCCGTCCCCTGCAAGGGGGGATGGGGATGGGCACAATGTGAACCAGTATTTCCATGCTTTTGTTCTCTGGCAGCTTTCCCTGGTGGTTTTCTGTGACTCTTCTGAGAGTCAGAGCAGCAGTGGCCCTATCCCAGCCTCTGACTCAGAACAGAGAGATCGCCGTCCGCTCTCCACTGAGCTCTCTTGGCCACTTTAACTCTGTTTCTGTTGGTGCTGCTAAAAACCCTACAATGTCCGGGTTTTGTGCCCCATAGCCCCTCTCCCAGCCCTCACTTCCAGGGCCAGCGCATCTCTGTCCTTTGTGCTTCTAACACTGCCAGCTGCCCCCAGTCCCCACACGTTCCCGAGCTCCCTGTTTCAGTGTGGTTCACGCACGCACCGGAGTGCCAGTTTTCAGTCTGGTCACATGCGCATTCCGGGCTCACAGTCTCAGTCTGCTTTCTCACGTGCTGGTCCAGGAGTCTGGCCGCCTCCCCAGTGCAGGTGGCGACTACTTCCCAGTGCCCACGTGCATTGGCTCCCTCTCCCTTCCATTTATCTTCCTATATCTGTGGGAGGATTCATGGCTCCTCGCTTCCTACCTCAATACTCAGTGCTGAGATGTTCGTTTGTAGAGATCCAGATGTATCTTCCTGCGTCTCAGGCTGATTTCGTGGATGTTTAGGAAGGTCTGGTAGATATCCAGCTCGATTCAGGGGACCAGCTGAAAAAGGCGTCCCCTACTCCTCCGCCATCTTTTCTCCTCACAACGTCTCCTTTTGTATTTTTATCCTTGCAGAAAGTGGTCACTTTTCTGTTCATACAGTTGCTGTTATTCCTTTCTTCACTCTCCAGTTGAGTTTGTAGGTTTTCAGAATGGTTTGATAGCTCTCTAGCTGAATTCCTGGGACCAGATGAAAACTAGGTCTCCTGCTCCTCCACCATCTTGGACTCCCTCAAATCAATTCCATTTTTAACAAAAATTTGGAAAACTGAATTTTTAAATGTACCATTTGTAATACAATAAAAAATATGGTACACAGGGATATATTTATATATATTAAATATATGATTTAATATATATTAAAATATATAAAATATACAAATCAATATTAGGTTTCAGAATTTTCCCTATAGAGATACTTTCCTATCTCTACATTGTCCCATGTACTTCCCTCTCTCTGTATTATTACAACAAAGTTTCAGGGAAAATTCTGAAAACTAATATTGAGAAATATTTTAAAAGACTTAAACAAATGGGAAACCAAATCTCTTTCATTAACTGGAAAAACAAAATTACAAATATACTAATTTTCTCTAGATCGATTAATAAATTCCCTGTAATCACAGTTAAAACCCACTCTGTGATGAATCTCATTGTTAACAACACTGTCTCTTTCTCTGTCTCTATCTCACACACACACGCACGTGCATGCATACACACACAAATATAGTTTTAGGCATGCTTTTTAGTTTCTTGCTATTAATTAAGCACTGTGGACAGACAAGGACTCCAAGGCACCTCAAGATGGCCTGTAATATCAGTGGCTAAAGCAAGCACACACAAAATATATAATTTGAAGAAATCAAACTGTTAAGAATAATTTTTTAAATTATAATACTACCATTAAGTCCTCAAAGTGATAAGAAAGTACTTTATCTATGAAACAACAACAACAAGCTGCATAAAATAAAAAGGTTTTAAGACAGGAAACCAGAACTGGCTATTAAGAATATAATAGTGTCAGTGGAAAACTCAACAGAGAGTTTGGAAGATGAAGTTTTAGCACAAAGGAAATTAAAAATGGGAGAAGCAGGATAAGAAAATGGCAGAACAATTTTAGAAGATCTCACATCTAGAAAGAGAATCATCATGGGGGCACCTGTGTGGCTCAGTTAGTTAGGTGTCTGCCTTTGGCTCAGGTTGTGATCCCAAGGTCCTGGGATCAAGCCCTGCATGGAGCCTCATTTCAGGCTCCCTGCTCAGCCAGGAGTCTGCTTCTCCCTCTCCCCTTGCCTCTCCCCTTGTCCCTCCCCCTGCTCATGTGTACTCTCTCTTACACTCTCTCAACTAAATAAATAAAATCTTTTAAAAAAAGAATCATCATAGAATTATACAAGAAAAATTTTCAGAAATAATGAATATGATATTCAAAATCAAAAGAGTCCCTTAAGTGTCCAAAGCAATGAATAAAAATAAACCCACACCAAGACATCACACAGTATTTCAGAAAATTGGGAATAAAAAGATGTAAAGACTTCCAGGATACAGGGAGGGGAGGAATATATTGTTTAAGCACGGGATCAAAGATCAAATGCCTCCTGCCTTGTCAACAGCCATAGCAAATATCAAAAGACAACAGAACAATGTCTTCAAAAGATCTGATAGAAAATTGTTTACAACCTAGAACTGTATACCCAAACTGTCATTTAACCGCAAAAAAAAACCCTATAAAACTATAGTAATCAATACTATTGATATTGACAAAGAAAAAAATTGATCAGAACAGAATACAGAGCCCACAAGTATATGGTTGTCTGTATCTAGAACAATGCCCAGCACATAGTAGGCACTCAATAAATATCTTTTGAAAGTTGACTCAACAGGTTAACCTGGTGAATGAAACAGGCAGTATTGTAGATCAATGGGCAAAGAATCAGCTGTTCAACAAATGGGTGGGAAATCAGATATCCGTACAGAAAAAAATAAATCCAGGTCAATTATTTATACTACAAAAACCTTTTTAAAACCCAAGATGAAATAAAGATAAATCTGAATGATAAAACTTTTAGGAAAAAACATAGAATGAGATCTTTTTCACTCTGCATCTATAAAGATTTCTTAAGATACACAAAAAAATGTGGTCCATAAAGAAAAGATTAAGTCTGGCTGCATTAAAATTATGAACTTCTGCTTATCAAATAATACCTTAAAGAAAGTGGAAAGGCAAGCCACAATCTGGTAGAAGATATTTGTACATAACCAACAAAGAATTAGTACCCATGGGGAAAATATTCTTAAAAATAAGAAAAAAGATAATTCGATAGAAGAATGGGCAACAGATACAAAGACTTAAATAAAATAAATATAAATGACAAACATATGAAAAGATTTTCAACCTCATTGATAATCAGAGAATTCAAATTTAAATCACAATGATATCAACAAATCAGTCTGATATATTGTTGGCAGGAATGTAGAGATAAGGAATTCCTATGTCTTGCTTGTAAGGAGTATATATTGAAATAAAAATAGCCACTTCAGTAAACGAGTTGGCATTTCTTAGTAGACATGAACATTAATCTATGGAGCAATAATTCTGCTTCCGGATTTATACTCTAGAAAAAAAACGTTTATATAAACATGTACTTGAAAACATCTAATAATATTCATAAAAGCAATATTCATAATAGCACAGAACAGGAAAAAAAGCCCAAATGTCCATCAACAGTAGAACAGATAAATTATGGTTCATTCATGCAAAATTATTTTATTTTTAAGATTTTATTTATTTGAGAGAGAGAGAGAGAGAGGTACAAGCACAGAGGGAGAGGGAGAAGCAAATTCCCCATAGAGCAAAGAGCCCGATGCAGGGACTTGATCCCAGGACCCCAAGATCTTGACCTGAGCTGAAGGCAGTGGCTTAACCAACTGAGCCACCCAGGTGCCCTCAAAGTTATTTTATGTAACAGTGAAAAAGAATGAATTCCATCCATATGTAAAAATGGAGATGGATCTTAAAAACAATACTGTAAGCTGAAAACCAGTGACAAAAGAATTTATAGTGTAAAATATTGATTTCATGTTCAAAACCTTTCAAACTAAAAATTATCCTGTGTGAGGACTGACACATAAGAAAACATATAAAACCATATAGAAAAGTCAGAAAATATGAAACTAGAAATTCAGGTGAGTAGGTCCCTCTTAGGGAAAAGGCAGAAGTTGTAATTGTAGAAGGAACACAAGGGTCTTAAAAACTGGTAATATTCTCTGTCAACACTAATTCTAGGGGCACCTGGCTCAGTCAGTTAAGCATCTGACTCTTGAGCTCAGCTCAGGTCTTGATCTCAGGGTCATGAGTTCAAGCCCTCTGTTGGGCTCCACACATTCTGTTTTAAACTAGTACTGAAAATACTCTTAAAAAAATAAAGAAGGAAGGAAGGAAGGAAGAGAAGAGAAGAGGAGAAGAGAAGAGAAGAGAAGAGAAGAGAAGAGAAGAGAAGAGAAGAGAAGAGAAGAGAAGAGAAAGAAAGAAAATACTCTATATCTTAAACTGGAGAGTGGGTATGTCGTGTTTGACATCATGTTTACATGCAAGATATATTCTTTTGGCTATGTGAAACATTTCATGATTTTTAGTTAAAAAGAATAGAATATGGAAAAATGAAGGCCATGAAACTCATATCAAAATTAAGCACCTTACAGAACTGAGAATTTTCCACATGATACAACTCAGAAATAACACTCTGGAAACCTGTCAAGCCACCACCAGAAGATTTCCAACCCAACAAATGATGGAGCCGTTCTACACTGACAGATATACTTACACTGTACTAACTGCATCAGTGGGAAAAGCTTTGGCTTTGGGGTCTCAGTCATAGGTTTGCAGTTTACAAAACTGTGTGAGGTTCGGTTTGCACATAAAGTGAGGATTAACAGCAGGGACTGTTTAAAGATTAAATGAGATCGTGGGTGATAAATACCAGGCACACTACAGACCCCTAAAAATATTGGTTCCCTTCCCTTCCTATACAGAGTCTTGGCCACCCTTTCTTATTAAGCTCCTTAGTACCGTAACTATACCAAGTAGCAGTTTTCTGTAGAACTTTGAGTTTGTACACTACGTTATTTATTTGAAAGTTCTTTCATAAATATTATTGCACTTGATCTTCACATTCATGCTTCAGAAGAAATAGCTCTGCCAATTTGAAAACTGATGCTCACAGAGATGAAAGAAATGGCAATAATTTGTCCAAAATTCTGGAAGTCCTGGTTGCAACTATGACATCTATTATTTCCCCCAAAATATTTTTTAAGTCTAGACAAACGATCTTGTAGCATGACATCTAAATGACATCTACCTGACTCAAAAAGCACATCCTATCAAATGGTCTCATTTGGGATTTGAGATTACACAGTCACTAGATTGCTAAAACCCTAAAATTACAGATCAAAGACAGAATAACCCCAAGATTTATGAAAATTTCAAAAAACAGAAATATGTTAAACAGGTTTCAGAAATATTCAAACATTTAAGGGAAAAAAATCTTCAGTTTTAATGTAATTTCAATCAGGCCCAGTTTAGATACATCCCCTTGGAAAGAGCTGCCATGTCATTATCAGTCCTGTAACTTAAAAGGAGTGTTCCAGTCAGGCATTATCCCCAGAGCTCCAGGCTCCACAGAGCTTAGAAGGAAACAGTGACACATTACGTGACAAGGAATGCTCTTCCAATGCAGTCCTCTCTCCAATGGCTCTTCCTGACCCCAGACCTAATTAATTTTGTTCAACTTTTATTTTGTGACTTTATCTACATTAAGAGTAAGTCACCAACAACCTCAAACGCTATCGTGCAGCCCGGGATAGCCAGGAACAGTAAAGTGTGCCGACGAGGAATTATCTTCTTTTATCTTTGATATTCAACACTGTTTTTGAGAGCAAATCCTATAAAAAGCTATGTGTCTCCAATGGCATCATTGAGAACAGCTCCATTCCTACAGGACTCAAAGGATTCTTTCAGAAAATTTTATAGAGCCAGGATGACCCATCAGGGGAAAGTCCCTCTCCTAATTGGCAGTAAAAAGTGAGTGCCTCAGAGCCCCACACTGAGACCATAATGGTGTGAGGAGAAGCTGTGTGGTGAGCCATAAAGCCTAAGAAATCATGGTGACCTGGAGTGGCTTTCATAGCCACTCACAAGCCATCCATATCTACTAACGTATTTCATTTACTCAGGCTACTGTAAGAGAAGAGAAAAAGGAAGTTGTGTGCTATTCCTATGATTCTCATTTCTATTTTTGCCCCTCTTTGAGGCCCTGGTTGTTTTAAGAAAAGCTTTTTCCTGGCTGTCAGACAAGATGTTCTGAGTTTTCAGCAGCAGAAAAAGCCTCTTAAAAATGTCAGGACCTCCTATCAATTTATAAATGAGAATAAATCAACTCTCATTGAACTCTGAGTACCACCTGCTGAGCAAGGCAGTTTTTACACATCGTCTTGTTGAATCTTCCCAAAGAGCAATGGACCATGGGTCAAAATTATGCACAATTCCTTCTGTGTGCAGAAAAAAATAACTGTCTTTACCTTATTTAAATGTTCTCCCTTTACCCGTAGGCCCCCAGTTCCAATGGAGGCAGAAAGTACAGGGGAAAAAAGCTTTATCTTCACAATTCAATGTAGCCCTGTTTTAAGCAACTGTCTTTCTGCATTTTGCCCCATTCTCAACTGTTCTCCCCAAGACGGCAGGAAGGTTCATAGAAAAGCTTGTCCATTCTATTGGACTTCAGAGGGGCATCTGTTCATGTAGATGACGGTGGCTGATACAGGGAAGAGGACAAGGTGAGAGGGGATTGCAGTGGGAGGGGTCTCCAACTGTCAAAGCCAACAGGCACTGATCTGTAAGGCTCTGAGGAGGAACCATAGCATTTCTGAGCTTAATAGAACCTTGAAAATATCACAGATGAAGGCTTTCCAAAGAGAAAAGAAAATATTTTAGCAATAAAGGCAAAGGAGAAAAATCCCACATTAGGGTGGGAGCACAGCCACATTTATAGTGGCCTAAAGGTGACAGAGTTGGTCAAGTGCAAGAATGGGCATGTATATCTGCCTGGTCAAGCAGAGGGCTGGGCTCCATGCGGTGAGGACAATGAGAACCATAGGTTAAGAGGTATCTCTGATCAGGAGAGTACCTTAAAGTCCATAGTGGATTAAGCCAGAGTTAACATCAATGCAGGATGTTGAGAGGGTGAAGGATGTAGTTGAAGTGAAACGTGAGGTAAATAAATGGCTGCACGTGACTAAGCACTGTGTCCTAACAGCCATTCTAGGCAACACACGGAGAGAGCTCAGGGCCTTCGCAAATCAAAGTTTGGAGAGAAAAAGTTTGCTGGATGCAGAGAGGCATTATCAAAGGAGGAACATGAATGGAATGAGTGTACAAAATGGTGTCTGCCTAGAGTAACCAACGAAGTGGCCCCTGATGGAGAAAACCTGAGGAAATCAAGTTCAGACCACAGTACCATGTTTTCTTTCACAGGATTTAGTACACTTTGAGAGAGGACTGACAGCTGAAATGCTTTCCTATACAGATGGTGAGGGGGAAAATATGCATACCCACTGTTGGCACTAAGCTTTGCGATGACCAGAGAATGAAGGAAGAAAACCACACCTCTGCTCTCACATGGCCAAGGAGATCAGGAAGGGTTTGCCATATCTGGAGGGAGGGACATCAGGCAGCTCCTGAGATTTCCGCCTTTGGGGAGAAGTTATGCTAAATTTGGAACTAGAAGAAGAAAAACTTGAGCAAGAAATTAATGAGATGAAACTTGACCACTCTCTCACACCATACACAAAGATAAACTCCAAATGGATGAAAGACCTCGATGTGAGACAGGAATCCATCAAAATCCTAGAGGAGAACATAGGCAGCAACCTCCACGACATTGGCCAAAGCAACCTTTTTCATGACACATCTCCAAAGGCAAGAGAAACAAAAGATAAAATGAACTTGTGGGACTTCATCAAGATAAAAAGCTTCTGCACAGCCAAGGAAACAGTCAAAAAAACTAAGAGACAGCCCACGGAATGGGAGAATATATTTGCAAAAGACACTACAGATAAAAGACTGGTATCCAAGATCTACAAAGAACTTCTCAAACTCAATACACGAGAAACAAATAAATCATAATATGGGCAGAAGATATGAACATACAAATGGCTAACAGACACATGAAAAAATGCTCAAAATCATCAGCCATCAGGGAAATTCAAATCAAAACCACACTGAGATACCACCTTACGCCAGTTAGAATGGCAAAAATGGACAAGGCAAGAAACAACAATTGCTGGAGAGGATGTGGAGAAAGGGGATCCCTCCTACATTGTTGGTGGGAATGCAAGTTGGTATAGCCACTTTGGAAAACAGTGTGGAGGTCCCTTAAAAAGTTCAAAATTGAGCTACCCTATGATCCAGCCATTACACTACTGGGTATTTACCCCAAAGATACAGACATAGTGAAGAGAAGGGCCATATGCACACCAATGTTCATAGCAGCTCTGTCCACAATAGCTAAATCGTGGAAGGAGCCGAGATGCCCTTCAACAGATGACTGGATTAAGAAGTTGTGGTCCGTATATATAATGGAATATTATCCAGCTATCAAAAAGAACGTGTTCTCAACATTTGCTGCAACATGGACGGCACTGGAGGAGATAATGCAAAGTGAAATAAGTCAAGCAGAGAAAGACAATTATCATATGGTTTCTCTCATATATGGAACATAAGAACTAGGAAGATCAGTAGGAGAAGAAAGGGATAAAGAAGGGGGGGTAATCAGAAGGGGGAATGAAGCATGAGAGACTAGGACTCTGAGAAACAAACTGAGGGCTTCAGAGGGGGTGGGGTGGGGGAATGAGAAAAACTGGTGATGGGTGGTAGGGAGGGCACATAATGTATGGTTCACTGGGTGTTATACGCAACTACTGAATCATCAAACTTTACATCAAAAACCAGGGATGTACTGTATGGTGACTAACATAATATAATAAAAAATATTTAAAAAAAAGAAATTAATGAGATGTATACTTTACATTGAGAGGGAACTTACCTGGGTTTAGGTGTGTATTTCTTTTAACTAGCACTTTTCACTTAACTATGGTTATTCATTGACAGAGATGTGTCTCTGTAATTATATTTAGAGATGTCTATGGATCCAGAGTTTGGCAAATATATATGGAATTTGTAAGGAATTGAATTTTGTAGAAAAAAACACATTAGAGGCTAGTGACCAAGAGGTTGGTCTCTGGAATTCAGATTTTAACCTTGGCTCTCCATGGAGTGCCCTCATAACAGAGGTCACTTAAAATATCAAAACTTCAATTTCCATCACCTAGAAAATGTTATCATTTCCACACAGTAGTCTATTATCTGTGATGAAAATGAATTCTCTTGTTTATTGTGTCTGCTGATTTTCTGTCATGGTTGTTTCCATTCGTGCTTTGTAATTTTCAGCTTAGCGCATCTTCAGCAGGAGTTATTTCCCACAGGAGCTTGGTGCAGCCTAAGCTGTGCAGGAGACCCCATGGGGTACTTTGGATGTATGCCTCTTTTCACTAAACCAGTTTTTTCTCAGAAAGTCATTATCAGGATTAAACAAGTTAATGTTTGTGAAGAACTTAGAACAATCAATGGCTGGTCTTAACATAAATACTCAACAAATGAGTATTTGTTGAAAAAAAAAAACATTGTTGGTTCAACTCCCACACCTCCAGAAGAGGCTCAAGTTTCCTTTTCCTCTCAGATGATTTTTTCTACTTGTTACCCAAGTTACCTGCCCTGGTTGCTGTGTCCCTGGGCCAATGGACAGATTGCTCTCGGCCCTGATTAAGTCTTTCCCAGCTCTGAGTGTAGGCAGAGGACTCACTCCCAGGTACACAGGATCCTTGGCCTTGGCTTCCACTCACCCTCCCCCATCTTTGGTTAAACTCTAGCCTGTTAGGCTCCATCAAGTTTCAGTGGCTTGGACGGCCTTTCCGATGTAAACTGTTCTCCTGCTCTGGCTTCGCTTCCTCTTAGTTTCTATCTCCTTAGAATTTCTCTTTCTGGCTTTTGAGCTGGATTATGGGCTTTCTAACTTGATTACACTGTAGCAACTCCATGAGCTGGAAATATCCTCTCTACACTATCCACATCAGTCCACTTCTACCATTTTGCCTGGGAGTCACCAATCCTCCACATTTAATCATCTCACCAGTGGTAAAAATACAGTAGCAGACACCGCACAGAAACAGCTCATAAACCAGAAAATACCCAAAACCCTTTGATGAGCAATAGTTTTTAACACTTACATTCAAATGGTTGTCTTAACATTTATCTGTCATTTCATGCAGTGATACCTGATTGGGCTTGCATTATTATCTGAAAACCAATTTATTCATCTTTTAACATATTTGTTAGTTTAAAAATTGCGGTATAATTTTCATCTTGCGGATGAAATCACACTTTTAGGCATTTGTTGGATTCTCAAAATTATCTCCATATAGTATTTTTAGACTACTAGCAGGGTGCCTGGGTGGCTCAGTTGGTTAAGCAACCAATTCTTGATTTCAGCTCAGGTCATTATCTCAGGGTCATGAGATTGAGTCCTGTCGGGGCTCTGCTCTCAGCATACGGTCTGCTTGAGATCTCGCCCTCAGCCTCTGCTCCTCCCCGCTGCTCGCACACATACACTCTTTAAATAAATACAATAAAATAAAATCTTTAAATTAGATTACTGGCTTCCTCATTAAGATTCCCTGCTGCTGTAAGTGAATATCTAATAAGCATGTTGCAAATGCTGTGTGTAAGAGTTCATCCACCCAATCTATTTTTATCTTTTTGAAGTAGCCAGAGATATTTTAAACTGGCTTAATAATTCTAAGGAGCATGTTATTAATTGAAAAAGTTTTAAACATTACCAAGTAGAATTTTTAATTTACTTATTTCCATATTATGGAAAATCTAATTGACTCTAACTAAAACAAAAATCACAACTGGGGCACCTGGGTAGCGCAGTCCTTAAGTGTCTGCCTTTGGCTCAGGGCGTGATCCTGGCATTTCGGGATCGAGTCCCATATCGGGCTCCTCCGCTAGGAGCCTGCTTCTTCCTCTCCCACTCCCCTGCTGTGTTCCCTCTCCTGTTGGCTGTCTCTCTGTCACATAAATAAATAAAATCTTTTTAAAAAAAAATCACAGCACACTTCTCCTAAAGCCACAATACTACTCTGACAGGAAGAGACATATTGAGGAAACAAATGATTCACCCAGTATTTTATTTCTTCTCCTAGAAATAGCCATGTAGACAGCAATACTCCAGAACACCTCATCAGAGCATTCTAGACAATTTGTCCCTCCTAGTAAGAGATCCAGAGCACGAATTTGATGAGTATCAAACACAAATAGGAAAAAAAAATAAGTCTTATGTAGTGTCAATGTCTCAAAAGTGGTCATTTAATTAACTACATTATGGTACCGGCATATAACCAAAGATAATGTCCCATAAAAATGATTATAGACAATTCAGCAGCATAGAACGACACTGATAATAATTCAGGAAATAAAAGCGAATAGAAGTATGATCCTATTTTTTATAAAGTGAAATTTACTTGTAAATAAAGTATCTGGAAATAGGACTGGATCCTGGTTTTGTACAGCCTAAATTTTATACAATATGGGGACTGACCATTTCAGGTAAAGAATACAAAATGATGAATACAAAACTCCTATCAGAGCCTGGAAAGGGACTTATGTCAGTTTCATTACCTCCATATAAATCTACCCTTGTCTGAAAATTTCTACCACAAAATGTTAACAGGTATACATCTAGATAATAGGATTATCAATGATCTTTTTTATGATCTCTCTGTCCACCATTTTTTTAAAACTTTCTACAATAAACCAAATCATTACTCATTTAATATGAAAAGAACACTTAAAAAAAAAAAAGCTTTGATAAAGTAATCTTCAGAGGAAGATTTGTACAACAAAAGAGCAAAAGAATATTTATTTCAAATGTCAGATAAGGCCCACTTAGGCCAAGTATATGCTTATAACTATATCTGGGGGGAACAGTTAACTCAATATTTTTTTACAACAATTAAGAATGACTGAAACCACACCCTGTAATGAGAACTACATGGATTTTACTTTATGGTAACTGTACTATGAAAATAATTGACAGATACAATCGTTTCCTGATATAAAATGATAAATTATCCTTTCTTTCACTTTTTCATCACACCCTAGATGTAATCACAAAGTCCAATTAGTTCTATCGCCTAAGGCAGTGCCTGAACTCAGGATCCAGAGATCAAGAGTCGGAGGCTTAACCGACTGAGCCACCCTGGTGCCTCAGTCTCTCTTTTTAAAAATTCCAGACTGTCTGTCACTCTCCCACTACTCTAGGATGAGTCATCATCAGCTCTGGTTGGGACTATTCCAGTAGCCTATCAACTAGTCGCTGCTTCGACCTGGGCCCCATACTCCACCTCAGTCTA
Organism: Ailuropoda melanoleuca; assembly: GCF_002007445.2. Taxonomy (NCBI): domain Eukaryota; kingdom Metazoa; phylum Chordata; class Mammalia; order Carnivora; family Ursidae; genus Ailuropoda; species Ailuropoda melanoleuca. The sequence continues at coordinate 6,248,864 of NC_048225.1, read as the reverse complement.
TTCCCCACATAGCACTCATAGTTCAGAACCATAAACCAGGTCATGTTGCTCTTGCTTTAAAAGCCCCCTGAGGTTCTCCAATGTGCTAGGAATGAAATGCAAATGTCGTCTGCCCATCTGCAAAGTTTAACACTCAGTTTTTCCTTTGCCTGACCACTCCTCATTCTGCAGGTCTCTGCTTATTTACCATCCCCTCTGAAAGGTCTCCCCAGATCACCCTCCTGAAACTACAAGTCCACCCAGCAAGCCTCCTTACTTTACAATGCAGCACCCAAAATATTAATAGAACGCTCTCTCGGAGCAGAACTACAGATTCTTTCCTTCTCTATACATTTTTGATTTACTGAGCTTTCCTTTTTTAAGATTTATTTATTTATTTTAGAGAGACGGAGTGCACACATGAGAAAGTGCATGCCTGCAAGTCCGGGGGAGGGGCAGAGGGAGAGGGAGAGAGAGGACCTCAAGCAGATTCCCCACCTAGCTCAGAGCCTGAAGCAGGCTCAGTCTCAGGAGCCTGAGATCATGGCCCCAGTCAAAATCAAGAGTCCGCCCCTTAACCAACTGTGCCTTCTGCTCAGGTCATGATCCCAGGGTCCTGGGATTGAGTCCCACATTGGGCTCCCTGCTCTGCTCAGCGGGGACTCTGCTTCTCCCTCTGCCCCTCCCACTGCTTGTGCTCGCTCTCTCTGTCTTGCAAAAATAAATAAATCTTTGAAAAAATAAAATGAACAAGTATTTCTTTTATAAAAGAAATACTGAAAAAAAAATCTTTGGACCACTAAAGAGAATTAATTTACTTGCCCCTGTATACATTCACCTGAATCTGCTGAGACTAACCCACCCAGTGGTCCAGAACTTAAAGACCTTCTATGCTCCTGGCATGTTCCCATTCACTCAAATGTCTTAAATGACTCGAGGCTTCACTCCATTAGATCATCCAAGAAAAGATATATGCCCTTCCTCTATATTCCCACAGCATCTCCTAAGTACTCCTACAGCTCTCATCCAAACATATTACAATTATTAGTTTATATCGAGTAGTCAAAATTATGCGTTCACCATTATATCCCCAGTACCTGGAACAACATAGTACTAAGGACATTTAAAGTCTCTGATTTATGTTTCAATAAATGAATATAGAAGAAATTTCCCTCTCATCTTCATAAGAAATAAGAAAATGTAATAAAATCTAGAATCTTAGGACTATGGGGTATAAAAGACCTTCTAAACTATTTAGTTGCATTACCCAGCTTCTACTTGGACATTTTCAGGGACAGGAAACTCATTCTCTGGAGGATGTCAATTCTACCTGGGACAGCTCTGGCCAACAGAATGTTCCATCCTTTTCTGATAGCCCAAAGGCCTCCCATAGCTTTCTATCTTTCTTCAGTAAACTTCATCTATCATGTAAGATACAGCTATCATGACCCCACTCCAGGTGAAATATCTCCAGTCACTTATATAGGCCATGACCGATTGGTTTCCAGATACATCAGAATCCTGGTCCTTCTCTATTTAATACATCCCAGTGTTTCAACATCTGTGGACAGTTCAGTCTAAGGTAAAGGAGAATTATCACCTCCTTCATTCAGTAGTCTATCAATATATCCATAATCCAAAATCAAGACTGCTTCAGCACTTTGGCAGCCACATCACCCTTTCCATACTGGATCAACTGTCAACCAAGATTTTTAAGTTTTTGCTAATCTGCATGCTTCCCATCATGTACTTATACAGCTGGTTTAAAGCCTTTGTGCAAAATGCACATTTTTCATTAATTTAGATTCAGTCGACTTTTCATGCTTCTCTAGACTTTCTTGAATACCAAGGCAACTGGCTTCTCTCCCAGTTTCATGTCATCTGCAAATGTAATAAACATGCTTTCTACATATCTATCTGAATCATTGAGAAGAATGGGTCCAAAGAGAGCATAAAATATCCACTGCTGTTTGGAGGTAATAGTGTGCAAATGTCCAAAATTTGATGCTAATATATGGTAAGTGACATATGAGAACTTCTCAGCAACCAGAAGGAGGAGGTAAATAATACATTCAGCTGGGGAAATGAAGAAAGGAAACAAGGTAGGATAAGAAGGGAAAGATTAGGAAACAATTGATAAGAGGGGTAATATTTGAGGATTGAAGCACATAAGTTATTACAATAGACAAAGTTGTACAAATAACATATTCCAGGCATGAGAAATGTACTCACAAATTTCTGTGGTTGCAAATCACATAATATATATTTATTCATTCCAAATTTACCTACTGTGCTATGTGCCAGGTACTATATTAATAAGAGGATACAATTATGACTGAAAACAGCCACGGCACCTGCCCCTGGAAGTTATGATCTAGTGAGTGAGACAGATAAACCAATACCCAAACAAATGAAAAATTGCTAGTTTGACACAAACTCTACTTGGATACAAGCCAAGTTTTCCAGTTCAGTAAACACTATGAAGTATTTAGGGTAGGGCCAGGGAACAAGTGTGGAAGATAGAATGAAACTGAGAATGATATGTTCTGGAATTTGGCCAAGAAGGAATGGGAAGCCACTGAATATTCTTGAATAAAGAAGTAGGCTAATCAGAGATAAGGTTTAGGACAAATAATTTGGCAGGATTTTGCAGAATGGGCTGGGAAAACGAGAGGCTGGTTGTTAGAAAAGTTGGTTGTTAAACTAGAGCAAATGTTGAATGAGAGATAACGAGCATTCTACACTACAGTTATATAATTGGGAATGGAATGTAAGAATATTAAAGAAATAAAATCAGTAATGTATGAAGAGTAGTTTGGGGAAAGAAGAAAAAATAGTCACAAAAGAGAGTAAGGTATAAGCCCAAATGACTCAGAAAACGGTGAATAATTCTTTAACAACAATAAAAATGCCAAAGAACTGACCTGATGGGTTGAGTTAGGGAAAATGCAAGTAGGATATCCAGGAGGACATATTCACTCAGCAGGAAGCTGGAAATGAAGGTCAGAGCTCAAGAGAGAAGTGAAGGCTGCAGAGAGATGGGAGTTGAAGCCTTGAGAGTAGACCCTATTACCAAGAGAGAAATCACAGAGAAGCAGAAGAGAACTTCCTGACATCAGACTTGGGGAAGCCCTCTAGAAAGAGGACAGAAGGTCAAAGAAGGCTGCAAAGGATATTGAAGGAAAGCCTATAGAGAGGTATATCCACCTTCCCCTTTTAGAAGGGAAAACTGCCAACAAGGAAGAAAAGCAAGCTCTACATTGGGTTTTATCGTTTATTCTTCTCTCCCTGCAATATTTATGAAGCACTGTCCTTATACCACAGCTTTATACGGCATCTGGCCTCCATCATCTTGGCAGTAGAAATGGCCATCATCCTGTTGTCAATCAACAGAGAGTCACTGGCAGTGGAGTCCATGTGCAGCGGCCCAATCAGTTCACAGGGCAAGATGGGCACTGTGGTTTTAATCTGGAGCATGCTAGAAATTCCTTATACCACATTATATTGGATATTGTTTTTACACACTCATAAGCCATATGGCATCACTTTCTTTTGTTTTGTGTTTTCCACTGAGACTCAGTTTCAGCCTGAAATATAAGCTCCTACTCATTGAAAGGGACATCTAATTTGGTAGGGCTAGAGCACGGTAGGCATGATTTACATCTTAGTATTTTATGAGATGTAAGTGAAAGATAGTAGCAAATCCCCATTCGTAACGTATGTGCTCCATTCAATCAGGAAAACATAAAAAGAACTGTAATGTTAAATATTCCAAAAAATGTATTTCTTCAGATAACTTGAGTCACCTACATTATAAGTGGAGACGAAGAGTCTGACATATATATACCTTCCTTTGTGTACACACACACACACACACACACACACACACAATCAATCAATCAAGACAAATTGTAGAGGAAAAACAGTAGCCCTTCTAGGGAAAGATGCCCAAACATGACATTTTACACCTTGGGAGGAAATCATGGCAGCTGCACTTAGGTTCTTTCTTCAACAGTCACCTGTGCACACACACACAAGCAGACAACATAGCCACACAAGCCTGCAGTGGTTGGAACTAATCCATATAGTACCTTTAGAAATGGATTCGGGGGCACCTGGGTGGCACAGCGGTTAAGCGTCTGCCTTCAGCTCAGGGAGTGATCCCGGCGTTGTGGGATCGAGCCCCACATCAGGCTCCTCTGTTATGAGCCTGCTTCTTCCTCTCCCACTCCCCCTGCTTGCGTTCCCTCTCTCGCTGGCTGTCTCTATCTCTGTCGAATAAATAAATAAAATCTTTTTAAAAAATGGATTCAGATAAAAATAACTACTAATTCAAGTGAGGAAGCACATAACACACACACACACACACACACACACACACACGTGTGAATGGAAAGAGATCATAAGGGATTACAGTATCAGCAAAGAACCTCACCAAGAAACCCACAGACCAATGAACATTTCTGAAGCAGCAGAGTTCGCCGAGATTTGGTTTCCATGGCAATAAATACAGAATGGAGGGCTGCTACTACCTATCCTGAAGAGAAAGGTCAGAAATCAGTAAAATACTTCATTTTATGATTAAGAATATTTATCAAAACCAGTCACAATTGTAACCACCACTGTCAAAAACAAACATTTTATGAGATATGGCTTTTTACCCTGATTAAAAAAAAACAAAGGGAGAATTTACCAAGTCACCAAATAGTATGATGATTTTATGTTGAATCCCAAGAGATCTACAGAAATAGCAAGCACATGATTTGGGGCTGACCCCAAGCCAGTGTCCCTGAATTTGGACACTTTGAACTGTTCTTCATAAGCACCTGAAGTTGCTACAACAATAGGGTCACCTATGGATGAGGTCTTTAGAATGTCAACATTTCCCTGTCAAGAGTGACCCAAAGCCTCCAGGGCTTTTGTTAACAAACACTTTATTTTTTTTTTAAGAAATCAAACATATTTAATGATAGAATTACATGTTTATAGCTTTTCATACTTTTCCTTTATAACATTTATCACATTTACAGATTGTTTAAATTTTAGTTAGTGAACATACAGTGCAATATTGGTTTCTGGAATAGAATTCAGTGATTCTTCACTTGCATACAACACCCAGTGCTCATCACAAGTGCCCTCTATAATACCCCATCTAGCCCGTCTTCCACCCACCTCCCTCTATCAACCCTCAGTTTGTTCTCTATCATTAAGAGTCTCTTATGGTTTGTTTCCCTCTCTCCTTTTTATCTTGTCCTTCTTTGACTGACTTATTTCACTTAGCATAATATGCTCTAGCTCCATCCATGTTGTTGCAAATGGCAAGATTTCATTTTTTGATGGCTGAGTAATACTCCATGCTATATATTCCATATATACCACATCTTCTTTATCCATTCATCAGTTGATGGACATTTGGCTCTCCATAGTTTAGCTATTGTTGATAATCCTGCTATAAACATTAGAGTGCATGTACCCCTTCTAATTTGTACTTTTGTATCCTTTGGGTAAATACCTAGTAGTGCAATTGCTGGATCATAGTGTAGCTCTATTTTTAACTTTTTGAAGAATCTCCATACTGTTCTCAAGAATGCTATACCAGTTTGCATTCCCACCAACAGTGCAAGAGGGTTCCCTTTTCTCTGCATCCTCACCAACATCTGTTGTTTCTTGTGTTGTTAATTTTAGCCATTCTGACAGGTGTGAGATGGTATCTCATCATGGTTTTGATTTGTATTTCCCTGATGATGAATGATGTTGAGCATCTTTTCATGTGTCTATTAGCTATCTGGAGGTTTTCTTTGGAAAAGCGCCTATTCATGTCTTCTGCCCATTTCTTAACTGGATTCTTTGGTTTCTGGGTGTTGAGTTTGATAAGTTCTTTATAGATTTTTGATAGTAACCCTTTATCAGATATGTTGTTTTCAAATTTCTTCTCCCATCCCACAGGCTGCCTTTTAATTTGTCAACAAACACTTTAAATAAGAATCACAACTAATGAATCATCGAACTTTGCATCAGAAACCAGGGATGTACTGTATGGCGACTAACATAATATAATAAAAAAAAATTAAAAAAAAAAGAATCACTTCTGACTGTTATCTAGACTGAAAATTGAACTGTTGTGAGGAGCAAACAACAAAGACAGCATTCACTCATAGCTGCAGGCATTTTCCCAATGACCTATGAGACGAATTTAACTTCTATACTTTTCTTTTAGGGATATAGTGAAGAAAACTATATCCTATGAACATACTTCTAGAACATCTCAGAAATTCATCCTCTCTACTCTCCAGAAGTCATTTAAGTCTAACATAACCACATGTGCAAAGTAAGCTTGCATTCTTCCAGAGGCTGGCCCAGAGAGAATGGTGATAATTATTTCTTATTAACTTTCAGCCTTCAATAAGTCACTACATACTTGGTCTGTGACAGACATGCTGTTGGACTCTCAGTGTACAAAAATGGAGAAGATAAATCCTTTTCCTTAAGGAGTGCAGAATCTGAGAGGGACAACTATAAAACAATGAGTGGAATATAGTAAGACAATTGCCCCTAAGAAAGGTATGAATCCTTCACTGACATGTTGTTGCCTTAGGATAAAATCAGAGCTCCATCAACTGGCCTTGAAGGGACACTAGAAGCCCAGAGTCAAGGCTCTCTGAACCCCAGACTCAAGGTTCTCTGCCAGCTCTTGAGTCTCATCTCCCCTAAGTCCACTCACTGTCCATGTTCCAACCATTACTGCTCTTGATCAGCTCTCTCTCTTGCCTCCAGTTGTCCCACATGGTGCTCCCCCTGCCTAGGGTGATCTTACCTTGACCCTTCATCTGACTACTCCTAGTGATCCTTCACATCTCAACTTAAGCATCACTTACCAGACTGTTATGGTTTCCATATGTTATGAACCATATGTTTTATGCTGTCATATTCTTCCTCTACTGTAATTTCTTACTTTAGTGATTTTAGCTTTCAACTGCCTATCAAACTGAGTGAGGGGTGTGATCAGTTCTTACAAGTTACTTCATATCCTCAATTATAAGCACTGGGTATGGCACACAATAAATCTCAAATATTTATTGAATGAATGAAATGGCTGGGGGATAGGTGAGCACAGAAGAGCTAATTAGCATAACACGGCCTGACCTCAGCATGGCAAAGATGTTGTTGCTGATACCATGTTTACTGTGATGCAGCAGTGTAACTAAATAGATAACAAATTAATCTGAAAGTCTTTATAGAATGCAGACATTTCTATAGGGCTCATCTTCTATCCAGTTAACTCATTTTCTACCCAGAAAAAGAGTATCTGAAACTTGTAATGGCTTAGTAAGAGCTACAGTAAAAACACAAAAATCTAGTCTTCAGACATTCGGAATTCAGGGCAATGCTCATAGAGGGCTGAAAGCTCCATGCTTTCTCTAATCATAAAGGCTTACTAAGCAGATGGTGGGTATGGTGGTTATGCCATGAGGTGAGTGAATTTAATACCTTATAACCTTATAACTTTAAGGTATAGTAAACAAAATTCCTAACCATGGGTCAGAAGAGAGCTTGTTCTTTTACCAAGTCTGCCACTAACTAGTTCTCATTGACCTCTCTGGGTCCCAAACTCCTTATCTGTGAGATGAGTGAGTCTGACTCCATAGTTACATCCAGATCAACCCTTCCCTAAGTCTATGAAAAACACACCCAACTGCATACAAATGATTAATAGGTTAATTATTTTAACAAATAGGTTAATTATTTAACAAATTAAGTCTTCAAAGGGCTTTAACTGAAGTTATTTTTATAATACAACTCTTTAAAAATGGAATTTTAATTACATAGTCTCCAATATTCACTGTATCTCCTAAACTAGCTCAGATTGGGAAGTTTTGCTGAATTTGATAAATGGAATAAATCCATGTACCCTATAGAAATGGGATATGAGGCAAGTGAGTCACACCCACAAACTCACTTCATGTCATCTCTGCAGGTTTAGGGCCAACAGAGAGAAATGGACATGATGGGATCAGTTCGAGAAATAACATCAAGGGTGAAGGGCTCTACTATTCACCTCCTGACAATAAATCACTATTCATCACCACAAACCCTATAGCAAGACAGTCAACAACTTTTTATGTCACTTAATCTATTCAAGAAATGAATTTTAGTAAAAATAAAGACAATCTTCACCAAAACAAATAATAAAGATGTCAACTACATCCTCTCAAAAAATGTACATCAACACCTGCTAAAATATAATAATGCAATAAAGCTGCCTCAAATTATGAATTAAAGAATAAATCAACCAGTTGGTTGGGTAACAGAGATCATTAAATATTCATTGATGAGGTCTCTGACTTTGTTTTGATTTTTCTCTATATCACTGGTATAGAGACACTCAGTTCCCACTGTTTTCTTCCCTTACTCTAATTAGTCTCCACCATTTAGCTTCATTTCCAATCAACATGTAAATTGAAAACTGTAAAATAGAAATACTTTTCAAGGAGACAATTTGCTTCCTTCCTTCCTTCTTCCCCTTCCTTCATTTATTTATAAGAACAGTATTATTTGGCACCTATTGTATAACTAAAACAATTTAAGATTCTAAGGGTGATCTTATTTTTTAGGTAGAAAATGCAGACCTTGGTCATGAAACACAATCTATTGAAGAGATAAATCAAATAGTGAAACATTTAGAAATCACTTCTATGTGTAAGCAAGAATCATTCGGAATAATGTATACATCAATATTAAAAAAATAAGACTATCTTTGGAATAGAATTAATCTTGGAGGTTCCCCTGGAAAAGATGACATTTGAATTACATCTTAAATAACTGATTGTATTTATTATACCAGAATGTAAGAGGGTGCTCCGGGTGGGGGGGGGAGGAGTGACCTATCATGAGAATATACAAGGATACTGTAGCCAGCTTGAGGAGGTTTCCACTGGCAAAACCTAGAACAATTTCAGCATCAAAAGAATAAAATTCAGTAATAAGTTACAGACAGTAGAAAAAATAGTTTATGGATCTATACAGATAATAATTACATAAATAAATAAATAAATAAATAAATAAATAAATGAGTTATTTAGGTAGTACATAAGTAAATAATTAACTGCTTACAGTACAATGGTGAGGGCCAACTGGTCAATGTGGAAGTGAGGGCCAACTGGTCAATGTGGCAGGAATGTTGGTGCTGGAGTTGAAAAGTTATCATTTTGTAGTCATTGTGGTAAAGACTGATCAGGCAAAACTCCTCAGTGGATACTAACTAATTCAAGGGGAAACTTAATAAGAAATGGTACATTTGTGTGTCTCTGTACAGACTGCTTATTAGTTGCAAAGGAGAAGAAAAAACAGTAATGTAGAGTGGAGAAGTCAGGCAATACTTGTCTGGGTGATCGAAACACCATGACCAATGAGAACATACAGACATCATGCGCCTCCAGCTGTGATACCCTGAGAAGAACACAACATCACCTGCACAGTGTTCCAGCCCAGACTGCATAATCTTAATCTAAACATAATTAGAGGAAACACCATGTGAGAAATGTTCTTTCTAAAGGCAGAGTAAGAACTACATGTGTCAATGTCATAAAAAACAAAAGCTGTGAAAATGCTTCAGATTAAAAGAGGCTAAAGAGATGTGACAACTAAATGTAACCTCTGACCCTAGACTGGGTCCTTTGCCGGAGGGGGAAACTGTTATGAAGAACATTATTAAATCAACTGATAAAACTGAAATATGAATAGTAAATAAAAATATTGTATCAATGCAAATTTACACTCACATACACACATATGAATAAATACACAGAGATAAAGGAGAGGCATCCGGGCCGGGGGGGGGGCCCTTCTGCAATCTGGTAATGCTCTACTTCTTGATCTTTTTGGTGGTTATAAGTATCTATGTTTTACACATCTTTCTCATATGTCATAATTTTAAAAATTAAAAAAATGAGATGAAAATACATGCATACACACACATACACAAAATGCCAGTAACATACCTACACAAATGGCTTTTGAGATTTGTCGTGGTGTTGTCGCTAGAAGTACAGAAACAAAGAGCAGGTGAGCTTGTGCTAGGAATTCTGAGTGAAGGAAAATTGCAGACGCTCCCCTCACCTCAGTGGTATTTGCCTTTGGACACTACAGCATCTGGAACTGATCTCATTAGCTCCACACAACTGGTTGTCCTCTCTCAGAGCAAAGTGGAGCTGTAAAAAAATTTTTCTTGATGGGTTTTTGGGGGCATATAAGTATAATACAGGTCGGGGTAGACAAGGATTGTGGTGAAGATGTTCCTCTGGAGATCTAGAGATATGAGGATAAGCTACAAGAGCAGTTATTTTTTGTTGCTGTTTTAAGATTTTGTTATTGAATTATAATGCAAATTATTGGGCATAAGTCATAAGTATTCAGTTCTATGAGTTTACACAAAGTTAACCCACTCATTTATCTACCCCCAAATATAGAAATAACATTACCAGAAGTTCTCCTTCCCAAAAACTACATCTATTCTCTAAAAGCAAACATCATTCTGCTTCCTAACAAGATAGATCAGCTTTGCCTATTTATGAATTTTACATAAATGAAGCCATACAGTACACATTGTTTTGTGTCTGATTCTTTCCCTCACCATTATTTATGAGATTCACATAGGTTGTTGCAAATAACATTAGTTTGTTCCTTTTTGTTGCTGTATTGTATTTTTTCCATTCTGTCATGAATGGACAAGTTGGTTTTCCAGATTGAGGAAATTATGAATTACAGTGCTATGAAATTCTTGCACACACTTTTAGTACACTTTAGTATGCTTTATTGCCAAGTTATAACATGAGAACAGAAGTATTGGGCCATCGGGTATTTATCTGTTCAACTTCCACAGATACAGCCAAAGAGCTTTCCTCAGTAGTTGTGCCGATTTTTAATCACACCAGAATGTACGACAGTTCCAGTTGCTCGGCATCCTCTCCAATCCTTAGAATTGTCCGTCCTTTTAATTTTAGCCCTTTTAGTGCATATTAGTATGATTTTTAACTTGAATTTCCCTGATGGCCAATGCAGTTCAGCACCTTTCTCATCCTTTTTGGCTGTTTGGATATCCTCTTCCGTGATGTGTCTGTGCACATGTTTGTTGCTTTTCTTTGGGGATGACGCTTTCTCATCGATACCTATGAGCCCATTTTATATTCAAATAAGTCCTTAGTCAGATACATGTGTGGCAAATACCTTCTCCCAGTCTATGGCTTATCATTTCATTCTCCTGGTGGTGTCTTTTCATGATCAGAAATAATTTTATTGAAATCCAATCTGTCAATCTTTCCTTTACATTTTAGTGCTTCCTGGCTTTAAGAAACATTTATATGTCAAAAGGACATGAAGATGAGCAGTCAGGTTTTCTTTTAAATGTTTTCCCATTATGCCTTTTATATTTCTATTTATAATTCATCTGAAGTTGACTTTTAAATAGGTTGACTTATGTTCTGGAACCATGTTGAAACATGTAATACTTTTTATATTCTGAAGAGTTATAATTTCATATTCAATTCTCAAATATCTGAAGGACAGTCAAGAAAAAGAGAAATTGGACTGATAGCACGTACATGCTTCAGAGGAGAGAAATAAAACTAGCATAAAGAAGTTCCAAATAGATTGTACTTTAACACATGTAATAATATTCTAATAATCACATCTGTTTGAAAAATGAGGAGATAATGTTCTATATTTTGTTTGGAGTGGAGTTTACACAGGCATTTATACCTGTAGTGGACTCATCAAAGTTGTAAAACTCATCTAAGTGTAACTTCAGATTTGTGTAATTCACAATATATAAGGTTAACATAAGTATTTTTTAAATAAAGAGGCTGCCTCATGAAATAATGAGCTTCAGTCACAGGCCTAAAGATTACCTGCTAGAGATAGTAAAAAAGATTTCTGAATTAAGTGGAAAAGGTAATACTGGACAGTATCTAAGTATTCTTTAAGACTTTACAGTATTTTTATTAGCAATATAAAAGAGAATATGAGATCACTTCCAGATCTAAATCTTTTAGTTTTTCAAAAACCGGTTACTTTTAGTACTCACATTGTTTCATGTTTCAAGGAGGACCAGAAGAACCAGTGATGAGCTGAGAGTTATGTGTCAAATTGGCATGTCTCCTGACTAGAGGCCTCCCAGAGTAGATTTCCCAAATGAACTTCATTGGTCAATGGCCTAGCCCATGGCCTTAAAGACCCAGAAACTGAATTTTGTCTGCACATCAAGAGTAGAGCACAATAACAAAGTTTACAAGACTAAAAGCAATCTTTATTATTTTTAAATAAGAAATAAAATTCCCAAGGGATCAGACTCATTTGATCTTCTAGCCAGTGCACCATTCTTGTAGCACTCCATAAAGGAAAATAAACTATAAACAGACTGCTGATTCATAATCCTTCAGTCAAAATAAAGAGTGTTCTAGGACTCAAAATTTTAATGACCTCTTTGGGCAACTTAGCCCTCAATCAGGTTACAGTTCCTAGGAGAAATCTTTAATAAAGAATTACATATGTTTATTCTGGTTCATTATGCATTAATATTTTAGTTGCCTAATGGGGAACTTATACTTATAAAATATCCAGTTACTTATAAAATATCCAGTGGATACTTTATATGGTTTAGGAAACGTGAAACTATAGATATGACAAAGACTTTGTTTTAAGGACACCTGCAATCTGACAATGAAACTGAGTGGATAGATGCAATCAGCAGAGACAGATAGTTCTGTGACTATTTATTGTAACCACTTTTGAATTCCATCTATTCTTCTTTTACAGGGATCTGTGCCCACGTCTAGCTTGCTTTCCTCATTTCCCTTGTATGTTTATTCTCATCAGAAGTGTCTAAACATCCAATAATTGTTGTCTATACCAGATTCTCTGAGTCCCACAATACATTTGACTGTGAGCAATGCCAAATCATAACATGGACAAAGGAGATAAAAGTTCTTGGAAATGGAGAGACTTCTTCATTTTCACATGTCAAAAATGGGGTGGGAATTAAATAAATATTTATCAAGTGTCTAATTTACGACAGGTTCCACTTTAGACATCTTATTCAATCTTTCCGTAACGTAACATATTCAGTAATTATCCCTACTTAATTTTTTCCAGTTTAATTGGGAAATAATTGACATGTACCCTTGTATAAGTTTAAGGTGTACAACATAATGGTGTGATTTACATATATTCTGAAATGATGACCACAGTAAGTTCAGTCAACATTCACCCTCTCGTATAGATACAAAGAAAGAAGGAAGGAAAGAAAGGAAAAAGTAATTTCTCCTTGTGATGAGAACTCTTAGGATTTCTTTCCTAATGACTTCCCTGTCTATCCTACAGCAGTGTTAGCTGTAGCCATCATGCTGTGCATCACACGCTAGTACTTATTTATCTAAGAGTTGGAACTTCGTGCCTTTTGACCACTTTTCTCCAATTCCCCCTCTTCCCAGCTCTGATAACCACAAGTCTGATCTCTTTTTCTACGACTTTTGTTTTATTTCACATTTAAGTGGGATCACGCACTATTTGTCTTTGTCTGAACTATTTCACTTAGCATAATGTGCCCAAGGGCCATCCATGTTCTCACAAGCGCTAGGATTTCCTTGTTTTTTATGGCTGAATGATGTTTCACTGCATGCATAGTACAACTTCGCAATCCATTCATCCACTGATAGACACCCAAATTGTTCATTTCTATGTCTTGAATGTTGTAGATAATACTGGCGTGAACATGAAGGTATGGATATCTTTTCAAGTTAGTGTTTCTGTTTCCTTATGGATATATTTCCAGAAATGGAATTGTTGGATAATACGGTAGTTCTGTTTTTAATTTTTTGAGAAGCCTCCATACTGTTTTCCATAGTGATTTTACCAATTTACATTCTTACCAACAGCGCACAAAGGCTCCCTTTTCTCCACATTGCCAGCATTCATTACCCCATGTCTTTTTGACAATGGCCATGCTAACAGGTCTAAGGAGATAGCTCATTGTGGTTTTAATTTGCATTTCCCTAATGGCTAGTGCTGTTGAACATCTTTTCGGGTATCTGTGCAACTTTCATTTATCTTCTTTGGAAAAATTTCTACTCAGGTCCTTTGCTCAGGGTCCTTTTTAATTGGGTTATTTGACTTTTTGCTCTTGAATTGTATGAGTTCTTTATACATTTTGGTTATTAACCCCATTTGGATATGCGATTTGCTCTTTTTTTTTTCTTCCATTCTGTAAGTTGTCTTTTCACTTTGTTGGTGGTTTCTTTCAGGAGGCATCACACTTCCTGGTTCCAAGCTATACTATAAAGCTAGTTATCAAAATAGTAAGGTACTGGCATAAAAACAAGTTGACCAATGCAACAGAATTGAGAGCCCAGAAATAAACCCAATCATATACTATCAACTATTATTTCAGAAGGAAGCCAAGAAGACTCAATGGAGAAGAGACAGTCTCTTCAATCAATAGTGCTGGGGTAACTGGATATTCACATGTACAAGAATGAAACTGGACCCCAATCTTATATCACAATCAAAAATGAACTCAAAATGGATTAAAGACTTAAATATAAGACCTGAAACCATGAAACTCCCAGAATAAAATACAGGGATAAAACTCCTTGACATGGTCTTGGTAATGATTCTGGATATGATACCTAATGCACAAGCAAAAAAAAATCAGAACTGAGCAAGTGGGACTATATCAAACTAAAAAGCTTCTATCCCACTTTAGAGAGTCAGGAATTGAGGTAGAAATATTACCTAACTAATAGTTGCACAGTTATTAAGTAGGAGGGCTGGAAGGTGAACCTAACCTACCTGCTTTGAGGGCCTGCTTTCTAACCATTGTTGACCTTCAATGCCATCCTGACATTGTTACCATTTTATAAAAGTAAAATATTTTGTTTATTAGGAAAAGAAAATGCATTGCTCCTTAAACTCCCTGAAAGCTTTCTCCAGCCCACACTGAATAGTTATAGACACAAAATGGCCAGAATCATCATCCACAGTCTTCACCCACAACCACCCAAATTGCTGTATAATGAGATGGCAAAGCTCTAAAATGTATTTCCACAATATTGAACAAAATTCTAAAATGTAATTAGACAACACTGGGCAAAATTCCATAAATATTTTCAGCTGTGCCATGAAAACTTTACAAAGCAATGAAGAGATAGATCTCAAGTATCAGCTGCTACCTTCTGGGGAAGCCACCTGCCATGGCCACATCTCCAGAGAGCGTACCAAGCAAAGACACCAACCTTGCAGGGGCCAAATCAAAGCTGGGCTATTTGGAGAAACAACATGTCTGACAGGCCTCCCAGCATGTGGGAATGGATCAGCCAGGAAATGCATCTATTCCTTCCATAGACATCACTAAAACACCTACTCAAGCTAGTGTTTGTTCCAAGCACTAAAACTAAGATGATTGAGACAGTTCCTCAAACAAAGATGTAGTATGTCTTAATTCTTTTTTACTACAGTCAAGTAACTGGATCCAATATACTGCTGTGAGTGAAACAGACACAAATTTCTGCCCTCATAAGGCTGACATGCAGATGTGAGTGAAATAGACACAAATTTCTGCCCTCATAAGGCTGACATGCTAGAGGGGCAAAAGAGCAGGTGAATAAATAGAAAAGCAAACGTATATTATGCCAGATGAAGATTAGGGATTTCACATCTCACTCTCAACAAATAATAGAACTATTACATAAAAAATTAGGAAGGATAGAGAACTGAACAATGCAATTAACCAATAGGATCTAACTGACATATAGGGAACACTTCACCCAACAACAGCAGAATACTTATGTTTTTTCCAAGTAGTTACGGAACATTCACCAAGGTAGGTCATGTCCTCAACCATAAGACAAACCTCAACTAATTAAAAAACATTGAATTCATTTAAATTTTTCTAACCATAATGGAATCAAACTAGAAATCAAAAGCAGGAAGACACGAGGAAAATCTCTAAACACTTGGAAATTAACACACTTCTAAATAATTCATGGATCAGAAAAGAAATCCCAAAATAAAATTTTAAAAATATGTAAAACTGAATACAAATAAAAACACAACATCAAAATATTTGAGATGCAGCTAAAGCTGTGCTGAAAGGGAAATTTATGTAAATGTTTTCATTAGAACAAAAGAAAGATCACAAATCAATAACAAATTCTTACCTTAAGAAACTAGGAAAAGAAGAGCAAAGTAGGGGCTCCTGGGTGGCAGAGCGGTTAAGCGTCTGCCTTCGGCTCAGGGCGTGATCCCAGCGTTATGGGATCAAGCCCCACGTCAGGCTCCTCCGCTGTGAGCCTGCTTCTTCCTCTCCCACTCCCCCTGCTTGTGTTCCCTCTCTCGCTGGCTGTCTCTATCTCTGTCTTATAAATAAATAAAAAATCTTTAAAAAAAAAAAAGAGCAAAGTAAACCCAAACCAATCAGGACAAAAGATATAATAAAGATAAAAGTAAAAATCAATGAAGAAAAAAAGTATAGAAAAGCAATGATACAAAAAGCAAGTAGACACAAATCACCAGTAATACCCATGTGAATGGCTAAAATAAAGAGTAGTAACAACACCAAAGACTGCCAAAATGCAGACAAACTGGAGCACTCATCCATTGCTGGTGAGGCTTCTTCTAAAACTAAATATTCAATTACTATACAACCCAGCAATTGCACTCTTTCTTGGGCATTTATCACAAAGAAAATTATGTCAAAATAAAAACCTCTATGCAAATGCTCATAGCAGTTTCATTGTAATAGACCCAAACTGGAAACAACCTTTGCACCTTTCAATGGGTGAATGGATGAACAATCTGGAATACACACTATGGAATACTACTCAACAATAAAAAAGAATGAACTATCGGTACATGTAACAATATGGGTGAATCTCCAGGGAACTGGGATGCCTGAGGAAAAAAAGCCACTTACATATTGTATGATTCTACCTAGACATTTTGGAAATGACAAAATGTTACAAGAGAGAAGAGAGGAAGGTGTCGTTATGAGAGGGAAGACAAAGGATCTTTGCAGTGACAGAAATGGTCTATATCTCAATGATGGTGGCAGATACAGAAACCTACAAGTGTTAAAATTGTATAGAACTAAAAACATACAACACACATAAATGAGTACATTTAAAATCAGGGAAATCTGAATAAGATTTGTTTTTAAAGTATCAATGTCAATATCCTGGTTGTGATATTGTACTACAGTTTAGCAAGAGGTTACCTTTGGAAAGAAAAGGAATTAAATGTGGTCAGGATCTTTATGTATTATTTCTTATAACTGAATGTCAATCTATAATTCTCAAAATAAAAAGTTTTTAAAAGTAATGCATCGGGGGGGCGGGGAAACTACAGAAATGACATTGACAATAAGGAAAGGGAAGTTTGCTTTGATGCTATTGTCTACTATTAGAGCAGCTTTTGATATCCTTAGCCATGTAGTTTGGCTTAAATATCTTAGAACACACATTCTTTTTCTGGAATATGCCTCACTTCCCTACATATTCGCCTAAGAATGCTGACAGTTTCAAAGAAGATAAAAGAATAGACAGATGGTGTTCTGGAAAAAAATTCATAGACCTAAATATGAAAAAAACCTGGCAAGGAAAGAATGTCACCAACCAAAATCAGAATCATGTTTTAGTGAAACTGAAAATTTATTTTGCCTAGCACACATGAAGGATTACCTAGGAATTATAGAACTATGCTATGAAAAGTAAACATTTAGTTTGAGGAATCCTAAAAAGAAAAAAAAAATAGCTACGCTTATCAAAAAAAAACAAACAAACAATAAGTGCTCCCTCATGCATAATACAGTAATTCTCTAAACTCAAGACCTGTGAAGAGTTAAAAAAAAATGTAAAATTCTAAATGAAATTAAAAGTATTTTAATAACTTCATGTAGTTCCAAAATAGGTAAAGCACATAAAAACTACATTTAAAAACAAACACTGGTGGAAAATAACATTCTACATATTTTTTAACATGAGACTTATTAAAAACAAACAAAAAAGCCTTATGGCATCAAAGTGTCAACTGATGAGAGTTTTTATATTGGTGTAATTTTAGCATGTGAATTGCTTCTAATATTTCAGTGGTCACATTTTGGATTAATTTTAAATGAATGTGAATTTTTATAAGTAGTAAGAGAAGGTGAGAAATAGAAAGTATACAAGAAGCGATCTGCTCATATCTTAATATGTTTTTGAACCTAATAATAAGAAAACAGATAAATAGCCTGTTATTAATCTACAAGTCAAATCCAAGGAGCCTTCACAGACAAGTTTCCCTATACCTTACAAACTTGTTTCACTAAAACTTATGAATATAAAATATCATTCAGACATGTGTCCTAATTTACCTTTGACAGATACCTTTCTGAAATGCCAATTACTGTTATGCCGAGCTGTGAGACTTATGATTCATAACTATTCACTTCCTGTAAGAATGATAACAGCCTGTAGTAAAAAGTGTGAAAAGACATTAATAGAAGACAGAAAACACTTTCTATTGGCAACTTTGACACCTTTTTTAAATTCTAAAGAAAGCTGTGAATAAACTATCCACTTAGAAATCATGCTTATTCAATTCTGCTTGCAGGTAAATAAAGCAAAAATTTGTGAACAGAAGCATGAAACCTCATTAAAGTAAGGTCTAACAATATTTTGAATTTTTTTTCTTAATAAATAAACACAATTTTGCTTAAAGGGCAAGAGAAAAAAATATCAAAAAAATTCATACAAACTGACCATTTGTGCTGAAAAAGACCAACACTAACTAAAGATATCATCAATCATTTTCTCCTAAATTTTAGATAAGCAACCAACTAACTGATAGATACTGAGAAAATTACAGTGTTTTCAATCCTGTAGAATAGAATGCGGATAAAACCTGCTCTCTGTCCTATATACCTGTCCAAGTAGACGACATCGCTGTCTGTCTTACACTAAGAACCTGGCACTCACTCTCAACCCCTCCTTTCTTTACCCCCCACATCTGGTCAGTAACAATAGTTTATCCCAGTCCCTCCTCTCAACCCTGCCCTCCTACCCTCAGCATCTCTTTCCAGTACACTTACTGAATGGCTCTCCAGGTTCCTGGGCAACAGCAGTCCAGTCCACTCTCTGGGTCACTAGCAGTGTGATGTGACTGACACTGCACACCTGAAATTATGACTTTCCTGTCACACTCAGCCCCTTAGCCTGGCCTTGCAACCATCTGGTCCTTGCCCACCTCACCAGCTTCACTTCGCACCACCCCACCCCATCACCTCTCACACCATTTACATTTTGGTCACACCAATCTACATGCTTTCTCATAAGCTGCCTACAGTTCACACTCCCAGGTTTCAATCATACTATTGTCTTCTGCCCAGATTTTCCTTCTCTTCACATCATGTTTCCTCAAGCTCACTACAAACCTCAAGGAGCAGAGAGTTAGTCTTTCTGGACTGCCCTAGCCCAAATCCCCAGAACAGTACCTGATTCACAGTATGCATGTGGCAAATTTACAAAAGCTAAGCCTAAAATTGATACACATCAGTTCCATTCATATTCCTTTGTCTAGAACCCAGACACATGGTGCACCTAACTTCAAGGCAAGCTGGGAAAGGAAGTAAATCGTGTGTCCAAGGACAAGAAATAATAGACTGGGATGAGCCACCATCAGTCTGCCACATCAGAGAACTGTCATATAAATATAGTGGCAACCAGAAAAAAAAAAAAAATCCAAATGTGCAAAACCAAAGAAGAAAAGCTACTTTTTCTTGAAAAAAAAAACCTACTACAAGTTGAATTTAAACCAACAGGGAGATAAACGGAAAAAAAACTTGATAGTGAACATTAAATTACAGAAACATTAAGCATCTAGATGTTTCAGGAGTGATTGTATCAGTCTTTAATATATGTAATTACAGTACTCTAAATCATTTCAGAACAATTCATCTTAAGAATCTAGTATAATATTGATGGCAAAAGGTGACACACACAAAAATCTACTTACGAAATATCAATGCAATAATCCTAAATAAAACATCAGTAAATAGAATACACCGCCCGCTAAAAGAATAAATCACCATATCTAAGTGTGGCTAACTCAAAGAATGTAAGAATGTTCAATATTAGATATCTCTTGATACAAATCATATTAATTCTTAATAAGTCCAAAGAGAAAAATCATATCATTATCTCCATTGACAAAAAGATGGCAATTGATAGAATTCCAAATTCACTCTTAATAAAAAGATAATTTTCTTAACACACAAATACTTCCTAGCTGTGCTAATTTTTAAATGTGATAAACCAGTGAAAAAAATTATATAATTATATTATTGGGAAGCTTAGGAAAATTATTGAAAATTTATAACAAATGATAGCATAATTCACATAACTTGATACAAAATTAATATACAAAAGTTAAGTCACTCTGTATACAAAATAATAAGTTAGAAAAGACTTGTTTAAGCAGCAGCTAAAAGAATAAAGAAATGTGCAAGATTTATTGTATAAAGAAATAAACTTAAGAAGAATTGTGCAAGATTATATTGTATGAAGTTTTTGAAGTCTGTACCAAAAAGAAAATATAAGTAAATGAAAGAACATAACTTGTTTTTGTCCTGGAAGATTGAGTATCAAAATGAAATTAATTCACTAGAAAGTAATTCTAGATCTCAAGAAATTTCAATAAAATATCAGTAGATATTTTTAATATCTAAACAATGGTGTCTCTGAAGTTTACCTGGAAAACTAAACACATAGGAATAAAACCGAAAATTCTGGAAAAAGAAAAGTATTGAGAGAAGACTAGCTCTATCTGACAACAAAGCATATAATCAAGTTACAGTAATTAGAAGAGTATGATATTGGTGCATTAATAAGCAGACAGATAATAAAACAGGATAGTGAGTCCAGAAGTAGACACAAATACATATTGGATTTAGTATAGCCATATCTTGTAGTACAGCCATTCAAATGGTAAGAGTTCAAATGATGAAGAATTTCATTTAGTACTCCTGCTTTGGCTTATGAGACTTCACTTGTATTACAATCATTTAGGATTCCCTCGGAGCAACAGAGTGCAATGAAATTGGAGCCAACAGGCAGACTCTTTGGAGTTGTGTACTGGTTGCATATTCTACTGTGTTTTCCCCTAAAATATTCCAGTATACTGTAGTTATAAGCTCTTCATTTACATAGATTTCATTGATTTTTTTTTTACTTAAAAATTCAGCTACTTAAATATTGAGAATCATCTGAATGCTTTGTCTGTGAGGATTATTTTAAGATTACAATAGTATCCAACAGTTATGAAAGAGATGAATGACTATTGGTATATAGCCATATTATAGAGAACTTAATGAAACTTGGCTTTGTTATGTCATATAATAATTGCTAAGTATTCATTACTGAAGTTATTTTAACGTCAATAAGGTGTGGAATTGTTTTAATATAAAGATTTTGTTTTGTGACTCTGGTCAACACACAATTTTTTACCACTGAAGTAACAATAGAAAGATTTTCCACTTAGTACAAAATACCATCACAATACAAGGGAAGAACTATGCATAGCAGAGGGACAACTGCAAATGGAGGGAAAGAGATGGCTTATTCAAAAAATAAACAACGGGCATTGGCCATAGCAACATCTTTCTAGATAAGTCTCCTGAGGCAAGGGAAATTAAAGCAAAAATAAAACATGGGGACTATACCAAAATAAAAAGATTCTGCACAGCAAAGGAAATGATCAACAAAATTAAAGGCAACCTACTGAATGGGAGAAGATACTTGCAAATGATATATCTGATAAAGGGTTAGTACCCAAAATATAGAAAGAATTTATACAACTTGATACCAAAAAACCACCAAATAATCCAATTTAAAAAGTGGCAAAAGACATGAAAAGACATTTCTCCAAAGAAGACATCCAGACAGCCAACAGACACATGAAAAGATGATCAATACCACTCATCGTCAGGGAAATACAAATCAAAACCACGATGCAGTATCATATCACACCTGTCAGAATGGCTAAAATCAAGAACACAAGAAACAACAAGTGTTGTTGAGGATATGGAGAAAAAGGAACCCTCATGAACTTTTGGGGATGTAAATGGTGCAGCCACTGTGGAAAACAGTATGGAGGTGCCTCAAAAAATTAAAAATAGGGGCGCCTGGGTGGCACAATGGTTAAGCGTCTGCCTTCGGCTCAGGGCGTGATCC
>NC_048225.1:6175305-6225130 GCF_002007445.2 Ailuropoda melanoleuca | reverse complement strand
CAGTCAAAACTAGAGGCTCTGACGGCCAGGGTCACCGAGGCAGAGGAACGCGTTAGCGAATTGGAGGATGGGTTAGTAGAAGAAAAAACGAAAATAGAAGCTGGTCTTAAAAAAATCCACGCCCACGAATGTAGATTACGGGAGATTACTGACTCTATGAAACGATCCAATGTCAGAATCATCGGCATCCCTGAAGGGGTGGAGAAAAACAGAGGTCTAGAAGAGATATTTGAACAAATTGTAGCTGAAAACTTCCCTAATCTAGCAAGGGAAACAAGCATTCGTGTCCAAGAGGCAGAGAGGACCCCATCCAAGCTCAACCAGGACAAACCTACGCCACGGCATGTCATAGTGCAATTCGCAAATATTAGATCCAAGGATACAGTATTGAAAGCGGCCAGGGCAAAGAAATTTCTCACGTACCAAGGCAAAGGTATCAGGATTACGTCAGACCTGTCTACAGAGACCTGGAATGAGAGAAAGGCTTGGGGGGGCATTTTTAAAGCTCTTTCAGAGAAAAACATGCAGCCAAGGATCCTTTATCCAGCAAAGCTGTCATTCAGAATTGATGGAGAAATAAAGACGTTCCAAAATCGCCAATCATTAACCAATTTCGTAACCACGAAACCAGCCCTACAGGAGATATTAAGGGGGGCTCTATAAAGGTAAAAAGGCCCCAAGAGTGATACAGAGCAGCAAGTCACAACCGATACAAAGACTTTAAAGAGAAATGGCATCATTAAAATCATATCTGTCAATAATCTCTATCAATCTAAATGGCTTAAACTCTCCCATAAAACGCCACAGGGTTGCAGATTGGATAAAAAGACATGACCCATCCATTTGCTGTCTACAAGAGACTCATTTTGAACCCAAAGATGCATTCAGACTTAGAGTAAGGGGATGGAGTACCATCTTCCACGCAAATGGACCTCAAAAGAAAGCTGGAGTAGCAATTCTCATATCAGATAGACTGGATTTTAAACTAGAGGCCATAGAGAGAGATACAGAAGGGCACTATATTATTCTTAAAGGAAGTATTCAACAAGTGGATATGACAATTATTAATATATATGCCCCCAACAGGGGAGCAGCAAGATACACAAGCCAACTCTTAACCAAAATAAAGAGACATATAGATAAGAACACAGTAATAGTAGGGGACCTCAACACCCCACTATCAGAAATAGACAGAACACCCTGGCAAAAACTAAGCAAAGAATCAAAGGCTTTGAATGCCATACTCGACGAGTTGGACCTCATAGATATATATAGAACACTACACCCCAGAACCAAAGAATACTCATTCTATTCAAATGCCCATGGAACATTCTCAAGAATAGATCATGCTCTGGGACACAAAACAGGTCTCAGCCAATACCAAAAGATTGAAATTATCCCCTGCATATTCTCAGACCACAACGCTCTGAAATTGGAACTCAACCACAAGGAAAAACCTGGAAGAAACTCAAACACTTGGAGGCTAAGAACCATCCTGCTCAAGAATGACTCGATAAACCAGGAAATCAAAAAACAAATTAAACAATTTATGGAGACCAACGAGAATGAATACACAACGGTCCAAAACCTATGGGATACTGCAAAGGCAGTCCTAAGGGGGAAATACATAGCCATCCAAGCCTCACTCAAAAGAATAGAAAAATCTAAAATGCAGTTTCTATATTCTCACCTCAAGAAACTGGAACAGCAACAGAGGGACAGGCCTAACCCACTGACAAGGAAGGAGTTGACCAAGATTAGAGCAGAAATCAATGAATTAGAGACCAGAACCACAGTAGAGCAGATCAACAGGACTAGAAGCTGGTTCTTTGAGAGAATCCATAAAATTGATAGACCACTGGCAAAACTTGTCCAAAAACAAAGAGAAAGGACTGAGATTATTAAAATTATGACTGAAAAGGGAGAGGTCACGACCAGCACCATTGAAATTGCAAGGATTATTAGAAACTTTTATCAACAGCTATATGCCAAAAAACTAAACAATCTGGAAGAGATGGAGGCCTTCCTGGAAACCTATAAACTACCAAGACTGAAACAGGAAGAAATAGATTTCTTAAATAGGCCAATTAACTATGAAGAAATTGAGTCAGTGATAAACAACCTTCCAAATAATAAAACTCCAGGCCCAGACGGTTTTCCTGGGGAATTCTACCAAACATTCAAAGAAGAAATAATACCTATTCTCCTAAAGCTATTTCAAAAAATAGAAACAGAAGGAAAGCTACCAAACTCATTCTATGAGGCTAATATTACCTTGATCCCCAAACCAGGCAAAGACCCCCTCAAAAAGGAGAATTACAGACCGATTTCTCTAATGAATATGGATGCCAAAATCCTCAACAAGATCCTTGCTAATAGAATCCAACAGTACATTAAAAGGATTATCCATCATGACCAAGTGGGATTCATACCTGGGATGCAAGCATGGTTCAACACTCGCAAATCAATCAATGTGATACATCATATCAACAAGAAAAGACTCAAGAACCATATGATCCTCTCAATTGATGCAGAAAAAGCATTTGACAAAATACAGCATCCTTTCCTGATTAAAACCCTTCAGAGTGTAGGAATAGAGGGTACATTTCTCAATCTCATAAAAGCCATCTATGAAAAGCCTACTGCAAGCATTATTCTCAATGGGGAAAAGCTGGAAGCCTTTCCCTTAAGATCAGGAACACGACAAGGATGCCCACTCTCGCCACTATTATTCAACATAGTACTAGAAGTCCTTGCAACAGCAATCAGAAGACAAAAAGGGATCAAAGGTATCCAAATCGGCAAAGAAGAAGTCAAACTGTCTCTCTTTGCAGATGACATGATACTCTATATGGAAAACCCAAAGGAATCCACTCCCAAACTATTAGAAGTTATAGAACAATTCAGTAAGGTGGCAGGATACAAAATCAATGCCCAGAAATCAGTTGCATTTCTATACACGAATAACGAGACTGAAGAAAGAGAAATTAGGGAATCCATCCCATTTACAATAACACCAAAAACCATGCGTTACCTTGGAATTAACTTAACCAGAGACGTAAAGGACCTATATGCTAGAAACTATAGATCACTTTTGAAAGATATTGAGGAAGACATAAAAAGATGGAAAAATATTCCATGCTCATGGATTGGAAGAATTAACATAGTTAAAATGTCCATACTACCCAGAGCAATCTACACTTTCAATGCTATCCCGATCAAAATACCGAGGACATTTTTCAAAGAACTGGAACAAATAGTCCTTAAATTTGTATGGAACCAGAAAAGGCCCCGAATCTCCAAGGAACTGTTGAAAAGGAAAAACAAAGCTGGGGGCATCACAATGCCGGATTTCGAGCTGTACTACAAAGCTGTGATCACAAAGACAGCATGGTACTGGCACAAAAACAGACACATCGACCAATGGAACAGAATAGAGAACCCAGAAATGGACCCTCGGCTCTTTGGGCAACTAATCTTTGATAAAGCAGGAAAAAACATCCGGTGGAAAAAAGACAGTCTCTTCAATAAATGGTGCTGGGAAAATTGGACAGCTACATGCAAAAGAATGAAACTTGACCACTCTCTCACACCATACACAAAAATAAACTCCAAATGGATGAAAGACCTCAATGTGAGACAGGAATCCATCAAAATTCTAGAGGAGAACATAGGCAACAACTTCTATGACATCGGCCAGAGCAACCTTTTTCACGACACATCTCCAAAGGCAAGAGAAATAAAAGATAAAATGAACTTATGGGACTTTATCAGGATAAAGAGCTTCTGCACAGCCAAGGAAACAGTCAAAAAAACTAAGAGACAGCCCACGGAATGGGAGAATATATTTGCAAAGGACACCACAGATAAAGGACTGGTATCCAAGATCTACAAAGAACTTCTCAAACTCAATACACGAGAAACAAATAAACAAATCATAAAATGGGCAGAAGATATGAACAGACACTTTTCCAATGAAGACATACAAATGGCTAACAGACACATGAAAAAATGTTCAAAATCATTAGCCATCAGGGAAATTCAAATCAAAACCACACTGAGATACCACCTTACGCCAGTTAGAATGGCAAAGATAGACAAGGCAAGAAACAACAATTGTTGGAGAGGATGTGGAGAAAGGGGATCCCTCCTACATTGTTGGTGGGAATGCAAGTTGGTACAGCCACTCTGGAAAACAGTGTGGAGGTCCCTTAAAAAGTTAAAAATTGAACTACCCTATGACCCAGCCATTGCACTACTGGGTGTTTACCCCAAAGATACAGACGTAGTAAAGAGAAGGGCCATATGCACCCCAATGTTCATAGCTGCATTGTCCACAATAGCCAAATCATGGAAGGAGCCGAGATGCCCTTCAACAGATGACTGGATTAAGAAGCTGTGGTCCATATATACAATGGAATATTACTCAGCTATCAGAAAGAACGAATTCTCAACATTTGCTGCAACATGGACGGCACTGGAGGAGATAATGCTAAGTGAAATAAGTCAAGCAGAGAAAGACAATTATCATATGATTTCTCTCATCTATGGAACATAAGAACTAGGATGATCGGTAGGGGAAGAAAGGGATAAAGAAAAGGGGGGTAATCAGAAGGGGGAATGAAACATGAGAGACTATGGACTATGAGAAACAAACTGAAAACTTCAGAGGGGAGGGGGTGGGGGAATGGGATAGACTGGTGATGGGTAGTAAGGAGGGCACGTATTGCATGGTGCACTGAGTGTTATACGCAACTAATGAAGCATCAAACTTTACATCAGAATCTGGGGATGTACTGTATGGTGATTAACATAATATAATAAAAAAAAAAAAGAAAACCAGTAGCTTATATCTAAATAAGAAGTGATGAAGCTAAACAAGATAGAAATGTGTCTGTTTTAACAAAAATGGAAACTTCCAAAACAAAAGAAACACCAATACAAGGCAAAGAAAACACAGGAGTTTAAAGTAAAAACAACACCAAACATACCCACTATGTCAATAATTACAAGACGGCTTAACTCACCAGAGGAAAAAAATAATAAACAACTATTCTCATATTGGTTTCTTTTAGAACCAGATAGATCAAATGGACAAAAGCAATTAGTAAGGATATAGAAGATATAAACAGCAATGACAGACCTGATTGATATGTATTGAACATTTTCTAATAATAGAGAATGCACCTTCTTTATGCATTCACATGGAACATTTACAAAAATTAAGCACACATTAGGCCACAAAGAAAGTTACAGTAAATTTTTAAAAATAAGGTATATTGTGACCAAAGTGCAATAAAACTAGACATTAATAAGATCTTTTAAAAGTCCTTCTGCTTGGAAATGTAAACAACATTTGCTGCAACATGGACGGGACTGGAGAAGATAATGCTAAGCGAAATAAGTTAAGCAGAGAAGGACAATTATCGTATGGTTTCACTCATTTATGGAACATAAGAAGTAGGAAGATCAGTAGGAGAAGAAAGGGAAGAAGAAAGTGGGGTAAACAGAAGGGGGAATGAACCATGAGAGACTATGGACTCTGGGAAACAAACTGAGGGCTTCAGAGGGCTTCAGAGGGCTTCAGAGGGGAGGCTGGTGATGGGTATTAAGGAGGGCACATATTGCATGGTGCACTGGGTGTTAAACGCAAGGAATGAATCATGGAATTTTACCTCAAAAACTAGGGATGTACTGTATGGTGACTAACATAATATAATTAAAATAAACACATAAAACACATAAAAAAACCTCATTCAACTCTGATGTCAAGAAGGAAATATAAAAAGTAACTGCAAAACTTCCATGGGGCAACAATAAATAAAGTGCAATATATTGTATCTAGGGATGCAGCTAAAGGAAATACTCAAATAAAAATTCACAACTTTATTATCTAAAGCAATAAAAATGAAAAAAATAGGTTAAACACTCAACTCCAAAAGTGAGGGAAAGAACAATAAAGAATGTCAAAAGAAAGAAAAATCAAAGAATTACTAAAGATAAAAGCAGAAATAAGAGTCAGTAAATGGAATATATAGTATTAATAAAGAAATAATCTTGTCTTCAGAAAAAATGAATGAAATGGACAAATCTGCAGTAATTTTGTTTTTAGTAAATAAGGGTAGGAAGCACAAATATACAAAATAAACATGGCAAAGGAAAAATAACTATCAAAATATGAAACTTGTTTAATCTATGTAATTATACTGACACAATTCTGATCAAGTATTTGAAAACCTAGATGAAATGGAGAATTTCAGTCAAAATAAAAAGTTAAGATAGAAAATCCAAACAGATCAACTATCATACAAATAACTGAGAGGGTTTTCAAAAAGCTACTCTTCAAAACAGCACCAGGACCAGATGGTTTTACAAATTGTAGTGGAATACTACGAAAGAGTTAAAAACCAGATAGTCTAGTTGCTATTTAAATAGTTCCAGAGCACAGAAAAAGAAGGTATGTCAAATATATTCATTGATATAAAAGGCATATAGAGATAATATGAAAAAGAAAGCTATATATCATTCTCATGTATGAAAACTGATATAAAAATTCTAACTTAAAATAGAATCTTATATCAAAAAATATGTTGTGATCAAAGAGAGTTTATTTTGGGAATAAAAGATGATTCCATATGAGCAAATCCATTAATGTAACTAATCATAGCAATAGGTCAAAGGAGAAATCATACTATCATTTCCAAAAATGCCAAAAAGTAATTTGAAAAAATTCAACATTCATTTCTGATCACACATACACACTCCCACATACACACTCATTCCTAAAATAAAAATCAATTAAACATGTACCTTACCTAATGGCAAAATACTTATGGGCAGTCTCATTAAGGTAAGACACAACACAAAGTCACCCACTATTGCCACAACTACTTAACATGACACTGGAAGAAACAGCCAATGCAATTAGATAAGATAGAGCAATTGGGAGCTAAAATTAGATATATTTTTAAATAACAGGTCTGTATACTAAGAAAACTCAAGAGAATTAATGAAAAACTACACAAATCAGATAATGCAGTAAATTAACAGGATATAAAATTAATACATGGCATCAATAGCTCTCATATATACACACACTAGAATATTATGCTATTTAAAGGAGGAGAAGGCTTAAAAAGACAAACTACCTAGTCATACTCTGAGCAAGGAACATGCAACATCTACCCAAGGAAAATTTGTAAACACTACGGAAAGATGAAAAAGTACATTTAGATAAATGGAAAAACATTCCATACTCTTACATAAAGACTCAACACCAATGGAGGGATCAAGCTTTCAAAAAGAAACAAACAGGTAAACAGAAAACAGAAGCCATTCCTAAGGATGACTGCCTTCTCTTCAGTAAGCCAACAGTATGGCTTAAAAAAGGAGAGGGGTGGAGCAGGGCAGGAAAGACATTAATCTGGATTAAAGGAAATTTACGATATAACATAATTTGTAGGCTTTGTGTGGGCCCTTATTCAAACACACCAACTTTAAAAAAATTTTTGGTAACTATCGGGGTAGTCAATGATACCAAAGAATTACTTTTTGTTAGACACGATAATATCATGGTGGTCATATTAGAGAATGTCCATAATTTTTACAGACGCATTCTTCCGCACATAGCTGTGAAAGAACATACTTGGGATCTGCTTTAAAATAATTCATCAAAGAAAAAGCCAAAAGAGATGGACAGAAAGCAAATACAGCAAAATCTTCAAAATTATTGAACACAAATATAAATTTGTAAAGCTTCATTATCTTCCCTTTGATGTATCTATAAAATATTTGTAATACAATTATTTCTTTAAAATAAAAAATTTTTAGGGGCGCCTGGGTGGCACAGCGGTTAAGCGTCTGCCTTCGGCTCAGGGTGTGATCCCGGCATTGTGGGATCAAGCCCCACATCAGGCTCCTCCAGTATGAGCCTGCTTCTTCCTCTCCCACTCCCCCTGCTTGTGTTCCCTCTCTCGCTGGCTGTCTCTATCTCTGTCGAATAAATAAATAAAATCTTTTTTTAAAAAATTCAAAAAATAATTTTTTTTAAAAAAAATGAGTGCTAGTAGGCTTAAGGGGAGTTAACGAGGGGAGTTAGTGAGGGGAAGGAGAGTTGGGGTTTAAAGAACAGTACAAAGATCCACCTCAGGGGTAGTGTCCTGACCTGGGTGGGGCAGGTCTACATTGGTGTAGGAATAGAAATGACAGCTCAGAGTCAGAAGTGGCATTTTTCTCCATGAGTGTGAGAAGAGAATCAAGACATCACACACCTTCCCAAAGCCAAACAATCCAATCCCATAAGAACAAAGCCAAACTCTAAAGACAACAGAAAATGGCTTATCAGAATGGAGGAAAATGGACTGCAGGGGTAGCATGGGGGTGGGCACCCCAAGCAGCTGAGGCATACAGCAGCGAAAAAGAAAACCAATCCCTCTTGTAAACTTGCAGTGTTCTCTGCACTGACCCTGTGGTTAGGCCTTCCTTCTGAACCACAGCCAACACTGCTTGCTCCTTGTTCTGGCCTCTTAGAACAATAGCTGTGTACCTAGCATTGCACATAATTAATAATGACACTGGCTGACATTTATCTAGTGGTTGCCTCATGGCAAGGTAAGTGCAGCAGTACCCGGATGATCTCCTTGCATCCTCACAGCAAAATGAGGAATCTCAGCAAGGCTAGGTCAAAGTGAGGGAACTGGGATTTGAGCTCAGATGACCTGACTCCAGGGCACAAGCTCCTAACCAGGGAGCAGTACTGTAATTACAGCTTGTTACCTTTAACCACTTTGATTCTTTCTTCTTCAAGAAAGCATCTGAGCATGCAAACAAGCAATTTAGGGATGACACTGAATCCACCTTAATTCATATGAAAAAGAAGTAGCTCACAAATGTTAGGACTTCAGTTATTATTACTAATAAATGACCTGCAACAAACCTCGCACCTGATTGTGATACATGAGTGTGTAATAACACTGTAGCTGAGAAGTGTGCTCCTAATATGCTTATTCCCCGAAACACTTTTTGAAAATTTTTCTACGTTGAATTGAGCACTTCAATGTTCTAATTTATTTCATTCATGAATGCCACGTATTCGTGCCAGGTATTCCCCATAAATTATAATCTCTTTGCAGGGAAGAATTAAGTCTTGTGATCTCTTTTAAAACAATTCTCCAAAACATCCAGAATGTGCCATTTTTAACAAACCTTCTCTGAATAGCACCAAATTACTGCTGAAATACCAGTAGTGAGAACAGGTACTGCTAGGGTGCATCTTTCCCATACATAAGACCTTTTCATCGAGCCATCAGGCTTCTGAAGGCACCCAGAAGAGAATTCAAGACCACAGTCTAAGGGGGTATATCTGCAATGATAGTGCTGGCTTTTTGTGTCCCCACTCCCCAGAGAAGACATGGATGGAGAAGTTTCCTAGAATTGTGAGTCTGTAATTAGAAGCACCTAATGACATAGCTGGATCTATTTTGTTTTAGCTCTGCACCCTAGATGCATTCTAACAGAGCATCACAACCTCGTATTTGCTTGAAGAAGACCTTAGGACACATCATCCAGACCTAACTCTATTAACATGTAAACAAAATTGATTCTCTGCAGCGAAAACAAGAATGCTTGCCTGGCAAGATAACGGATACAGATTTTCCAGTATAGATTTCTAAGATGAAAATAAAGTAACATATCTACCAAGCTGGGCAGTTTAAAAAGCTGAGAGCTAGAGAAAATACACCTGAAGTAGGATATGATTAAAGGCACTCTGCAAGCTTAAAAGGTAAGGCAAATAGAAAACATTAGTATGTGCCAGAGCTAGGATAATTTTCACAAAGAAGATTCACGCCTTGTCTTTTAGATTGGAGAAGCAGCACCTTCTTCCTTTCTGGGACTTCCTAGCAGGGAGGTTAAAGACATGAGATTTGGAGCCAGACAATCCTGCCTGTGGGCACTCAGCAAATGCTGGCTACCATTCTCGTTGTTGGGGAGAGAAATTTTCAATCCCCTTCCTGGACCCCTTTTCCTCCAGGGATGAAGGAGCTGCCAGGGATAGGCTTGGCCATGTCTTCCTAATGGGTAGGATCCCTCTGGGCTCTGTGACTGCTCCTTCTTGGTATGCACCTTGCTGGGGAAATACACTGTTCAGAGAGCTGGGCTTGCCATCTCTCTTCGGTGCTTTTCTACTGCCCACTAGGAATGCAGCCAGGGATGGACTGAGTCCAAGCCTGTTCTGTAAACTGAGCTGCTAGCTCTCCCACTTATTTAACCACTTCATCCATGTGGCTAATAAGAGGGTTTCAGATCCCAAGACTTGTAAGGAAGGCAATGCTAATTAAGCTTCAAGCTCAGGCCCCAAAGAGGGATACTGGGGGAGAAGGAATGGATATTGGACAGCATTTGAGCATTGCTGAGTCAGAGTCACACCATTTAATAACATAAAAATCCTACTAAAGTCCACACCATTGTTTGTTATTGTTGTTTTTATTTCTATTATTATTGCCTTTGAAGTGGAAAAGATCAGTGGTGTGGTCAATTGTCTTATAAAAAGGTTTCCCATTGTCCCAGGAGTCACCCATGTTTCAGCCCTGTCCTACCCATATTCATCACTTTCTGGCTAATCTTGCCTACATTTTAGGTATCCTTTATGGAGTACCAGGCACTGTACTAGTCATGTTTGTACATCCCTCTTTTTATCTCAATATTCATTAATTAGTTTTTACTATTCATCCTGAAATTAATTCTCTCCATGTTACATAAGAGGAAATGGACAATCAGAGAGGTTAAGTAACCTATCGAAAACCACACAGCTTATGAGTGGGAAACCCAGATCTGAACTCCAGATTTCATTTGATAGCAATGAGCATACTTCACACTAAGGTGCCTACTTTCCCATTCCCACCTTCAACCCTTTGAGAACTTCAGTTGCATGAGTTTGGTTGGAATGGGATCGAGGTCATGGGTTCAATCTTCATGTATGCTCAGCATTCCCTATGTATTGGTTCAATTCCCTCCTCTGAACCACCACATGTATATCATCCCCTGCATCTAGCCCATTAAAGAGATTTCTCTGATCTAGATAGTTTCCCCATGCCTCAACATAAATTAGCTATCTTTGCCTAAAAATCAGGACCTACCTCTAAATTTTCAGAGCAGACATCAATTAGGGCACAAATCAGCTAGCTGCCACCTCTTGTTGCTTGGTATTTACCACTAAACCTCATGAAAACACAAGTCTTGGGTGTAAGAGGAACAGAGCTCTCTCATCACTGAGATCCTACACTTGATAGGAGTTGCCAGTGCTCAAACCTGAGGCCTCTTTTTTTTTCCCCCACTTCAGAAAAGAGAAGAAAAAATACCTAGATACCATAGTGTGATATTGGAAAAGGTCCCTTTACCTTCGGCAATTTCTCTGACAGAAAGAGAATCTGCAGTGTGTGGTATGATACCTCAGCCCTCTCACGCATCTTGAGAAAGCCAAAAATGAATATATGAGCTTTTGGCTGAGCAAAAGGAGGAGTGGTATACATGGGGAGCAAGATAAATGATAAAACACTGCATGTTGTGAACCACTGTAGATTCGGTCTGAAAGGATCAAAGCTGGGCCTTCGTTTCAAAGAACAGTGCCAGGCCAATGGATTCAACTCCATTTCGTTAGAACATTTCTCTAACAATTCCCTTGCAACCACCTTCGTAAGTAGTTATCTTTTGACCTCGGGACTCGCCATTGAATACCAGTCTTGGAAGGAAATTCCAAGACTATCCAAGCTTTTATCAGTTCATAAGGATTACTTTAACCAGAATGATTTCATTACAAAGCTTGTGGTGAATTCCTTAAAAAGAAAATCAGAATCTCCATAAAGATGTCTATGCAGATAGCACACACATCTGTCTTCCCTGAAATCAATTAAGCAGGGACTTCCACGTTCTTTTTTCAGAACTGAACAATCACTAGAGCCAATAAGACTCAGAGCTGGCAAGTGAATTTGGTAAACATGCAAGAAACTTGACCCCAGACAATACCAGGCCTCTTCCAGTCAGTCTGAAAATTGAGAAGAAAAGTTTTGAAACAGCATCTTCAACTGATGATAAGACATGGTCTCACTGCCCAGAAGGCCCTTCTCCTCCTCCTTCACTACGCTAACCCTCCCTCTACCTCTAACACTCCACGAAGGCCTCATTTCCAAGACTGTGTGGGACACCCCTCTTCTGAATTCCCATACAGCCCTGTGCTCACCTTTAGCATAACAGCACTTGATGCTATAATCACCAAGCTGTCTGTGTCTCTCCTACCAGGGTGTGAGAGGTGAATGGTGGCTTTTTACTCTTTATCAAAAGAGCTCAGCTCAAAGTCTAGCACAAAGGTGTTGAATGAACGGATAGGTAAATGGAAGGGATAAATGAACAAACAAATGAGCAAGTGAATGAACCAAGGGTATAGCACAACCTCCAGATGCAGGTTTGGAATTCTGCTCTGGTCCAGAACAGCCCAAATGGCAGTGGGCCTATCTGCATTGGGAACAGTAGGCCAAGATGATAATTCCCACTGACTAGTTTCACTATATAAGGATATAAATCCCATCTTTCTTTCCCAAATTCCAATAAATCCACCCACCATTCTTCCAAACCTCAGCACAGTTTACCCCTCTCTCACATCTGTGTTTAGACATAGGCTCTACACCAAACACAGCAGGTCTGTCCAAAGGAATGTGCACTAAAGAATCCCATTTTCCTCTGGGCAGAACTCACCTGACATCACAAGTTCCCCAGCTTCACCCAGCAGGATTCAAAGATCAGACCATCCATAAAACCCAACTTCAGAAACCATGAAATAAAGGTCAGGAGGAATGAGGAATAGAAATATCTCCACCAAAAGCCCAGGGGCACTTCTTATGCCCCCAGGGCAAAGTGTACCGCTGGCCTGAAGCCACAAGTGGTGAGAAGCCTGTTCCAAGACAAACTGCAACCATCGTTGGCCTTCAGACCTCTACCCCAAAAGGTCATTGGCAACTATTTGCATACCTTTGTGTGCTATTTGCCAGATACACTGAAAACTCTCTTGCTTTTCATTTCTCCCCAAATTCCCCATTTTTATTTTTACCCCCACCACAAAGAATTGCCGAGCATGCAGGGGAGATACTGAGGAGAAGAAAGAAGTAAGAATAGCCACTAGCACTGATTGAGGGCCCATGGAGATACAATCTCTCTGCTGAAAGATGTGAAGATGTTGGTTGCTCAAATCAAGACGCAACCAATAAACAATTTAAACCTACGATCTAAATCCTCCAACTAATAAGCCAGCTGTCAAATCACTTGTCTAAAGCTGGCCCAAAAGAGAAAGTATACATTAGAAGAAGGAGCACAAAATGAGCCTCACTAATCATCCAGCAGACAAGGGATTTTATATCATTACTGCCCTTGCCAATATGCTGGGAGCTCCTGGAATTCTTTCAAGATAAGCTCAGTCTGTGTATTTTATCCACATATACCATCAAATGCTGAAATATACAATAAGAAGCAGGAAGGCCTTTTCAATCTGACCAAATGAGGTTAAGAGGGGTGGTTTGACCCATAACCACCAAAAGAGATTGCATTCATAAAACCTAGTTTGCTCTACAATTTATATATTCAGAGCCTCTGAGCAATTCTTACAGGTACATGTTTGGAAGTAAAAGAAAGAGAGGTTCAGAACTGCATCATTCCACTTTGTACTTATTACATTTTAGTGGAAGTTCTGTGTTGTTGTTTTTTCACTGTAGTACTTAAGGCAAGTCCATATGCAGCATAGTAATATTCTCAAATCGCACAGCAGAGATTCTATAAAAAGTCCCTTGTGCTCAAACAGAGCCATCACCATACTCTAATGCAGTGTAACAATTCACGATACAGTCATGCACATGATATTACAACAAACTGGGTCATTGCAATCACTCACCCAATGCTCAGATGAAAAGACCATTAACGTGAAATAGCTAGGGAAAAGATGCAATTGATTTCCCAGGATCCAGTCTCTGAGCAGAGTATATATTGAATAGAGAAAAAAACTGTCTAAGACCTGGAAGAACGGCTAATATACACTCCCTCCCTCCAGCCTGAAAGGGGGGATGCAATAATAATCCACATCGTGGGACCTGACCATGCATTGTGCCCAGAAATGCTCTGGAAGCCTGCCTTGTGGGTTTGATTCCTGGTATGTGAGTACTGCCTCTTCTCTACTGATTGCCCACAAAATGGTTACCTGTACATTTACTGAGTGACATGAGTTCCAAAGAGAACTTGGTTATTATGAAACTCAGTTTATTCTGCTCTCCAGATATTAACATAAAGAATAGCCCACGTCAATAACTTTTTAGATATGACATCAAAAGCTCAGGCAACAAAAGCAAAAACAGACACTTGGGATTTCATCAAACTAAAAAGGTTCCACACTACAAAGGAAACAACCAACATAGTGAAAAGGCAACTTACAGAATGGGGGAAAATATGTGTAAATGAGATAACTGATAAGGGATTAATATTCAAGATATATTAGGAACTCATAAACCTTAATAACAAAAAAATAGCAAGAGAGAGAGAGAATAACCCTATTAATAAATGGGCAAAGGACCTGTATAGACCCTTCCAAGGAAGATAGACTCATGGCCAACAGATATATGAAAAGGTGTTCTACTGCAGTAATTATCAGGGAGGACAAATCAAAGCCATAATGAGATATCACCTTATATCTGTTAGAATAAGTGAAATAAGCAGAGAAAGACAATTATCATATGGTTTCACTCATTTATGGAACATAAGAAGTAGGAAGATCGGTAGGAGAAGAAAGGGAAGAAGAAAGGGGGGGTAATCAGAAGGAGGAATGAAGCATGAGAGACTACGGACTCTGGGAAACAAACTGAGGGCTTCAGAGGGGAGGGGGTGGGGGATTGGGATAGGCTGGTGATGGGTAGTAAGGAGGGCATGTATTGTGTGGTGCACTGGGTGTTATATGCAACTAATGAATCATAGAGCTTTACATCAAAAACCAGGGATGTACTGTATGGTGACTAACATAATATAATAAAAAATATTATTATTTAAAAAAAAGAATGCTATTATCAGAAAGATAAAAAGCACTGATGAGGATGTAAGGAAAAGGGAACCTTGTACACTGCTAGTGGGAATGTGAATTGATGCTGGCAGGTGTTATGGAAAACAGTATGGAGGTTCCTCAAAAAATTAAAAATGGAACTACCTTATGAACCATCAATCTCACTCCTGAATACATATCCAAAAGATACAAAATGAGGATCTCAAAGAGATATCTTTTCTCCCATGTTAAATTCAGCATTATTCACAATAGACAAGATACAGAAACAACTTAAGTGTCCAACAAAGGGTGAATAAAGAAAACATGTTGTATATGCACAATGGAGTACTATTCAGCCATAAAAAAGGAAATCCTGGGGCACCTGGGTGGCTCAGTCGTTAAGTGTCTGCCTTCAGCTCAGGGCATGATCCCGGAGTCCTGGGATCGAGCCCTGGATTGGGTTCCCTGCTCTGCTGGGAGCCTGCTTCTTCCTCTCCCACTCCCCCTGCTTGTGTTCCCTCTCATGCTGGCTGTCTCTCTCTCTCTGTCAAATAAATAAATAAAATCTTAAAAAAAAAAAAAGGAAATCCTGTATTTGTAACAATACGGATGAAAATGGAGGACATTATGCTAAGTGAAATAAGCCAAACACAGAAAGACAAATACTGCATGATCTCACTTACATATAGAATCAAAAATAGTCAAACTATGGGGCGCCTGAGCGGCTCAGTCATTAAGCGGCTGCCTTCAGCTCAGGGCATGATCCCAGAGTCCTGGGATTGAGCCCCACATCAGGCTCCATGCTTCGCTGGGAGGCTGCTTCTTCCTCTCCCACTCCCCCTGCTTGTGTTCCTTCTCTCACTGGCTGTCTCTCTGTCAAATAAATAAATAAAATCTTTTAAAAAAAATAGTCAAACTCATAGAAGCAGGGAGCGTAATGGTGGTTGCCAGGGGCTCTGAGGAGAATTGAGGGTGTGTCAGGTAAGGAGCACAGTTTCAGTCATGCAAGATGCATAAATTGCACAGATCTAATGTATAGCACTGAGACTACAGTCAACAATATTGTGTTGTATACTTGAAATTTGCTAAGAAGATGATCTTAAGATCATTGCACACACATATACACACACACCACACACACTATATAGATAATGATAGATATGTCAATTAGCCTGATTGTGGTGGTTATTTCACAATGAATATGTATATCAAATCATCAAGTTGTACACCTTAAATATATACAATTTTTCATTGTTAATTGTGCCTCAATAAAGCTGGGAAAAAAGAATAGCCCACTTGTACTGCCTCTCTTGCTTACTTTCATTTGGGTTTTCTAAAGATGTTTTCTACAAGTAAATGAAGAATGGTAGAACAAGTTTGAACAATAAAGTAAGGATGAGAGAAGCTGGTAGAAATTGTAAAATTGGGGTTCAGAGAGAACCTTCACAACCATGATTTTTAAACAACTCATATTTTTATGCATAAAGAACCTTCTTATCAATAATTCTAGTTAATAAAGATGCAAATCATCCCACTCTCTCAAATAGGAATGTTCCTCATCAATCCAGTAGACTGAGTGATGGAAGATGTATCAATATTAGGTAGCATCAGAGATGTTGAGCAGAACCTCAAAAGGCCTAACTACAATTGGGTAACCATGTTCCAGGTTCTGCTCAGGTTCTGAGAACCTAACTCTCATTCACTAAAACACAAATGAGACTGAGTTGGCTGCCTGAATGCCAGTTTATCAATTTACAATTAGAAAAATTAGCACAGACCAGAACTTTCATGTTAAGTATGAATACTATGAGCCACCTTACCATATGCTCCAAGTGTTGACAAGAACTCTTCTCTTTGGGATGAGGGAATTAGTCATCACAACCTGCTTTCTCTTTCCCCTTCCTTCTACCTGTTGGGTTTTCATTAAAATACAACAGTGGGGACATTACAAGCCATCCCCAAGCACATAATAGTGCTGAATACTTGTTGCAAAAGCCTTTGTCCAATCAGAAGAGGTACAATTGGTTATCTCACTCCCCAAATCTAGTATTTTTTTTCTGACCAGAAAACAAAGGCTATTAAGAAATACTCTTTATTTTTATGAGAGAAACACAACATATTAAAGTAGAAGAGATAATAGAAAGAATCTATGCCAGCTCCCTTCGTCATTCATTCATTCATTCAATCATTCATTCATTCAAGCAATTTGTATAGCACACCTAATAGGAGTAAGGCATGAGTTTAGGCAGTTTGGATACAGTAGCAAACCAAAGTGACAAGAATCCCTGTCCTCATGGGACATATTTGGTCCTCATGACTTAACTTACACTCAGTCAGGAAAAGACACAAAATAAACATAATAAAGAAGTGAACTTTACAGAAAACTAAAACATGCTTCAGAAAAAATAAAAAGTAGAACCAAGTAAGGAAGAGCAGCAAGTGTATATGGTCAAAGGGGCTAGGAACAATTTTGAGTAGTCAGGGTAAACTTCATTGAGAAAATACCATTTGAACAAAAGCTTGAAGGATATGAGTACATTAATCCTGTGGACATCAGTGGGAGAACATTTCAAGCACAAGGAACAGATAGTGCAAGACCCTAAGACAGGAGTCAGCCCAGAATGTTCAAGGAATAGGAAAGAGTTGAGTATGGCTGGGGCAAATAGGAGGAGATGTTCAGAGAAATAATGGAAGATCAGATCAAGTAGAGGGGGCCTATAGACCATTATGAAGACACTGGCTTTTACCATGAGTAAAACGGGGTTTTGTCCCATGTTCGTTCCACTTTAATAGAATCATCCTGGCTTCTCTATTGAGAATTAATGGTGGAAGTGGGGATGCAAGTTAGGAAGCTGTTGCAGGAATCCAGATAAAAGAAAAAGGAGACTGAGTGATAGAGTGATAGGGAAGTGGCGAGATGCAGCAGAATTCTGAATTCATATTGAGAACAGACACAACAAAACCAGCCGATGGATTGGACCCGAGAAGTGAGATCAAGGAAGTTTCCAAAGTATTGGCCTGAACAGCTATGAGAATACAGATGCCTTCAATACCCCCTTCCTCAAGAGCTCCATCAGCTCCCAAATACAAGAAGCAGTTGGGGAACAGGCTCTACTACCTGGGAATTGAAAATTTAGGGATTTGGGGGATGGTGGGATAGGAAGAAGAGGCTACACAGTTCCCATGCTCTTAGTACATTTTGCTTCTGAATCCCTAACTACACATTCCCTAAACTTGCAGTCCTCTAAGAAATAGCTGTCCTCTGTCCAATGATAAGAGAATAGTGGATTTTTTCTGCTTCAAGAAGTACCTGGACCTTGTTTTAGAAACAGTCACACTTCAGGGTTAGATGATGCTCCCTGCAGTCTTGGTGGCCTTAGCAGTCTACCCAGACAATGCTCTGAAATGTGAATATAGTGTACTAGCTGTACTATCTCCTCAACCTTGGCAGGATCTTAGGGACTATTCCAAATGGTCTGAGGTTCTTCTTCTTCTTTCTAAGCCCATGAGAAGTCCAGAGAACCATAAGGTTATTCATGTTGTCACTGCAGCCTAAGCCTGCACCAAAGCCCTGCATTAAGGCTTTCCTAACAATGAGGTTTTTCTTTTTTTTTTTTTTAAGATTTTTTTTATTTATTTGACAAAGAGAGAGAGAGCACAAGCAGGGGGAGTGGCAGGCAGAGGGAGAGAGAGAGAAGCAGGCTCCCCACCGAGCAGGACTTGATCCCAGGACCCCGGGATCATGACCCAAGCCAAAGGCAGACACTTAACCAACTGAATGAACCAGGCACCCCCTAATGATGAGTTTTTAAGGCAATTCTAGCCATAGCCTCTATCACAATGGCCATGGTTAACTAAGGAGTACTTTCTTTAAACAAGGTCATAAGCAGTGGTTCAATATTCAAAGCAAGAGTAGGAGACCAGGAGTCTCATTTCCTTGGCCTCTCACCCCACACCATGACCCTTTACCACTCTTGAGCTCTACTGGGATAACCTTTAAGTAGGCACCAAGAAAAATTGAGGGTTCTGTGAAACACAGTTTGAAAACCAATAGACTATGGTTTTTTGCAAGAACAATGACACACACACAGGTGGAGAATATTCATCCCCTTCCAGGTGATCGGGCTTAAGAAAATTAACCTGCACAGTCCTACAGTTTCTCATCTTTCTGTTAAATATATCCAAACTTTCCAGAGACAACTGGGTGATGCAATCAGTTAAGCAACCAACTCTTGGTTTCAGCTCAGGTTGTGATCTCAGGGTCGTGAGATTTAGCCCCACAATGGATTCCATGCTCAATGCGTTGTCTGCTTAAGACTCTCTCTCCCTCTGCCGTTGCCCCTCCTCCCTTCTCACTCTCGCTCTCTTTCTCTAAAATAAATAAATAAATTTTAAAATATATCCAAGTTCTCCATCAGAGCAATGCAGGCATTGTCTGCCAGAGCAGATGGACAGACTATGGTGAAAAGCCACTGCAAATTGTCAACATCCTTCTTTTGTTTCCTTCCAGAGCATGCTTCTCAGGAAGCATGTTTTAGCCAAAGTTTAAATGTTTTTCTTAAGGCTGAAAGAGAATCTCCAAGAAAGCCTTCATTTTGTGACCTCCTTCTTTTTACAAGAGGCTGATCAAATTTGTCACCATCTTCTCCATTATGAAAATGTATTTCTCTGATGGCACGCCAAGGCTTGGGGCTGCAGGAGTGCTATCTCATAGCCAAGAAGTCTGGCCAGGGCTGATAATGGTCTAACCTTTTTCTCTAGAAAGGGCCATCTTTTTAGATACTCCATGTCCAGGGAGGAAACCAAACATCTCTTCCCAGCACCACTTTTTCCCGGTACCCTCCCTAAAGAGCAGTCAACATCCCAAACCTAAGAAGGCTTTACTTTGAATTCTCCTCCCTTTTGAACTGCTGCATGTCGCTGATGGAAGAGAACAGCCCTTGTTCCACTCCTGGACGACGCTGTGTCTTATGAGCGCCCTGAAGCTGCATTGCCTGAGCTTAGAGATTCACCAAGACTCTCCCAAAAATTGTTTCTTCAGCTTCTGACTCTAACTGACCTTGCTCTAAGGGCTCAAATTCAATCCAAATTATTTGCCCCTTCACTATCTTAATCTTTTCTTGTGTCACCCTTGTACCTTTACAGAAATGTCCTTCCTTTCTCTCCCCACTGAAAAGGGTAAAGAGGTCCTCATGAATGCCACTTGATGGGAACAGGCCCATTGGAAGGTGGGCTTGGGCTGTCAGGATTCCCCACCCAATCTATGTTTGGGCTTAGCCAAGGGGCACCCCAGAAGCTACATACAGACCAGGAAACTGACCCCCACTCATCATGAAGGTGGTTCACCCAAGG
The DNA here is from genome assembly GCF_002007445.2 of Ailuropoda melanoleuca. NCBI lineage: Eukaryota > Metazoa > Chordata > Mammalia > Carnivora > Ursidae > Ailuropoda > Ailuropoda melanoleuca. Next base: position 6,204,714 of record NC_048225.1, on the reverse strand, counting down.
TCACAGAGGTCATTAGTAACAAAGCTGGCATTCAAACTGACGACCCTTGGGGCGCCTGGGTGGCTCAGTCGTTAAGCATCTGCCTTTGGCTCAGGGCGTGATCCTGGCGGTCTGGGATTGAGCCCCACATCAGGCTCCTCTGCTGGGAGACTGTTTCTTCCTCTCCCACCCCCCCCCCGCTTGTGTTCCCTCTCTTGCTGGCTGTCTCTCTTTGTCAAATAAATAAATAAAATCTTTAAAAAAAAAAAACTGATGACCCTTAATTCCCTATCTACTGGGCATAATAAACTCTCTGGGAAAAGATGACAAGTTTTAAATATTATTTTTATATTTAAATATTTAAAAATAAATATTTTATTCTTATTTATTATTAAGTATTATTTAAATATTTTATTATTTTATTATCAAAATATTTTATTATTTAAGAAAAATGAAGTAAAATCCATGACAAGGGATGGATTTATCACAGGAAAAGAAGCTACTTATTCAGAGAGATTCTCTTCTCAGCCTGCTAGGGACTAATTTTCATCCTTATGAATTAGCTCAAAGATATGTCCCTACACCTAAAATGCATTAGCCATAAAAGCAGGAGGGCAGCAGGCCGAGTGTGTGACAGAATCCTTCCCAAACCCTGAAGAGCACGGGTGAAGAGATGGGTGGGCTGTATGTGTCTGTGCAGGAAAAAGGAAAATAGCACACTGACAAAGCTTATATAACAGTCTTTCAGAGGCTAAGAACTGCCCCCGAGGGCACTTTCTGAACTCATGTAGTCAGCTGCTGTGGCTGTGGCTTTCACTTATGGGGGTCCTCAAGAAAAGACTTGGTTATTATTCCCTGTACTTCAGAGCTAGATGATCTTGCAGTGCATATAAGTCAGCAAGGCTGTTTTTCACCAGATTGCAAACAATCACTTCCCACAGTAATTGTTCTGTGAATTCCCGGGTCTGCATAGACAATAGGTTCCAGCTTCAACTCTTAGGCACAAACACGGCAGTTACTGGTACAACAGACCAGCTCTCTGACTGGAAGTCAGGAAGGCACTAATATTGAGGGCATTGTGCTGGCCAAATTCAGGAAAGAAAAGTGACAGCTGGAAATTATGGGAGAATAAAGTTTAGAGAATCTCAGTGGGTGCATGCCTTGTGATAGACGGCATCTTACAAGTCTCTACATTTTCGTTTAGTTCTTAGAGAAAGCATGGAAAAGGAAGGGGCTGAAAGTGGAAAGAAAGTGGGATAGGACCAGGACAGAAAGGAGTGAATCCTTCTGTTTCCTTTCCTTTTCCTTGGCATGGTCTTAATCCAAGGAAGAACAAAATTTCTGGATGCTGAGGATGCAAGAGTATTTACCTTCATATAATAGGACCACTTGCTTATGCAATGAGATTTTTTTTTTTACCCAAGGCCAGTGTTAGGCTTGCTTTTAAAACAATAGCACCAACTATAATAATGTAGTACCACGGCACTGACCTACCGTCAGTTGCTCTACTCACTCTGATCTCTTGCCTTTTCTCTGCCCAAAAGTAGCAAGCACTGTCCTCCCACCTTTTTCTGTCTCTAGGAAGTTCAACCTTTCAACCCTTCACTATCTAGACTTTAAATAACAGACTTAGTTATGTACAGAGACCAGAAAAGCATGTGCTTCTCCCTAGACCTCCATCGGGATACATCTATTTCTGCTCACCAACGGATCCTGTGCACATAGGAGGTGCTTAACAAAAATTGTTTCAATGAAAAAATGGACCACAGCCTCCCTTTCTGTCCTCTCTGCCTGAAGGAATGGGCAGTGCCTTCCCAGACTCTGCTTCGTCAGTTTCTGACCTTTTCTTCAACTCACCAACCAATTTTGAATCCCACACTTGTTCTTCACAGTGTGGCAAACACACTGACCATCTCCATGTTGCCTTAATATCCCAAGTGAACTTCAAATCCAGTTCATATTCTGCCTAGTTCATGAAGCCTCGGCTGCCACACCAGCTCAAAGTGACCTTCCTCCTCTGATCCTACCATGCGCCAGCACTCATTTGTCACTGATTCGGTTCTCATTTCATTGTGTAGATTTCAGACATGTTTGCCAATTTTGTATTTCCCTACTCAATGCACAAGCTATAGCAGGAAGACAGTAACTGTGCATTGAGGTGAATCAATGAGAATGCTTCCTATTTCTGTATTCCTATTAGGGTTTATAAATGCTGAATGGGTCACTGCTGGAGTTCTAAGTAACAGTACTTGATAGAGTTGTAAAAGGAAGGAAAGAAAAAAAAAAAAAAACTCTTCCTGTTCATCCAAACAGTTCAATGCTTTAGTTAAAATGGTATTTAAGAAAAATATCAGTAGTTGATACATATCAACAAAAACCCAGGGCCTGAAAGAAATCAGGCTGCAGACAAGAAAAATTATCAACAAATACCAGATATGTGGTTTGTAATTCTATCCAACCAACTGATCCATCAAGTATTAGGCACCGATATATAGAGGAGTGTTTTTTTTTACTGTTTATGCTTTAGTCTCTGGTTATAATGTATTGCCTGGAGAATGCATTTATATGTCTTCAATCAAAAGCTCCTAAGGATACCACCCTCACCATCATCACCACCATCACCATCATCATCACTATCATCACCATCACCACCCTCATCATCATCATCACTATCATCACCATCATCATCACCATCATCATCATCATCACCACCATCACCATCGTCACCATTGTCACCATCACCATAAAACTTCCCATTGTTCCTGATGTGGGCCATGCAAAAAGAAAACAAGGCAGACCTGATCCCTGACCCTACAAGAGGTCACAAAAATAGGCATACTGGCAGGAGCACTCTTTACAAGGATGCATAAATAGCCAATCCTTAACCAAAACCTATTTTGTAACTGAAAGATGGGGCACAAAGTCATGAGGTAGTTAAAAGGAAACAGTGCTGAGAGGAAACAAGGTAGTCTCTAAGGTGTTGTCTCCAAGCTCTAAAATTTAAACAGAGGCGAGTTCATCAGGTGCCACTTTATGACCACCTTTAACAAAATAACATAATGTCCACAAACACTGTGGATATAGAGAGACCTGGATTCAAACTCACTAACTTTGGGCAAATCATTAATCTCGGTGAGGCTCACTCTGCTAAGTGTAAAATAACTCCAATGGTAATTTTATAGGGATGTTATAAAAATTAAACACATACTTGGCACTTAATATATTAAGCATTATTATGGGTTTTTTTCCTTTTCATATTTAATGCATGAAGCAGACTCATCAGGATCCTTTAACAGTGAACATACAAAATTCTGTTAGAGGAGAGTTGAAAGACTGTCAGACTCCTTGATATTGGACCCTTCGGTCAGAGAACCACCAAGAATACACTAGGATGGCAGCTCAAAGATATAATGTTGGGACAATCTGTCACTGCACTGGGCCCTCCCCATCCCAAGATGGAAACATGATTTGCCTTATATCAGTTTTTCATGTAATATGAACCAAGGAATGCCAGAAGGTTCCCACTTCCCACATATTTCCCCCAAAGTCTCCATAGTGTTTGAAATTTCACTGTTAGAGACTTGTTTCTTGGATAAAATCTCAGAAACAGTCTTTGCCAGATTTCCTCTTTTAAATTTCAATTCTTCAGAGAGTGATAATAAGTTAGCTGTTAGTGACTAAGCAGACAGGGAGCATTGTAGGAATAAGAAGGTTATCAAGAACAAAACTGCTACTGAGCTCTAATGATAAACGTTTAATAACTTCACAGCTCTGACCATCACGTTGCCCAAAGAGAGGTGCTGCGTGTAGAGGTCATATCCCACTACAGACAGCTTTGGGAGGTGATTTTCGCCAAAGGACCCTTCACTCACAACACCCCCCACTTCGCACCTGACTGATCCCACAACATCCAGGCTACATACCTGGGGACGTCAGCATCCCTAAGTATGGCAGAAGTGCCTTCTGCTCCACAGAACTCACATTGCTTTCTGTGTGCCCTGCACTGACATAGCAGACCCAGCATCATTTGCCTGCCTCTCCAAAGAAAGTGAGTGCGGTCTAGGAGGATATTGAAGACAGGAGGCTGGCGGCCCAGCATAGAGGGCCAACCACTCATCACGGGATTCTGAATGCCACTGCTGATTAGAAAAGGCCAAAAGTTCCTCCACTGAAAGAGCATAGTTTACAACTCTAATAATTTATACATGGGCTCACTTTCCCTGAATAATTACAGATTATTATCCAGCTAATTACAGTGCATGGTATTAAAAGATCTGGAATTCATTACTCCAATCTAGAAAATTACTTTGGCACGTGTTTTGAGAAGAAAATGCTGGAAAAGAAGCTCAGATCCTGCCAGGGTGATGTACTGCAGTGGCTTCACATTCTCTTCCCAGCACAAGACAGGCTTATACTGCTGTGTATCCTACAGATGTCCTAAAATGCAGATTTTAGCATCTCGCTCCCGAGGGATGTTCTTAAGGGAGGATGCCATATTTACCCAATTAAAACACAGGATTCCCAGTCAAATCTGAATTTTAGGAAAACAATACATAATTTAGTGCAAGTATGTCCCAAATATTGCACGGGACATACTTACACGAAAAAAATCATTCATCTGAAATTCAAATGTAACTCATTCTGTATTTTATCTGACAACCTTTTCCCCAAGAGAAATTTGAAACATTAAGTAATGCTGAGGACAGACAGTAAAAGTGTAGGTTTAATGAATAGTATCTCAGTGTCAAAAACCGGAGGATCAAACTTCTTAGAAAAATGTGAATCTCCAACAGGGGAATATTCAACATGGGGAGGAAAACGTCCATGGGAATTCTCAAATACAAGCCTTCATTCCTAGATCAAAATGAAAAATTGGCAAACTATTCCATGCCTACGTGGATCTGATCTTTGTGGAGGGTCCTCAGCCATCGCCAGCTACAAGCATATTTTCAATCAGCACACAACAAGGGGGAAATGCACAGCTTTCTCCTGACATGGTCTATCACCTGCACCCACCCGATCCCGCCAACTGACACACAGTTCTTTTCAGGATGACACTCTTATCCACTTAAATAAATTACCATTTCCAACTCCCCCACTATCTTGGTACAAAGAGAAATGCCCATGCTGATGTTGATACAAAAATAGTGAGGGGTTAAGGGATAGAGAGGGGAAGAAAAGGCATTTTCTAAAAATAAGGATGAAAGTATCAATGCCTCATTTTTTTACTCCAAAAAGACTTTAAAAACTACTGAGTATAAGAAATAGTCACTGACTAACACATTTAAAAAGAAATATACTCTAAATATAGGCAAAACTGGGTGTTACTGACCACAAGCAGAGAAAAACTTCAAAGGACCTCAGAGTGAGCGGTATGTAATCCCCGTAGTTCAAAGATCCTTCATTCAGCACAAGCTTTTTGAGCACCTACTATTGTACTAGGCACTGTGCCAGCACTGAGGTTACAGCAGGGAACAAGACAGGTTAGATCCCACACTCTCTGAGAGGCTTACATTCAAGGCACTGGGGTGGGGGGAGGATGGCAAAGATAACAAACAAGAAAAGGACAGTTAAGCGCATCTGGGTGGCTCAGTCCGTTAAGCATTTGCCTTTGGTTCAGGTCGTGATCCTGGGGTCCTGGGATTAAACTCCTGCCATCGGCTCCCTGCAGAGCAGGGAGCTTCCTTCTCCCTCCCTCTCCCTCTGCACTCCACCCCCCACACCCCGCCCATGCTCTCTCTTGCATTCTCTGTCTCTCTCTCAAATAGATAAAATCTCTAGCATTCTCTCTCTCTCAAATAGATAAGTAAAATCTTTTTTAAAAAAGGAAAAGACAAAAGAAAAGGACAGATAAAATAACTAGGTTATTTCAGGCAATACCAAGTGCTATGAAGGCAATCAAACAGAGTAAGATGATTGAACAGGATTATAAGACAGATTCAAATGTCCAATGGCTTCCCCCAAAATACCTCTAAGTTCAAGGTTCAAGGTAGGGGTAGTCCAAATTCTCTTGGTCACCTCTACCATAGTTTTGCAAATTTATTCCATTTTCAGATTTTCTCACCTAATGGTCTTATCTCTTTTCTACCCTGGATGTCAGCACAGACCTGGAAGAGAGTCCCTTTCCATGGTATTTTCTCTTTCCCTCTCTCTCAACCTCTCTGTCTACACACACACACACACACACACACACACACACACACACAGCCCTATGTGGAGCACAGTTTACTGAAGGTTTGTGGCAAGGACAGAAACAGTTTATTTCACCACAACACAAAAACTTAAAATTGATTTAGATGTCCTGCTCAAAGCTGTCCTAGGATACCCTGCCCCATCATTCCTACCTTCTTGGCTTCCTTGTTACAATAATGTTCTCTTCAGATCTAACGATAAGCTTTTTACACCCTTTGTTGTTTTACCTTTTACTAAACCATCAGTTCAGGGTCTCCGTTTTTTTTCAAGCATGTTAGCAAGGTACTTCCCTAAACAGATAGCACTCCTTTAAGAGAAATTCTGGTGTCAGCTGTTAAGATAACAATTTGCTTCAATGAGCTACATGTAATAGGCAAAAATCTGTATTTTTTTCTATCATTCTTGGGTTTACGAATTGTTAAAATCCCTTGACTTTGTGATAATAGAAAGTTTGAATGAAGCCAACACTCTTCCTTCTTGCATTCAGTTTCCCAGATCAATTTTGTATCCCATACACTATGTTCCTGGTGAATAACAAGTTTTCAATAAAAGTTTGATGAATGTAATTTAACCTACATGTACACCCTGTAGAGCATAAGGCATAGGACAGTGAGCCAACATTCAAAACAGGCAGCTAGTTTATTAACAATAATTTGCCACCAGCTGTACCCAGAAGTACATTACTTTTCATGTTGTTTCCTGTTCTTAACATTAAAATATACTCGTAGGGCATCTTTTGAAGCAATCTAAGATAGAACATGCCTCTATCCTCTGAGATTTCACATTTAAAGCTGTTTCACTCAGATTCAAAATCCACCCCCTCCCCTGGCAAAAAAAAAAAAGAAAACTGAAAGAAAATAGAGGTGATCAAGCCAGCATTGGCAAAGTTCATCTATCACCCATGTCTTACTAATGTATCAAAATCATCTCTCTCACCACAAAAGTCTCCAATATCCTAATTGCTCTAGAAATCTCTGATTTCATTTATGATTCTTTCTTATCTTCATGTGATTAGTTTGGACTTTAAATTAATTTTTTAAAAACTTCTCACCCAGGAAATTGTTAGTCTATATTGACTCTAGGAAACACTCCTGCTAGAGCCTTGTTATGGACTGAATATTTCTGTTCCCCCAAAATTCATATGTTGAAATCCTAACCCCCAGGGTGATGATATTAGGAGGTGGGGCCTTTGGAAGGTGATTAGGTCATGAGGGTGAAGCTCTCAAGAATGGGATTAATGACCTTATAAAAGAGACCCCAGAGGGATCCCTCACCCCTTCCACCATGTGACACAGAAGACAGCAATCTATGAACCAGGAAGCGGGTCCTCACCAGACACTGAATCTGCTGGCAGCCTGATCTTGGACTTCCCAGCCTCCAGACTGTGAGAATAAGTTTCTGTTGTTTTGCAGCCACCCAGTCTACGATGCTTTGTTACAGCAGCTTGAACGGACTAAGACAAACCTTTACCAACCAAAGGAACCACACATCATCCAACCTCTAAGCTACTGATGACCATGAATCCATGTGATTTTATCCCACCCACAGAGGTTCTCACTCACCACATCTTTTGTAAAAATTTTATTTCCTTTTTTTTTATTTTAATGTTTTTTTATTATGTTAGTCACCATACAGTACATCCCTGGTTTCTGATGTAAAGTTAGATGATTCATTAGTTGCGCATAACACCCAGTGCACCATGCAATACGTGCCCTCCTTATAACCCATCACCAGTCTATCCCATTCGCCCACCCCCCCTCCCCTATGAAGCCCTCAGTTTGTTTCTCATAGTCCATAGTCTCTCATGCTTCATTCCCCCTTCTGATTACCCCCCCTTTCTTTATCCCTTTCTTCCCTTACCGATCTTCCTAGTTCTTATGTCCCATAGATGAGAGAAATCATATGATAATTGTCTTTCTCTGCTTGACTTATTTCACTTAGCATTATCTCCTCCAGTGCCGTCCAGGTTGCAGCAAATGTTGAGAATTTGTTCTTTCTGATAGCTGAGTAATATTCCATTGTATATATGGACCACAGCTTCTTAATCCAGTCATCTGTTGAAGGGCATCTCGGTTCCTTCCACGATTTAGCTATTGTGGACAGAGCTGCTATGAACATTGGGGTGCATATGGCCCTTCTCTTCACTACATCTGTATCTTTGGGGTAAATACCCAGTAGTGCAATGGCTGGGTCATAGGATAGCTCAATTTTTAACTTTTTAAGGGACCTCCACACTGTTTTCCAAAGTAGCTATACCAACTTGCATTCCCACCAACAATGTAGGAGGGATCCCCTTTCTCCACATCCTCTCCAGCAATAGCTGTTTCTTGTCTTGTCAATTTTTGCCATTCTAACTGGCATAAGGTGGTATTTTAGTGTGGTTTTCATTTGCATTTCCCTGATGGCTAATGATTGTGAACATTTTTTCATGTGTCTGTTAGCAATTTGTATGTCATCATTGGAAAAGTGTCTGTTCATATCTTCTGCCCATTTTATGATTTGTTTATTTGTTTCTCGTGTATTGAGTTTGAGAAGTTCTTTGTAGATCTTGGATACCAGTCCTTTATCTGTGGTGTCCTTTGCAAATATATTCTCCCATTCCGTGGGCTGTCTCTTAGTTTTTTTGACTGTTTCCTTGGCTGTGCAGAAGCTCTTTATCCTGATAAAGTCCCATAAGTTCATTTTATCTTTTATTTCTCTTGCCTTTGGAGATGTGTCGTGAAAAAGGTTGCTCTGGCCGATGTCATAGAAGTTGTTGCCTATGTTCTCCTCTAGAATTTTGATGGATTCCTGTCTCACATTGAGGTCTTTCATCCATTTGGAGTTTATTTTTGTGTATGGTGTGAGAGAGTGGTCAAGTTTCATTCTTTTGCATGTAGCTGTCCAATTTTCCTAGCACCATTTATTGAAGAGACTGTCTTTTTCCCACCGGATGTTTTTTCCTGCTTTTTCAAAGATTAGTTGCCCAAAGAGCCGAGGNGTGGGCTGTCTCTTAGTTTTTTTGACTGTTTCCTTGGCTGTGCAGAAGCTCTTTATCCTGATAAAGTCCCATAAGTTCATTTTATCTTTTATTTCTCTTGCCTTTGGAGATGTGTCGTGAAAAAGGTTGCTCTGGCCGATGTCATAGAAGTTGTTGCCTATGTTCTCCTCTAGAATTTTGATGGATTCCTGTCTCACATTGAGGTCTTTCATCCATTTGGAGTTTATTTTTGTGTATGGTGTGAGAGAGTGGTCAAGTTTCATTCTTTTGCATGTAGCTGTCCAATTTTCCTAGCACCATTTATTGAAGAGACTGTCTTTTTCCCACCGGATGTTTTTTCCTGCTTTTTCAAAGATTAGTTGCCCAAAAAGCCAAGGGTCCATTTCTGGGTTCTCTATTCTGTTCCATTGGTCTATGTGTCTGTTTTTGTGCCAGTACCATGCTGTCTATGTGATCACAGCTTTGTAGTACAGCTTGAAATCCGGAAATAGGCCAATTAATTATGAAGAGATTGAGTCAGTGATAAACAACTTTCCAAATAACAAAACTCCAGGCCCGGACGGTTTCCCTGAGGAATTCTACCAAACATTCAAAGAAGAAATAATACCTATTCTCCTAAAGCTATTTCAAAAAATAGAAACAGAAGGAAAGCTACCAAACTCATTCTATGAGGCCAATATTACCTTGATCCCCAAACCAGGCAAAGACACCATCAAAAAGGAGAATTACAGACCGATTTCCCTAATGAATATGGACGCCAAAATCCTCAACAAGATCCTTGCTACTAGAATCCAACAGTACATTAAAAGGATTATCCATCATGACCAAGTGGGATTCATCCCTGGGATGCAAGCGTGGTTCAACATTCACAAATCAATCAGCGTGATACATCATATTAACAAAAAAAGACTCAGGAACCATATGATCCTCTCAATTGATGCAGAAAAAGCATTTGACAAAATACAGCATCCTTTCCTGATTAAAACCCTTCAGAGTAGGGATAGAGGGTACATTCCTCAATCTCATAAAAACCATCTATGAAAAGCCTACAGCAAANGCCTATAGCAAATATCATTCTCAATGGGGAAAAGCTGGAAGCCTTTCCCTTAAGATCAGGAACACGACAAGGATGCCCACTCTCGCCACTATTATTCAACATAGTACTAGAAGTCCTTTCAACAGCAATCAGACAACAAAAAGGGATCAAAGGTATCCAAATCGGCAAAGAAGAAGTCAAAATGTCTCTCTTCGCAGATGACATGATACTCTATATGGAAACCCAAAAGAATCCACGCCCAAACTATTAAAAGTTATAGAGCAATTCAGTAATGTGGCGGGAAACAAAATCAATGCTCAGAAATCAGTTGCATTTCTATACACAAATAATGAGACTGAAGAAAGAGAAATTAGGGAATCCATCCCATTTACAATAGCACCAAAAACCATACGTTACCTTGGAATTAACCAGAGACGTAAAAATTTTATTTCCTTATTTGAGAGAGAGAGTGTGTGCATGAGCGGGGGGAGAGGCAGAGGGAGAAGCAGACTCCCCACTGAGCAGGGAGTCCGACGTGGGGTTCGATCCCAGGACCCTGGGATCATGACCAGATCCAAAGGCAGACACTTATCTGAGCCACCAAGGCACCCCTCCTCACGTCTTTATATAGACTTTCATTCTGGTACTATGACATTTTACTTTTCTTACTTACTGCTAGCTTCTCTAACTGGATTACCAGATTTCTGAGGGTGGGAGCAATATCTTATTCATCTTTTTTACCTCTAGCACCTAACAAAACACTTGAAAATAGAGTTTTACAAAAAAAAAATTGTTCAACAAGTGCTTACTGATTAAATCAATCTTTTTCCATTCTAGAGCAAGGATTTTTGGAAGATGTGGGGAAACTATTGGATTTCTCTGGAAATAATTAAATAAAACTTTAAATTCTCTATTAAACGTCTACTACATAATATAACTTCAAGTATTCTGTAACTCCCCGTAAGGTCTGGTCCAAGTTAGAATTTGTTGTACTCTGCTCAGCACATGAATTGTCCACTCCATGGGAGGGACATTTTTTTTAAACTTTAGAACTTATCATGATAAAATGAGTGGTTCAATGTTCAGTGTTCACTTAACACTGTTCTTGGTCCCTCTGAAATTTTTTTTAATTTAAATTAAATTAGCCAACATATAGGTCATTAGTTTTTTATATACTATTCAAAGATTCATTAGTTGCATTTAACACCCAGTGCTCATCACATCGCATGCCCTCCTTAATGTCCATCACCCAATTACCCCATCCCCCCAGCCACCTCCCCTCTGAAACCCTCAGTTTGTTTTCCGAAGTCCATAGTCCCTTCATGGTTCGTCTCCCTCTCTGTTATCCCCCCCTTCGTTTTTCCCTTCCTTCTCCTAATGATCTCCCTGCTATTCCTTCTGTTCCACAAATAAGTGAAACCATATGATAATTGTCTTTCTCTGCTTATTTCACTTAGCATAATCTCCTCCAGTTCCATCCATGTTGATGCAAACGTTGGGTAATCACCCTTTCTGATGGCTGAGTAATATTCCATTGTATATATGAGCCTCATCTTCTTTATCCATTCGTGTGTTAAAAGACATGTTGGCTCCTTCCACAGTTTGGCTATTGTGGACATTGCTGCTATGAACATTGGGGTGATAGTACCCCTTCTTTTCATTACATCTGTAACTTCGGGGTAAATACCTAGTAGTGCAATTGCTGGGTCACAGGGTAGCTCTATTTTTAATGTCTTGCAGAACCTCCATACTGTTTTCGAAAGTGGCTGTACCAGCTTGCATTCCCACCAACACTGTAAGAGGGGTCCCATTTCTCCACATTCTCGCCAACATTTGTTGTTTCCTGTCTTGTTAATTTAAGCCATTCTAACTGGTGTAAGGTGGTATCTCGTTGCAGTTTTGATTTGTATTTCCCTGATGGCAATAATGTGGAGCATATTTTCATGTGTCTGTTGGACATTTTTATGTCTTCTTTGGAGAAGTGTCTGTTCATGTCTTCTGCCCATTTCTTGACTGGATGATTTGTTTTTTGAGTATTGAGTTTGATAAGATCCTTACAGAACTTGGATACCAACCCTTTATCTGTTATGTCATTTGCAAATATCTTCTCCTATTCCATAGGTTGCCTTTTAATTTTGTCGACTGCATCTTTTGCTGTGCAGAAGCTTTTTATCTTGATGAAGTCCCAATAGTTCATTTTTGCATTTGCTTCCCATGCCTTTAGAGACGTGTCTTTCAAGAAATTGCTGTGGCTAAGGTCAAAGAGATTACTGCCTGTGTTCTCCTCTAGGATTTTGATGGATTCCTGTCTCACATTGAGGTCTTTCATCCATTTTGAGTTTATCTTTGTGTATGGTGCGAGAGAATGGCCCAGTTTCACTCTTCTGCATGTGGCTGTCCAATTTTCCCTGCACCATTTATTGAAGAGACTGTCTTTTTTCCATTGGAAATTCTTTCCTGCTTTGTCAAAAATTAGTTGACCATGGAGTTAAGGGTCCATTTCTGGGCTCTCTATTCTTTTCCACTGATCTATGTCTGTTTTTGTGCCAGTACCATGCTGTCTTAATGATCACAGCTTTGTAATATAGCTTGAAGTCAGGCCTTGTGATGTTCCAAGCTTTGATTTTCTTTTTCAACATTCCCCTGGCAATTCAGGGTCTTTTCTGGTTCCATACAAATTTTAGGACTGTTTGTTCCAGCTCTTTTGAAAAATGTCAATGGCATTTTGATAGAGATTGCACTCAATGCGTAGATTGCTCTGGGCAGCATAGACATTTTAATAATGTTTATTCTTCCAATCCATGAGCATGGAATGTTTTTCCATCTATTTGTGTCTTCCTCAATTTCTTTCATAAGTGTTCTGTAGTTTCTAGAGTATAGAGTCTTTACCTCTTTGATTAGGTTTATTCCTAGGTATTCTATGGTTTTTGGTGCAATTGTAAATGGGATCAATTTCTTAATTTCTCTTTCTTCAGTCACATTGTTAGTGTATAAAAATGCAACTGATTTCTGTGCAATGATTTTGTATCCTGCCATGTTCCTGAATTGCTGTATGAGTTCTAGTAATTTTGGGGTGGAGACTTCTGGGTTTTCCACATAAAGTATCATGTCATCAGTGAAGAGAGAGTTTCACTTCTTCTTTGCCAATTTGAATACCTTTTATTTCTTTTTGTTGCCTGATTGCTGAGGCTATGACTTCTAGTACCATGTTGAACTCTAGTGATGAGATTGGGCATCCTTGTCATGTTCCTGACCTTAAATGAAAATCTCTCAGTTTTTCCCCACTGAGAATGATATTCGCTGTGGGGCTTTTCATAGATGGCTTTTATATTGAGGTATGTTCCCTCTATCCCTATACTTTGAAGAGCTTTAATGAAGAAAGAATGCTGTATTTTGTCAAATGCATTTTCTGCATCAATTGAGAGGATCATATGGTTCTTGTCCTTTCTTTTATTAATGTAGGGTATCACATTGATTGCTTTGCAGATGTTGAACCACCCTTGCAACCCAGGAATAAATTCCACTTAGTCATGGTAAATAATCCTTTTAATGTACTGTTGGATCCTATTGGCTAGTATCTTGGTGAAAATTTTTGCATCCATGTTCATCAGGAATATTGGTCTGTAATTCTTCTTTTTGATGGGGTCTTTGTCTGATTTGGGGATCAATGTAATGCTGGCCTCATAGAATGAGTGTGGAAGTTTTCCTTCCTTTTCTATTTTTTGAAACAGCTTCAGTAGAATAGGTATTATTTCTTCTTTAAATGTTTGGTAGAATTCCCCTGGGAAGCCATCTGGCCCTGGACTCTTGTTTTTTGTAAGGTTTTTGATTACTGCTTCAATTTCCTCGCTGGTTATTGGTTTGTTCAGATTTTCTACCTCTTCCTGTTTCAGTCTTGGTAGTTAATAAGTTTCCAGGAAGGCATCCATTTCTTCCAGATTGCCTAATTTGCTGGCATATAGTCGCTTATAATATGTTCTAACAGTTCTGTATTTCCTTGGTATTAGTTGAGATCACTCCCCTTTCACTCATGATTTTATTAATTTGGGTCCTTTCTCTTTTCTTTTGGATAAGTCTGGCCAGAGGTTTATCTATCTCATTAATTTTTTCAAATAATCAGCTTCTAGTTTAGTTGAACTGTTCTACTGTTCTTCTGGTTTTATATCACTGATTTCTGCTCTAATCTTTATTATTTCTCTTCTCTTGCTTGGTTTAAGCTTTATTTGCTATTCTTTCTCCAGGTCCTTTAGGTGCAAGGTTAGTTTGTGTATTTGTGATTTTTCTAATTTTTCGAGAAAGGCTTGGATGGCTATGTACTTCCCTCTTAGGACTGCCTTTGCTGTATCCCATAGGTTCTGGACTGATGTGTTTTCATTTTCTTTAGTTTGCAAGAACTGTTTAAGTTCTTTAACTTCCTAGTTGACCCATTCATTCTTTAGCAGGATGCTCTTTAACCTCCAAGTGTTTGTGTTCCTTCCAAATTTCTTCTTGTGGTTGAGTTCCAGTTTCAAAGCATTGTAGTCTGAAACTATGCAGGGAATAATCTCAGTCTTTTGGTATTGGTTGAGACCTGATTTGTGACCCAGTATGTGATCTATTCTGGAGAAAGTTCCATGTGCACTCGAGAAGAATGAGTGTTCTGTTGATTTAGGATGGAATGTTTTATATATATCTGCGAAGTCCATCAGGTCTAGTGTGTCATTCAAAGCCCTTCTTTGTTGATCTTCTGCTTAGATCTGTCCATTGTGCAAGTGGGTATTAAAGCCCCCTACTATTAATGTATTATTATCAATATGTTCCTTTACTTTGGTTATTACTTGGTTTATATAATTGGCTGCTCCCACGTTGGGGGCATAGATATTTACAATTGTTAGCTCTTCTTGTTGGATAGACCTTTTAAATATGATATAGTGTCCCTAGTCCCTCTGAAATTCTAAACAGCTCTAATGAATGAGAAGGGCCCCAGACAGGATAAGCAGGAAAGCTGAGAGGGATCTATATTTGATCTGCCCATGCATCACCTTTATGAAAATATGCCTAAGTCCTGGCAAAGCTGATAGTCAAAAGAGGAGCTCTTCATCAAAGACCCCATTCGGATCACCATCCTCTTATAGAACCCAAAACATTTTAGAAGAAATGAAGGACTTGGGCCAGGGCTATCAGATAGAGGGGCACAGGGAAGGAAGACTCTGCACTGTTTCAGCATGTTAGTACTATCTCAAGCCACTTCTTTTTTTTTTTTTAAGATTTTATTTATTTATTTGACAGAGAGACAGCCAGCCAGCTAGGGAACACAAGCAGGGGGAGTGGGAGAGGAAGAAGCAGGCTTCCAGCGGAGGAGTCTGATGTGGGGCTCAATCCCATAACTCCAGGATCACGCCCTGAGCTGAAGGCAGACGCTTAATGACTGCACACCCAGGCACCCCTCAAGCCACTTCTGAGTGGAGGAGAGAAATTCTTAAAAATCTGGGAACAAGTCACCAACAAAAAGTAAATACAATTTAAACAGTTAAACTTGAAGATACTCAGCAAATGAATTTCTCCGAAGAAATACCCATATTCAGGGGGAAAAAAATAGTAGAAGATGAGTGAAAATTCTTTAAATCATCGAGGAACCATTAAGTATCTAGACTACTTCCAACACAGCTACATCTCCGCCTATTCCTTGTCCATCCAAATCCTATCCACTCATTCAGTTCGAGTCTAAGTTTCACCTCTTCCATCTGAACCCCTACTAAATTCATCTGATGTGATACAAAGAATACCAGTTTTTCATTTGGACAAGGCTGGGTTATTATCCCAGCTCCCCCATTTCACTTTAAAATCAGACTTTCTGAATCTGTACACTTTAATCAGCATATACTGCACACCCTGATAGTACCAAGTGTCCTTTTTATCTAATTTAATGGGTGGACATGATATTCTTAGAATGCTCCTCCACCTACAAGTAAGGCTGCCAAGTTTGTGTCTTTGGGCAATGCATCTCTCTTAGTTTCCTCACCTGCACTTCATGTTTTGCTTATGTTTAAATGCAATAGCCCATGAAAAGTCCCTGGCATATAGTAACTGCTCAATAAAAACTTGCTAATTTGGTAAAAATGCTTGATTTACAGATTTCTTGATTAGAAAACTTTGTTCCTCCTAGGAAGGACCTATAAAACCTTCCATCTGTAAAACCTTGGTAACTCTGCTCTTTCCCAGATTCCTAAGCCCCTCACAGATTTAATAGTCAAAATATTATCTGACAACCTATTATCTCCCTATCCCTGAGATCCCCCATAGAATAATACTATGCAGGAGTAAAATCATCAATACAAACCAACTCTTTCCTGTGCTCAAAGCATTTATCAATTCTTCCATAGAAGAATAAGAAAGCATTTAGATTGCTGAAGGTATAGAAGTGCACTTATCCTAAGTAGCTACCTAAGAGCGGGAGGAGCCTGACCCTCTGCCTTCACCGAAGAGTGAAATACCAATGTGAAAGAGCTGCTTCAGTGCTACTGTCTGATGGTCATTCAACCCTAAGACATTTGTAACTGTCTCCTTCAAGTCATCCACCTACCAGTATCCATGTCAGCCTTGTTTCCATTCAATTAGCAAAGACCAATTCAATAAGGACAAGGTGCACAGTTGTCCCCAAAGGAACAAAATAAGCTTAACTGCAGAGGTTCTAATTTTTTAACTCTTTACTTTGAAATAGTTTTAGACTTACAAAAGAGTTGCAAAAATAGTAGGAAATTCCAATATACCCTTCTTCCTGCTTCCTCTAATGTTTTAATCTTATCCAACCACAGTATAATTACCAAAACTAAGAAATTAACATAATAATATTAACTAAACCATAGGCTTTATTCAGATTTCACCAGATGTTTGCTAATATCCCTTTTCTATTGCAGGGTCTCATACTGCATTCATTTGTCATTTCTCCTTCATATTCCCCAATCTGTGACTGTTCTTCAGTCTTTCATGACTTTGACACTCTTGAAAAGACTACTAGTAGTGGTGAGATGTTTTGTCTTCCAGTTTGAGTTTGTCTGGTGGCTTCTCATGACTAGACTAAGGTTATCCATGTTTCGGAAAAAATGTAACAGAGGGAACAGGCCTGTCTCAATGCATCCCAAAACAGAGTGCATGATATCCATATGAGCTGTCACTGGTGGTATCAATTTGGACCACTTTGTTAAAATGAACTGTGCCCAAATTTTCCAGTTTGTAGACAATTTATTTGTTATTAGTAAATATTTTCCTTTTGTACTGAGTAAATATTATGCAAAAATCTTCTTTCTCCACTGATTTTAACATTCATCAGGATCTTGTCTGCAGCAATTATTACTATGGTCTTCTAATGGTGATTTTCCATGTCCCTCATTCTTTCTACATCGATTAACTGAGCTCTTTTGTAAGGAAGAATTATCCCTTTATTTTTTACTCATTGATTTACATGTACTTATGAATATTTATTGTATTCTTTGACTTATAACCCAATATTATTAATATTGATTTTGTTGCTCAAACTGTTTCAGCTTTGACCATTGTGAGTTTTTTCAGATTGGCTTCTGTGTCCTTTTAATATATCCTCATCTTTTAAAAAATATTTTTAGCAGTTACGTTCTGGCACCACTAGAGGCTCAACCATGTCTCCAACAATAGGAAGCCACATTTTTTCCTAATTTAATTTAGTGGGTGCATTTAATGTTCTTAGATTAATGGTCCTCATCTACAAAAAATCGCTACATTAGAGAAACCACTTACCCCTTCCAAACCTAGTTGTTTCTTCCAGCTTAATCACATAGCACTTCATACCTTTTTCTACTGAACACATCTCAAATTGTATCATAAGAGTTCATCTACATTTCTGTGCTTCCATCTAGATTCCTCAAGGCTGGAAACTTTCACTTATTCCTTTATTCCAAAGAAACTTACTGAGTATTTGCTAACCAATGGAGACACAGTGGTGAATAAGACAGTCTCAGCTTTCAACTTCCTGATACAATGCCTGAAACATGGTAAGCTCACAGTACCATCTTGGAATCCACACTGAAAGAACCCTCCATTAGGATGACTACAGGAAGGTAACTACTTTGCTCAAACTTCAGCAAAAAAGAAAACACTACAGTGTATGACTCAGGTCCTTCTTAACCATACTCAGAAAACAATATATTACCATCCATGGAAAACTACTATCTCCATTCCTTTTTCTGTTACCATCTCTTAGGGATTTATTAGCCATTGAGAGAAGTGTTTGCTTAGTAAATAAGGGCTAAATATATGAAGACTATAATTCAAATAGTGATTCCTTAAGGACAGCATTATTTTATGAACTCTATTTAATGTTTCCCTGAGCTACGCTGACTTTCATTATTCAACAAAACCAGAAAATATCTTGAAAAAGAGTAATAATGGACTATATCTGCTCATGTTTCTGTATAATTTCTATTCTGGATACATATAGATGAAGCTCAGTGTTTATACATTTCAAACAGGAGAGACTGAAAATTAAACAAGTAATGGGGAAGATTAACGTCCTTTCATGCGTACAACAAAAACTCTTTACCTCAGAAAAGAAATGTGCCACAGAAGGTACACAAAAAGCAAACAATCAAACCACCTTATGGATTCCTTCTGTCAAACCAAATTACAGAGGATCACACCAGAGCCTGGGGCAAGACACTTCCTGTGGAGAACAATATGTAAACTTTAAATGTAGCAGACTTCCAAACCCCTAACATTTTAGTCTTTATCACAAGAAACTAAATGAAGCCTGATTTATAATGTCACCTTTAAGTACTTCCAGGGTTCCTATATTTCAAAATCAGTCTTAAATTACATGTAGCGAACCTATGTCTATCAGGGGAAAATAATCTGCCAATTTACGAAATAAAATTCTAATTACATATCAGTTCTCAAGGCTAATGAATGTCTAAGAAAATGCTGCACCATCACTGTAAAGTGATTACATCCCTCTGGGGAAATAATACATGTGAATTTTCATGACGTTTCTCAGTGATACAGATTTGCTGAAGGTGAAACTTCACTTGGACAAATAAGCTATTATCCAACACAACACAGAAGGTGTTTTGAAAGCGTGGAACTAAGATCAAATATATCAAAAATCTCCTATGCGCATGTTGAAAATGCGTTATCCTAGGCTCCACCCCATGTCCAAATAAGCTATATATTTTTAAAGGTGATTCCTCGGCATATCAAAATTTGAGAACCACTGAAACACAAGCAAAACTCTAAGGACTTTCATCTTTATCTAAAATGTGTGAATGAGTACAGAGACAAGAAAATGATGGTGACAAATAGTTCAAAACGCCAGAGAAATCACTCTTCATTTTTATAATATAGGAACGGTTGCTTCTGGACATGATGGAATAACTAATGTAACTAGACTTATTCTCTTGCCACATGTACGTATAAAACTGGGCAAAATGTATTAACTATTGTTATGCATTAGCACAGAATCACAGTCCTTGAGAGAAAGAAAACTCAGGTCAAACCCACATTTGCCTTGGATTTCTGCTTGGGGTCACTTTCAGGAGTGGGAGAGAGGGGGACCCAAAGTGAAATATAAAGTAGAGAGCAGCTGTCTCTCTGAGTTGAGGAAGCAGACATCAGAGTTTATTCTTCCTGAGGTGACTGGATTTTGCCAGACAAGGCAATAGAATTTGAAAAGCTTTGCAAAGTTAAGTGCCTCAGAACATTACCTTGGAGTTTTCCCTCAAGCCCTTGGCTAAATGCTGGGCTGTTTGTATGCAGACTAAGATCCTGCAACCCTTAGGAGATAGAGGCTCCCTTGGGAGTGAGGGCTGAATGGAGACACAAGGTCACATGAATCCAACTCCCCGTCAGGATACTATCCATGATGTGCAGCATATAATAAAAAATGCTAGGCATGTAAAGTGGCCCAGGACCAAGAGAAGTAGACGTCAAAAGAAAAAAGGAAAAAAAAAAAAAAGCCCAAAGAAAACAAAGATATTGGAATTAACAGATAAGAAGTTTGAAACAGCTGTTAGAAATATGTGGAGGGGGGCGCCTGGGTGGCGCAGTCATTAAGCGTCTGCTTTCGGCTCCGGGCGTGATCCCGGCGTTATGGGATCGAGCCCCACATCAGGCTCCTCTGCTGGGAGCCTGCTTCTTCCTCTCCCACTCCCCCTGCTTGTGTTCCCTCTCTCGCTGGCTGTCTCTATCTCTGTCAAATAAATAAATAAAATCTTTAAAAAATATATATATGTAGAGGGATTTAAAGAAAAAGATAGGCAGAATGAGTTAACAGAGAATCTCAACAAAGAAGTAGAAACTATTTAAAAAGAAAAAGAACCAAATGGAAATTCTAAAATTGAAAATTATAATATTTGAAATGGAAAAGTCACCAAATGAGCTTGAAGTAGATTGGATTATGCAGAATAAAGGGTAAATTGACATGAAGACAAATCAATAAAAATTAGACACACTGACAAAAATGAGATTTTTTTTTAATTAAGAGAGCCTCAATTATATTTGGAAAATTATCAATTGGTCTCACATACGTGTAGCTGGAATCTGTGAAGGAGAAAAGAAAGAATGGTGCAGGGAAGTTATTTTCAATAAATAATGGTTGAAAGTCTCACAAATTGGTAAAATAAATCAACTAACAGCTCCAAAAAGTCTGGCAAACCTCAAAGCAAGATAAATAAGGAGAAAAACTACACTGAGTTATGTAATAGCCAACTGCTGAAAACAAATAATAAAAATCTTCAAAGCAGGCAGAGAAAAATGATACATTATACACAGGGGGGAAATTACAATAATGGCAACTAACATTCACCAAAAACAAGGGAGGGCAAAAAAACCCGAAATGACTTCTTTAGAGTATTTTTAAAATGTTAATTAAGAGTTTCATATCGGGGAAAAACAACCCTTCCAGAAAGGGGGTTAATAAAAACATTTTCAGGTAAAAAAAAGCTGAAAGAATTTATTGCCAGTATGACATGGCAAGAAACGCTAAAGTCTTCAAACGAAAGAGAAATAATACAAATGGAAATTCAGTTCAACAGAATAGTGCTACAAATGGCAAATATGTAGGTAAATTTTTAACTATATTTTTCTTTTAATTTTTAAAAAAACAACCAATTTGTAAAGCAAAAATAGTACCATTGTATCATGCAGACTTCACAACATATATAGAAGTAAAATCTATGGCAACAACAGAACATGGTTTGAAGATAAAAAGAATGTACCATTGTAGATTCTTACATTTTTACATGTAGTTACAGAATATTGAGATGAAGTAGGGTGTGAAAAAGTAAAAATGCACATTGTAATCCTAGAAAACTCACTTTAAAAAATACAGTGGAAGACCCAATGAAATCTTGAAAAACTACAAAGCTGTAGGCATCACACTTCCTGATTTCAAAGTATACTAAAAAGCTGTAATAATCAAAACAGTGTGGTACTGGCATAAGAACAGACATGCGGATCAATAGAACAGAACAGAGAGACCAGAAACAAATCTGCATATACGTAGTCAATTAATGTATAGCAAAGGAACCAAGAATATACAATGGGGAAAGGGCAATCTCTTTAATACATGGTGTTGGGAAACTGGACACCTACATGCAAAAGAAAGAAAATAAGCCACTTTCTTATATCTTACACAAAAATTAACTCAAAATGAATTAAAGACTTGAGCATAAGACCTGAAACCATAAACCAGGAGTTTTCCTAGAAGAAAATATAGGCTACAGCCACTTGACATAGGTTTTGGAAGTGATTTTTTGGATTTGATACCCAAAAGCAAAGGCAACAAAACAGAAACAAGCAAGTGGGCTTACATCAAACTAAAAAACTTCTGCGCAGCAAAAAAATCAACAAAGTGAAAAAGTAACCTACTGAACGGACAAAATATTTGCAAATTTTATATGTGGTAAGAGGTTAATATCCAAGATATATAAAGAATACAACTCAATAACAAAAAATATACAATCTGATTTAATAATGGGCAGATGATCTGAACAGTCATTTTCAAAATATGCAGATGGCCAACAGACACATGAAAAGATTCTCAATATCACTTATGAGAAAAATGCAAATCAAAACCACGAGATATCACCTCACACCTGTTATTAAAAAGACAAGAAATAACAAGTGTTGGTGATGATATGGAGAAAAGGGAGCCCTTCTGTACTGTTGGTGGGAATGCAAATTAGTGCAGCCACTGTGGAAAACAGTATGGCGGTGCCTCAAAAATTAATATGATCCAGCAATTCCACTTCTGTGTATTTAAGGAAAACAAAAACACTAACTCTAAAAGATATCTACATGTTCATTGCAGCATTGTTTATAATAACCAAGAAATGTAAACAACTTACCGTCCTTTGATGGATAAATGGATAAAGAAATTGTGATATATGACCTTAAGAGCATTATGCTAAGTGAAATAAGTCAAACAGAGAAAGACAAATTCTGAAATACTGTATGATCTCACTTAAGTGTAGAATATTAAAAAAATAAAACCTCATAGATACAGAACACATCGGTGGCTGTGGAGCAGGGGGTGGGGGTAGTTAAAATGGTTGAAGGTGGTCCAAATGTACAAATTTGCAGTTACAAAATAAGTCATGAGGACATAATTGCAGCATATGACTATAATTAATAATACTGTATTGTAATTTGACAGTTGCTAAGAGTAGATCTCAAAAGTTCTCATCATAAGAAAAATATTTGCAACTATGTGTAGTAATGGATGTTAATTAGAATTATTGTGGTCATTTTGCAATATAAACCTATGATTGGGCTCCCCACCCCCACCTGCCCTAAGAGGAAACCACCCTTAAAAGGATTTTACACCAACCTGGAAGGAGCCCTCCACCCTTTCCCATGTGAACAACTACCTGATAGGTAGATGAGCAAGTGGACAAAAACCAGACTGGGTGACAGATGCATGGAGGGTTAATCAGATTAAAACAGCCCTCCCACCAGCCCATAAAAACCCCTAGACTTAGAAACTCTAGTGGCAACCCTCTCTGTCCCACCCTCTTCAGGAGTTTTGTGCTATTGCTCAGTAAACTTTGCTTTGCTCCCTATCACTCTTCATCTGGTCTACCTCTTCATTCTTGGAAGCGGCATGACCAAGAACCTCGGGCACCGAATCCTGCAACAGTCTGAGTCCTGGGGCTGGGATCTCCAGAGCAGCCCTAGATCTCCAACTTTTTAGTTTTTCCTTCAGTTTCATGAAACACATCAGGAACCTTCCATTACTTTTCCTTCTTTGTTTTTGGCTTAAGCTAGCCAGCATCTGTTTTTACTGCTTGCAACCAATGAACTTGACATATTACATAGAACCTGGACTGCCAGTTGATGGCAAGTCCTCAGGAAGGAAAATGAACTTCTTACAAAACAGCAGGAGGCCCTGATATGCAGACCTACCTCAGAAAGAGGGACCAGTTGCTGGTGGCAGACTGCTGATAGCAAGCTTCCAGATGTCTCGTTACCAGAATTTCCATGAGAACGTGGGCATAAAACTGCATAAATTTCAAACATCTCAGAGGACTGTGCTTTCATTGTTCTTTTCCCATATGTTACAAAAGAACAGTCTGTGTCGCTCTGGATGTGTGGCAAGCTGCAACAGTGGCTAAGTCAATTTTCCTATCGTAAAGCCTGGAGAAAGTTAAACTGTTTCTTTGAAAGACTGTAGGTAGAGCTCATACCTTCTGGAAACTAATTATGAGAACGAGATGTCCTCAAATAAACCTGCCAAAAGTGAAAAGCCCTGAACTATTACTTTTTAATGTTATATGATTTTTTTTTTTAATGGCTGCAGGTTTGTGGAGAATGTGGTTGAAATCTTTGAAAACTGGGGAGGGAAATCATTTAGACTAAAAGAAAAGAAAAATAAAAAAAACAAAACCTGTCTTGTCTATCCAATCCATCTTAAGAAGCTTCTTCCTTTACGTCATTTCTTGGAGATATCTGTTCTCCCAATCAAGCCTGCTTCCCACATTAAAGCTCCAGTTTCTCCTCTTCAACCTCCTCAATCTCCAATCCATTATTCACAACTAGGCCAGGCCAATCTTTCAAAAATGCTGATTTTTCAGGCCTCTCCCCTGTTCAAAAATCTACGGAAGGCAGGCTCAGGGATGCAGTGGGAAATGACCTGGACTACAGAGCCAAGGACACAGGCCTAAATCCCTCCTTCATCAACCATCAGTTTTTTTGAATTTATATAAGGAATTTAACATCCCCTCAGCGTACTCATTTGTAAAAATGGGGACAATACATACCTTGAAGGTTATTACATAATTTGCAAAGTGCCAGGCCCTCAAAATCACTAAAGCAGTGTTGCCTTGCTTTTCCCTCTCTATTAAGCTTCAGATCTTATGACCCTATTCAGCTCCTCCTCTTCAGGCCCACCTTGCCCTTCATAATCTGACTCCACCATCCATGTGCAACCGTGTATCTGAATAAATTCTGTACATGATTCTGTGCCCCAGGTAGGCTCCCAGCTCCCTTCACCCTCATTTCTACCTCCCTCCCTTTGCTTGCTCTCTATACTCATTCCCCACCCACACCAACCACTGTCCTCTCTGACCTGCAAATCCTTTAAAATCCAGTCCCTCCCTCTCCAGCCTCCTTGGCACAAAGATTTCTCCATTTTCACAATTATGCATTGGGTACAAATTTCCCAGGCCACAAACTCAGGTATCCAGGAATGTAATTCTCTTTATTTTTCTGTCATTAAATGTGATTTCCAGCTCAAACCTCCATACCAACTAGAGGTAGTAATTCAATCCTGGTCCTGTTAGGTTTTTCTTGCTCAAATCAGAGATTTCTCAGTCATTTATGGGTTTTTAGCTTCCTCTTCTGCATAGAGCTGCATCTAAATTCCAGGAAGGCTCATACATAATGATTAGGTTGAAGTATGGGTGAGGAGAACCTTAACACCTTGGTATTGATCACTCTTGCTTCTGGCACCTGTTGAGAAGTGCACCCTTCCACTGACCCATTATCAGAGTCTTTCCCTACTTAAAACTGTATTGGGGTTGAGTTCCCCTGTGTCTCTGGTTCTACAGACTAACCCAGAATCTTCCACTGCATCTTGCTTTCTGTCCACAAAGCCTAGTCAGGTCTGCTGGTTCATACTCTCAGCCTTTCTGGGGTGACAGAAAATATCTAGACATGCCCACAGCCACATCTTCACTAATGTCCTCCTGCCCTGGAGGCAAGGGAACTTTGCTAAGGCTTAATGATTCCCAAGACTCCAAACAGAGAAGCAGGACTCAGCTCCATCCTGCTCTCAGAGTCTCTGCTCTGTACTGTGATTCTACTGTCCTCGCCCAGACAGGGCTCAGACCAAGTACAGGGTACGTCCCCCTTGATCAGATATCTACACTAGTTTCTAACTCAATTTCTTTTCTCATTAATTCTCTTCTTCTAGGAGGAATTTCTCTCTTCTCATTTGGAAAAACTGGTTCTGACAGATTCTCGGTCTTAACAATTCAAAATTCTGTGTCTTAGTTCTTCAGGGTTTTAACTTTTAAGCTGGAAAAAAACACTCGCCTTTTATCTACTGGCTCTTCCATGAATTTTAAAAGTCTGCTATGGAACACAAAAGCTAAATATTGACCAATCCTTCCCTGAAGCTGTAAGCCCAGGCTGCTCTCGCTGCCACCTGAAATAAATGGACGGGTTACAGTGGAGAAGAAAATAACAGGATCAAAAACACAAAATAAATGAAGGATTTCAGTGAAGAAAAGAAATATGTGGAACAAAAAGAACATTGGTTGATATCAAATATCACCCCTACCATACTGGTCACCTGGTTAATTTCTATAAACCCTTCAGTTTTCTGCTTAGATATCACTTCCTTTGAAAAGCTTTTTCCTGCTTTACTTGCTCCCACTTCAGTCCCAAAATGAGGTGAAGTGCTCATCCCATATGTCCACAGGCTGAATTTCAAGATGACCCGCAAGGACTCTCTCCTACATATAATTCCCCCTACTATAAATGTGATAGGGTATCACTACTATGATTATATTGCATTGCATAGCAAAGGGATACTGGCAATGTAATTGAAGTTATGAATTAGGTGACTTTGAGTTTATTGGGAGATCATCCATGTGGGCCTGACCTAATCACAAGAACCCTTCAAAAGCACAGTTGGGGGACCTGGGGGGCTCTGTCAGTTAAGGCTCCGACTCTTGATCTCATTTCAGGTTTTGATCTCAGGGTCGTGAGTTCAAGCCCCATGTTGGACTCCATGCTGGGTGGGGAGCCTACTTTTAAAAAGTAAGAATTAAATAAAATTTAAAAAAAAAAAAAAAAAGCAAAGTTTTCTCTGGCTGGTTGCAGAAGAGGAGTAAGAAATTTGAAGCATGAAGGTGTTTTAAGGTGCCACTGCTGTCTTGAAGATGAAAGAAGCCACAGGGAAAAGAGCTGAGAGAGCCCCCTAGGAGGGGAAAGAGAATTACAGCTGACAGCCAGCAGGACATAAGGGACAAGTCCTACAACCTCATGGGAATGAATTCTCTGCCAACAATCAGTCATCTCGGAATAGAACCACCAACTTCACATGAGACACAGTCTGACACAGTCTGATACCTTAATTTCAGGCAAATAAGACCATGCACAAAAGATACAGTGATGCCATGCCCACACTTTTGAACCACAGAAATTGTGAGATAATAACTTTGTGTTGTTTTGTGGTGATCTGTTCCACAGTAACATAAAATCACTACTATACCAGACGTAATCCCATAACACCATGCAATTAACCCTGTTACCAAATTGTATCATGATGGTCTTTAACTTTGTCTCCCCAACAAGATGAAACTATCTGGTTCATATTTACAGTAAAGTAATATTATTTGAGCAACATTAAGAGGATTAAATGAGCAATTATATGTAAAACACTTAGGATAGTGCCTAGCATATACATTTTAACTACTACTGTGATTGCCCAACAGGAGCTAAGACATAGTAATAAGCTCAATAAATGTTGGTTGGGTGAAAAACTAGATTCACCTCGAGTGAATTCTCATTGTATTTTACAATACCACAGAATTTCTTAACACGCATTGGTTTCAGAAAACAGCAAATACATGGAAGAGAAAGTTTGCTATTCCAAGCCAGGGGAACATTAAAAAAATGAAAGGGAGGTAAGAAAGTGCAAGGCATGAACAGAAGACAGTTAACCGATCAGTTTCGCTGAAAAGGTAGGTTCCTAAAGGATAAACAAAAGACTGAGTTGGGAAAATATTGGTCACATAATGGAAGACATTGAATGCCACAACCTGAACTCTAGAGGTTATCGCTTAGGGAGAGATCCAGGGATGGCTTTTGCACAATGGACTGGCACAGTAAGCATAACGTTTTAGGGCAGATAGTAGGTAATAATCTTCAGGATAGACTGGAGAAAGCAGATTTTGAAGGAAGAGATATTAGTGAAGAAGCCCACACAGTGTGTGACATATTAGAGCCTGTGCTAGCATGGGGGTCAAAGACAGCAAGAATGCAAAATAAAGGACTGTTGAAAGTGGCATTTTTACAGGAGAAGTATATGCCATCATACCAAGAAATGGTCAAAAACTTACTATCAGCTCTGCAAACATTTATCAAACACCATTTCTGAACCAACCTTCAAGAGTTTAGCATTTAGTGAGAGAGAACTGACTTCTGGTCTCAGTCTGAAGTAAATGTGACACCTCCAAAACTATGAGTTAAATTTAACAGACTGTACTCCTCTAAAGGCCTGGATTCTTAACAACAGAGATAACATATTTCCAGCTTTTAGACTTTTGAAGTAAATTGGAATAAAACGAATCTGCATATAACTCAACTTTCTCAGAAACTGTATCTTTTCAATGGCGCTGTGGGGAAGATAATTCACTGAAGGTAACACCTTTACCATCCATGGCTGATGGCTGATGATGTTTACTGCACGAGAGGAAGATCCTGGGAGCAAACAAATGCCACTGTCGGCACACTTGGGCTGTAATCCCCTCTCCATCAGAACCCACCCAGGCCTCCACTGGCTCCTCCCAGCAATAAGAGATAGGAGTTCTCTAAAATGAGGTGAAAATTCTGGGAGCCAAGCCATCCTATCTCTTGCCCAGGTGGGCAAGGGCATCTATGGAGGCACTTTGGCATTCTCTGCCACATCCCATCCAGAACCTGAAACAAAGCCCCATCTTCTGTCATGTGCTCCGAGTCCCTCATCCCATCTAGAACCTTGGCCCCTTCAGCACTCAAAGAACCTCAATGGTTCCTTCACTGGGGAAACTGGGGCCAGGTTTGCGCTCTTCTCATCATTGGTCCTACCCCAAATGTCAGCCATCCAGCCCTTTATCCCTTCACACACCTTCTTTCTCATGCTGCTCTGGGCTTTCTTCACTCCAATTACAACCTCAATCCTCCTACTCCCTCCCTCCTCTTAACTTCCATTCTCTATCCCACAAGATTCTCAAGGTCTTCACAGAGCACCCCCTTCTTCTCCACCGTGCCTTGACTAAAGCCTGGCATGTCCACAGAAGTGCTGCTGCGTCTTCAGGTTACAACACCTCATCTGTCCCGCATGGTCCCCTCCCTTTATTCTCACTCTCCTGAATACCAACATTTATCATCTGCTCCTAAACTGTGACTCAATAAGACATCCAGGCAGAAGGAGGTTAAGATGGCGGAAGAGTAGGGGACCCCTTTTTCAGCCGGTCCCCTGAGTTGAGCTGGATAGGTACCAGACCAGCAGGAATATCCACAATCAGCCTGAGAGGCAGGAAGATACATATGGATCTCTACAAATGAACATCTCCAGCGCTGAGTATCGAGGTACGAAGCGGGGAGCTGTGAAACCACGCACAGATATCGGAAGCTAAACAGAAGGGGGAGGGAGCCGCCATGTCAGGGCGCCGGGAAGCGGTAGCCACCTACAAGGGGGAGCGGACAGACCGCAGACCCGCACGCTTGAGACAGCAGACTGAGAAGGGAGCTCTGGGAGCGCACGCGGGACGGCTGGCGGTTGGCGGGCCACCTGCACGGGGGAGCAGGCGGACTCGCTGACGGCACCCGCGAGACAACAGACTTAGAACGCGAGCTCCAGGAGCGCGCGCGCAGGGCGGCTGGCGAGCCACCTGCAACGGGGAGCGGGCGGACCGCGGACCTGCACTCTGGAAACGGCAGACTGAGTCCGTGAGCCGGGAGCGTACGCCACCAAGCATCTCACGGAGCTCCGGAGCTCCGGTGTGCT
>NC_048225.1:6141574-6175205 GCF_002007445.2 Ailuropoda melanoleuca | reverse complement strand
ACTGATGCAAATGATAATCTCATCCAGAAACAGCCTCACAGATACACCCAGAATAAAATTTAATCAAATAAAAAAAAAAAAAGACATCCAGGCAATGGAACGTCCACTTTCTCCCAAACTGTCAGCTTCACACCCTTCCGTAACCAGTCTAGACATTGTGATCCATCATGAAAACCACTCTCTGGCTAACACTTAGGATGTTCTGATCCTTTTATCCTGCCACCATACCCACCCAGTAATCCCCTATCCTGGTTCACCCCAGTGCTGGCCTCTTCTGCTACAAAACGAGATGATTATTCCAATCATGAAAGGGTGGTTAGGCTGCTTGGTGGTTCATTGCCTTCTGTAGATGGCCCCCTCTTTCAGCTACCACAACCCTACATTAGAGTGTACAGTCATACCTTCCTACTGGTCTGTTTCAATGAGCATTTCAGTTCATTAGGAACACATGCTGCATCCTCAGAGCCTCCCATAGCCTAGTTCACAGTTGCCACTGAAAACATTTTGACTGAATGACTTAGGGAATTTCTAAAGCCTCTTCAGCTCTGAGATTCAATCACTGCAAAGCACTGTCTGTAGGCACTACTTTGCCCAGACTTGGAACTTTTTCTTCAAACCGCGAGCTCTGCATTTAGAAAAGGTCCTGCCCACAGCACCAATATCACTATAATGCTCAGAAATTTCAGGGACACATCTGCTACCAAGAGACTCAGTCCAGAGTGGTGTGAGGATGAAATGAAATGTGCTTGAAAACGAAGCATACTCTTGATAAAGAGTGTGCTATTTTCCACCCTAGATTTACTATTCCCCACAAATTCCAGAACCAAACTCTTTGCAGATGACACTTCCCTTATTTGCTTCTGTCTGATAAAAGCATTACAGTTTATACCAATTGATGCTAGGCCTACCTATTAAATAACCTGTTGAGAAGTGAGCCATATAATGTTTAAAATTTTTGGTTAGAGAGAAAAATCTAAAATCTATAGACTCAGTATTTCCAATTCCTTTCACTGATAGGGTCATGTTAGTGAAACAAATAAGCAAACAAAATATAACTTAGAGTCAAAACACTCACATTTAAGTCTTCCCTAGGACTCTCAACAACCCATCTCATCTCTTTAAACTTGGATTTCCTCTCTGTCCGGGGGTCATATTCAAATACTGACCAGCAAGGCAGAGGCCCCGACCAATGTGAACCAATACTGGATCCCAGCTCCTGCCGTGCCAGCCACTGCCCGTTTGTTATTAAGTCATGGGAAGGATCTGGGGGGAAGAGACCAGAGAAGAGGGACAGGGGCTCTTAAGAAGCCCCAGGCAGTGACTATTTATCATAGATTTTGAAATATTTTGATGTTTTAACAAAAAGTGTGGCTTCCTTGGTGTGCACCTACTGAATATGAGCCCTGCTTTGATCCTTCCTAGTCTGAGGACCTACTTCATCTTTCTGAGGCTGTTTCATGTGGAAAGGGGGAACTCTGAGAACTCCTTTTAAGGCATCTAGAGAATTAAATGAGATAACATATACAAAAGAAAAAAAAACCCATTCCTGCTTGAGACATAAAATGTGATAAATGACAGCTAAATGAATAAGTAAATGAATGTCTGAACGAATAACTGAAAAGAATAATATCTGTTCTGCCTTCTTGACAAATGTGTTTGTTTCTTTGGTAGATGGCAGGTTTAGCATGCAAGGGAACTTACGTATGAGGCTTGTCTTGAGCAGCCCTAAGATAAGAGTAGATCTCCACACCCAGCTGCCAGAATCTTATAAGTTCATATAGAGGACTTAACTGGGTTCAGTCTAGTGTACTATTTGGATGTTCCCAACAACACAGTGCTCTCTCAAGCCTGTGGCCTTGAAAAGGGCTCGGCCATAGGAACAGTGGGCTGACATACATTCCAAAGACAGGGGAGGAGGTGAGAAGCCTGGAAGTGCAAGGGTCAACTAGTGGTCACATCCTCTAGATGACATCCTCCAACATTTCACCCCTCATGACCAGTTCCCTTGGTCAGCAAGGGGTTTCACTAGCATGGAGGTGGCTCATTTGAAGGCTATCTGGCTACACTGGAGGCAGATACCACAGCAATAATGTAAGTCCATGTAGGAGAAAACACAGATTAAGATAATGGTTCCTAAAATAAGTAATAATTTCTTTCAACCAAGAGCCCTATTATACAAACCTCTGATTTATTAAGTCTTCTAGGCTGGGGGGTCTAATCACGTAGGGCATTTATTTGTGCCCTCCTGTGACTTAAAAGATGATACATTAACAGACTCATCAGGTAATGTACACACAACATTCTGTTTAGGCACAGGGGCTTCCTTGCAAGGTAGTGATCGTGTCCAAGCCAACCTATTTTGCAGGACAGCCTTTCTCAGAGACACTTTAGTATTCAGTAAAGATAGGCTTTGCCAGTTATCATTGAAGACTTATCATCTCACAAAGTTTTTAGAAAGAATAACTTAATTATTGGATAGAAAAAAATGGGCCCTACTTATTATTTGCTATCCCCTGGAAAGGCGCTGCTATTCCCAGGGGCTGTCCACAATTATTCACAGCAACTCTTACCGTATGAGCTCAGATGAGAGCTCAAACTTTAGATAAGCAGATAATAGCCTCCAGGCCAGGTATCTAAGCTTCCAAGTGCCATTGGATCCACCCATAACACTTAGGGGGCAATGTCTGAGAGCCATTTGTTAGAGTTTGGACACTATGTTTCTTCTCCCAGCCTCTGTACCCAATAACAGGATTAATGGCTCTCTCAAGAGCCAGTAACTGTGTCTGACTGCCAAGAGGAAAAGTGAATGAACGATCATTAAAATTAGTGGCAGATTGCCATCTAGAGAGCAAGCTCACTGTGCACTTCAATGTCTCTTACCCTATCATCCAGGTAAATTAAGGTAATTTAATATTACCACATCTAGGAGTTGTCCAGGAATTAGGAAATGGAATTAAGAAGAATTTACATCAAGGAGGACTCATTTTTAGCCTTTTTAAAGATAAGTAGCATTATTTGCCTGAGGCCATATGGCTATTGAGTGGTGGATGAGTTTGCCCTCGGAGAGCCCATACCCTTCCCGGAATGTCCAAACTGTCTCTCACTTGACATTTCAGCAAGCAGATGCAGTAAACAGGTAATTAAACACAACAGAAACTACCTGCTGCTAGGACCAATATTCCAAGCAAATAAAGCTCCATACTCGCAAGTAAAAGGTAATATTGCTGAAAAGTAAGATATTAGAGACTCCTGGACTGAGCCTTTAACAGAGACAGGAAACTTATCAGCCTATTTAGAGACAAAAACTGGCCCCAGTGTTCCAAAGACCACTGAGGAGAATTAACCTCTTGCTGCAACGGTTCTGATGACTTGGATGAAAATTCCTAGAACGTAGGACCCATTTCTTGATCTCTGTTCCAGCCTAGGCAGCTCTGTACCTTCCTTTGGGAAGCTGATGAGGTTTCGCTGGCAAATGGTAACAGTAACAGGGCAGCTGGACCCAGATCACATCCCCCAAGCATTTGATGCAATGCAAAGGTCCCTTGGGGAAGACAAAAATGTTTGCAGTACTTTTAGGTTCTTTGCACCTGTTCTCCTTGCCTGGAATACTATTCCCCTAGATATTTTCATGGTTTTCCCATTACTCAATTCAATTCTCTACTCAAATGTCTCCTCCTCAGGGAGGCCAGTTGAGATCACCCTATTTAAAAGAACCCCTCATCCTTACTCTATTTTTTCTTTGTAACAGAATTCCTATGTAACAATATTTTTCCTCTGGAATACTATCTAACATTATTTTATGTTCGTATGTGTGTATTTATCCCCCCCCCCACTGTTGTGTAAGCTCTGTGAGGACAGAGACTATTGGTTTTACCATCTGTGCCTAGAACAGTGCCTGACACATAGCAGACACTCAGTAATGATGTGCTGGATAAGTGAAAGCAAAGTTGGTAGCACCTGTGTCTGTGACTGCACAACTGAGCAGGCAGAGATGTCATCAAGACCAAAGAAAAGTAAATGCCTAAAATAGGAGCCAAAGACCTGCAAATTAATACAATCCTATATGTGAAAGAAATGTTTGCTATGTTCAGGGTCATTGTATAAAAACATTTGGGGAACCAAGCACTCCTTGCCCTGTCACCCCACCCCTCAGTGCACAAAGTATCAACATCATATTATGAGAAGAGCATGCGGAGGCGGGGGAGCCTACTGTGGCTCACTGTAGCAGCTTCTAAGGGTTAAAGAGCTAAGAAACACCTGTTTCCAAACAAATGAGCAGCTGCTCTGATGTGGTGGAAGGACCACTGGACTGAGATGACAGATTCCTGTGAATTAGCCCCTGTCACAAACTCACAACCCTCCAAGCATGCCCTGTACTCAAGTGTCACCTCACACTGCTTCCCTGAATCAATGTCACTGCCTCCTCTTCTCCAGATGCGGCTGGAGATACTTCCGGACACCACCGTGCCCACACTTAACCCCCACGGGATGGTTTCAACGTTCTGTTATGACACTGGGCTCTTTGTATCATCATTCATTCATCTGGCACACAATTTACGCAGTCCTAGGTACTACTCTAAGTACCAGGTACCACCTGGATTTATCACAAGGCTAAAAATGGCGCTTCAAAGCCCCTCACTTACAAGTATACCTTCTAATTTCCTGGAAGGGTCCCTAACAACATGTGGTCATACGTTTCTGCCATATTTGCACAAGTCAGATCCTTTAACCTTAATCAATGGAAACCACCCTGTTTCCCATTCTGACCTCCCCTAAGGAGATGCAGCAGGTATTTAGGGGATCTGGCCAAGGGGAAGTTCAAGTGGGCTATATTTAGTTTGGGTTTAGTGAGGTATATTTACATGGTTCACAGTCACTTTTGAATACAGTTAATCTATTACTAGCCTTTCCGCAAGTAGGAATGGCTTCTAGGAGTACACCGTGTACTGTGCCCACTCATCAACCACTGTGACACAGAGATGCTGGGCCACACCTGGTCTTGCAACATGAACATCTCCCATAGTGCCCAGCACAAGAAGTATGTGTGTCACAGAGAAATGAAGCTTAAACACACTAGACAGAAACTAGTCTGTCCAAAATCGAATATGGAAAAACATAAGCAATTTGGTCCTCATCAACTCCAAGACAAAACAAAACCTTCTTCTCTCCAAAATATAACCAATAACGTCATTTATACAATTAAAAATGCACCATATATTTATTTTCTTTTTTAAATTGGGATTATGCAAAACTGAAATTATCAAAAGGCCTGTGTTTATAGGACACAAACCTGGGACCATACTATGAATAACAAGTGCGTCTACAGCTGCTCAGATGATATCAAATAACAAACTACAAAGGCGAAAGAAACTTCTTCAAGCTTCCAATAATAAAAACAAATTGGACCAACCTGGAAATAATTATAATTCTATCTTAAATAGAAATTACACAATTATTGTAATAAACGAAATGATCAAAGAGTATGTAGCCAAAAATTATATTAAGAAAAAGTATGGCAGCAGTGACAGGCATTTAATTAATATAATAAGAATATCATGTTATTTTTCTGAAATGTATGTTTATATTATTTGTCCACTTTATAAATGTGTATTTTAAATGCAATTAAATCACTTAAGTGTGATTTCTTATTTCCAACAAGTATCCATTCAGAACTAATTTTGTGTTAATAATTTTGTATTATTTTTCTTACAAAGGAGGCTGAAATATTGTACAAACTTTAAGCTCCACAAAACTTAGATCTGCCTGAGATGGGGACATAGGAATGAAGCAAACAGAAAAATGTATATATATAAAATATTAATATTAATATACATAAAACATGTTAAATATATAAATATAACAAAAAAGTAAAAATATGTTATATATAAATACATATTTTTATTAATTTATATCTGCCTTTACCATAATGGAGGAGAACATAGAAACAATAAACAAAACAAAAAATATTATATAGTATATTAGATGGCTGTTAGTGCTGTGGGCTTGTCCTCACCACTATATCAGGAGCTCTTTGAAAATAAGGATTGTTGGAACACCTGGGTGGCTCAGTCAGTTGAGCATCTGACTCTTGGTTTTGGCTCAGGTCATGATCTCAGGGTCATGAGATTGAGTCCCGTACTGGGCTCCGTGCTCAGCACAGAGTCTGCTTGAGATTCTCTACTTCTCACTCTCCCTTTGCCCCTCCCCCTGTTTGTGAGCTCTCTCTGAAATAAAAATAAATAAAATCTTGAAAATAAAGACTGTTTCTTTCTTACATAGACCCCCTAGGACCCAAGCACAGTATCTTAAACAAAGTAGGTACCTGGTAAATATTGGGGATGAATGGATGGATGGATGGGATGGATGGATGGACGGACAGATGGACAGAGACAGACAAGTAAGTGTTTAAGGGCTTGAGCAAGTCAGTTAATCTCTGTGTCCTTCAGTTTCCATACCTATAATATGGTTAGATTATATAATCATTTGGCCCAAGTATCCTAAGTAATAATAAATTTTGATAATAGTTGTTTGATCTTTAATTATATTTAGCATATGTTTTACATCATTATTCAATTTTTAGCTCTATGTCTTATTTGTCCCACAAGATTTCAAGTTTCTTATACTAGGGCTCTATACAGTTCATCTTTTAACTATTGATGTCTAGCACAGCCCTGCAGAAAAGGTATGTCTACTGAAAATACTGATGCTGAAGATGCTAGTAAGCAATGCTTTTATACTCATCATTCTTCCTCTGGTCAAGATAATAATCCAGAAAAGGAATTCAAGAGGCAAGATCATATAAAGGCTAAGGGCATGAGCTCTGGGGTCACACTGCCTGGTTGAATCCCTTCTCTGACAAGTGCTATTTTTTATAAACTGGTCAAGTTCCTATTCTCTCTATATCCGTTTCCTCATCTGTTATACAGAGATAATAGTAACACCTACCTTAGAGGGTTGTTGTGAGAGACTTATACAAAGCCTGACATATAACAATTACTCAAATTATATCTGCTCTTAATAACATCACTGTGGGCTTAAGAACTTATTCACACAACTTTTACTTGCTGCCATCAAGATCTGCCCTCTTAGGACCCCACTGGAACAGTGGAATAACGTTGGGACCCACAAAGTCCTTTTAATCTCCTAACTTTTCAAAGAGACTGTTGGTGTGTGGTGATGTGACAGTGATCACTACACAGCTCTCTTGTCTGACTGCCTTGTTCAGCTCACTTGGACAGCTCACTCAAGGACTTATTTCCTTTGCTGTGCTGGTTTGCCCAGCCTGTTAAAAGTTCGGTGCCTCCTTCCTTCTGTCAATCCCTCTAAAATTCAATAAATACAGCATCACTATGCATCAATCATGTTCTTGGTACGAAAGGCACAAAAGTGGAAAAGCCACAGTCTCTGCTCTTCAGTAGCGTGTGGGCTGGCTGGAAAGACAGACAGGGATAACTCATTAGAGCAATGCGCTGAGAGAGAGAATGGGGAAGGGACAGTGCTTCGGGAACAGGAAGGAAGGAGCTGAAAAAGCCATCATTCCTACCTTCCTTACTTTTTAAGTCTTCGAGATCACATTAGGACTTCATCTTTATGCACAGTAATAGGACAAGGAAATATGTAACATCAAAATATGCTAAAAATGCCAAGTTCCCTAGTTATAGCAAGTCAATGGCATAAGTCTGTGTGAAGGTTCCCTCCAGGTTTTTGGCCAAGGACTGGGTGTACACATGCAGGGTGAGACTCAAAAAGCTTAACAGAGAATGGCAGCTACAGATTTAAAAGAACAAAGATACTAGAGGTTACACAATTCCAGGAGATGCTGATGCTCTGGTCCAGTCGGAATGGAGAGACTCATCAACACCCCAGACATTCACTGAGATTCCAGAAAGGTCTAGAAGGACCATAACCCCAGAATAAGATTTAATCTAGACCCACACTTGCCCATAGAGTAGCCACTAACCACAAATAGCAATTTAAGTTTAAATTTCAACTAATTAAAATTCAATAAAATTTAAAACTCACTTTGTCAGTCTCATTAGCCACACTTCAAATACTCAGTAGTTAAATGTGACTAGTGCCAATCACACTGGATAGCACAAATACGTAACCATTCCATCATCACACGAAGATTTATTGGATAGCCTGACTCTAACAAAGCTGAGAAACAAGCCTGAAAAAATCAAGGAGAGACACCCAAAAATTAGCTATCTCAACATTTCTATAAAGGAAGGCAATACAATCCAGATCCCTTATAATGTATCATCCACAATATATAACATACAATAAATAATTCTAGACATACAAAGAAGCAGGAGAATGTGGACCACAACTGAGAAAAAAAAAAAAAAGAATGGATACAGATGTTGGAATTTTCAGACAGTGACTTTAAATTAGTGATTATAAACATCTTCAAGGACTTAAAGAAAATACGGTCTTAATCAGTAAATAGACGGAGATTCTTCTCAGAAACATGGAAACTACAAAAAAAAGAGAAATTCTAGAATTCTAAGTTACAATATCTGAAATGGTCACTCAATGGGCTAAGCAACATATTGGAAATACATGGAGAATGGGTGTGTAAACTTGAAGACCGAGCCCTAGAAATTAACCCCGTCTGAAGAAGAGAGTAGGGGGAAAAAATAATCATAACAAATGTGAGTATTCCTGCTTCCTGTCTTTTCCTAAGACTTATCATTAATTATTCTTTGTAAAACTTGTCAGATTTTCAACGTGTAAACCAGAAAGGTTCTGCCAAGTGTCTTTTCATATGTCCAAATGCTCCATCACATCCCTGCCAACTCTTAATGACTAGAAAGCTGATTTGCTGAGCAAAGTGAAATCTCAGCCAATTTAACCACTTTTAGTTTTACATTATCAATCTATACCATTGTCACATTCAGAAATGATGTCAGATTTTCATCAAATTTGAACTCTTCTAAAGATTATGAAGGTACTACCTATTTGATTCATGGATCATTCTGCAGTTTAAAACAAGATGGGAGCTGATACATTTTTGACTTCTTAAGATGCTTCAATAAAATACGTTGGTGGGCACAAGTTCCAGAAATATGTTCCTTTATTCAACATGCATTAACTGAATATATTCTTCATACTAAAAATTATGCTGGGAATACAGAGATGAAATAGACATGGTCCTTAATTGTTACACTGAGTGAATTCCCTAATTTATAAAACTATTAGGTATAAAGTAATAATATTTGGCCCCTGTCCATCTTCCAAGATTGAAGAAGGAGGTATAAGTTGCACAAAGTGCCACCAATGAATAGAGTGACACAAACTTCATGAGAAATAAAGGTCTAGAGGGAGAAGGAGACTCCTTATTAATTATAGGTAACACAGGGCTTGACCTAGGACATGAGCACCCCTGAGTTCTTATGTGCTTTCAGGTTATTTTTTTAAAGATTTTATTTATTTATTTATTTATTTGAGAGAGAGACAGCCAGCAAGAGAGGGAACACAGTGGGGGGAGTGGGAGAGGAAGAAGCAGGCTCCCAGCAGGGAGCCCGATGCCGGGCTTGATCCCAGGACTCTGGGATCACTCCCTGAGCCGAAGGCAGACCATTAACGACTGAGCCACCCAGGCGCCCCTCAGGTTATTTTTTTGCACCTGATGACAGATGGATAAAAGAGCAGTGCTACATTTTAATACAAGGACTAAGAGATCCTAGGGTAGTTAATTCCATTGGTTCCTAAATGACCCAAATAATCCAGTGTGTCTTCACTTAATTATCTTTGCAGATGTTAATTTCTGATTTTCTCTGAAGAAAGTTGACATAAAAGGAGAGAATTACGGGAGTGCCTGGGTGGCTCAGTTGGTTATGCATCTGCTTCAGCTCAGGTCATGATCTCAGGATCTTGGAATCAAGCCCTGCATCAGGCTCCCTGCTCAGCAGGGGGTCTGCTTCTTCCTCTGTCTCTGCCCCTCCCCCTGACTCATGCTCTTGGGCTCTCTTTCTCCCTCTCTCCCTCTCTCTCAAATGAATAAAATCTTTTTTTAAAAAAGGAGAGTATTATTATCAATAAGCTAGTTACATATTAATGCAAAATTTCAGTAAGTTTATATAATGCAATCGATATAATAATACCAACAGGGCATATACATAAACAGTTTTAAATTATTTCCTTAAAGACTATTATAGTCCACTGCATCTCAGTGATGAAAAGTATTTTACTTTATTTTACTTCAACGCTGCACTAATTTGGTCTGGGGATCCTTGATACATAATATTTTAATTCCTATATTTGTGAAGTCAAAAATCATCATATTATATAAACAGTTCATCATCAGAATCCTCCCCACATTCATCTACCTGGTAAGGCCTCGGGACCTTACATTAAAAGGTATGCACATTATGCTCTAGCCTACCACTTCTACCCTAGCCACCATCATAAGAACTTGCTACTCTACTGAATAACCCAAGTACCATGAACTTGAAGCCTGGCCTCTCTCTGGCATTTTGGCTAGCGGTCTCTGCTGTTCCATCCTGGTCAGCCCCTGAATAAGAAAGGAGCCAAGAAGGTAGGTGCCCAGTGTAATCAGTCTATAAGGGGCACTAATGCATCAGGGAACACATCAGACTGTGGAATCAGTTTCCGCACATGACTACATCACAGGCAAACTGTGATCCACCTCCTACAGAATAAGGCAACATCCTCAAGTGAAAATTTCAGAAGGTGATCCTAGCTGGTGCGCACCTCTCTGTGTTGACTATTTCCACAAGGTATGTGAGCACATTTCATGATGTGACTGTAGTAATGTGAAGCTGGCAATCCCAATCAACGTTGTGTAATGCCTTAACTGCAAATGAGCAGTTTACTACTATGTATATTGTAAACCTCTTAGTATTACTCTACAGAAGGTGCATATTTCAGAAAATTCCAAAAGAAAAATAAAGTTAAAGCAGAGTCAACCAAAAAGTGTGAAATACTTTGCCTACATATAAGCGGGGGGGGGGGGAGAGGAAGCTTCCAAAATATTTTGAATAAGACTTAGCAAGTATTTCTATGTAAATTACTTCCA
Source organism: Ailuropoda melanoleuca (assembly GCF_002007445.2). Taxonomy (NCBI): domain Eukaryota; kingdom Metazoa; phylum Chordata; class Mammalia; order Carnivora; family Ursidae; genus Ailuropoda; species Ailuropoda melanoleuca. The sequence goes on along the minus strand of NC_048225.1, from coordinate 6,164,164 downwards.
TTCTTAATGAGTCTGAGTAACTAAACCTATCCAATCATGAGTGCTATAAAAATCAGGAAATGAAAGTTAAATCAATAAGTTAAAATGTTAGGTTACATCTGGTGCAATGCAGGTAATTTTGGAAATAAAGAAAGAGGCATAAAAATGTTCTTAGCAAAATATAAATCTTCCCCCTCATAAAAATGTCAGACAAGTATTTCCAAAATATTGGTTTAAAAATTCTCAAACACTAATATGCACCCCTATGGCTTTTCTTTTTTTTCCTTTTTAAGTAATCTCTATGCCCAACATGGGGCTTGAACTTACAACCCCAAGATCAAGAGTCACACAATCTATCAAGTGAACTAGCCACACACCCTGTGCACCCCTTTGTTTATTGCAGCAATATTTACAATAGCCAAGCTATTGAAGCAACCCAAGTGTCCATCAATAGGAATGGATAAAGAAGATGTGGTATGTATACACACACACACACGCATATTGTAATATATACATATATATATATATATATTTGTGTGTGTGTGTGTGTATATATATATACTCACCATAAAAAAAGAATGAGATCTTGTCATTTATGACAACATGGATGGACCAAGAGGCTATTATGTTAAGTGTAAAAAGAAAAATCAGACAGAGAAAGACAAAAACCACATGACTTCACTTGTATGTAGAACCTAAAAAACAAAATGAACAACTAACAAAAAAAACAGAAACTGACCCAAAAATACAAAGAACTGGTGGTTGCCAGAGGGGAGGAGTTGGGGGGGATGGACAAAATGGGTAATGAGGAGTGGAAGATACAGGCTTCCAGTTACAGAGTGAATAAGTTATAAAAATAAAAGAGGCGGGGTGCCTGGGTGGCTCAGTAGATTAAGCATCTGCCTTTGGCTCAGGTCATGATCCTGGGGTCCTGGGATTGAGCCCCACATCAGGCTCCCTGCTCAGTGGGGAGTCTGCTTCTCCCTCTCCCTCTGCCGCTCTCCCTTGCTCCTGCTCTCTCTCTCTCAAATGTTAAATAAAATCTTTAAAAAAAAAAGATTCAGCATAGCAAATAGAGTCAATGGTATTATAATAGCATTTCATGGTGGCAGATCTTAGCTACACTTGTGGTGAGCACAGCATAGTGTACAGGATTGTCAAGTCACTCTCTTATGCACCTGAAAATAATGTAACATTATGTGTCAACTATACTTCAATAATAAGCAAAAAAAAAAACCAAATAGGGTTGTCAATTTATTACCCTGCCTTTGGTAATCACCCCACATCCTGGTTAATTCTGTTCATCTTCTCTCAACAAATTGAGGGAAAAAAACACAGAAGTCAGGCAGATAAATGTAAAAAGTATTGACTTTTTTTTTTTAATTGAAAAAGCTAGTTGGAGAATATAACTAAAATCTGGACCAAGTGGCCTTTCTCACATCTCAGCCGTGAATTAATTTTACGTGCTCAGTCACTAACTAGCAGAGATGGACCAACACGGCTCTCGATAAAAAGCAAAAGCCTTTAAAACAAAATAAGCATTTAAAATAAAACAAGAAAAGCAAAAGGCCTTATTGTTAAAGAACACTAAGTTTACCTCTTAGCAGGAGGAGAGCAAACAGTTCTGTCAGTAGGAGTACCCAAAGGAAATCGAGAGAAGGCACATGTATTTCCAGTTACTTCTCCCAGTCTTCCGGTCAAAAATCTGTTCTACTACCTTGAAGGGTAATGAGTGAGTTCAGAAAGTAGCCAATATTACCCATCTCTAAAGTCATCCCACGCAGAAGTAGTAAGAAGGGGAGATATTTTTTTCAACCTAACACTTATTGGGGTTCCTTCCTTCCTTCTTCCTTTTCTTTGCTCAACCTTTAAGCAAGTGGTTCTCAACTGCAAACACCAGGAGAACTTTAAAGATACTGGTGCCTGGGTACCACCCTCCAAAGAATCAGATTCAGTAAGTCTGGGAAGTGGGCTGGGCATTGGGATTTTTTTTTAATTAATTCATTTATTTGGGCAGGGGAGGGGCAGAGAGAGTCTTAAGTGGACTGCATGATGAGCACAAAGCCTGATGCAGAACTGGATCTCACAACCCTGAGATCACGACCCGAGCTGCAAACAAGAGTCGGATGCTTAACCTACTGAGCCACCCAAGTGGCTGCCCCCTGGGTATTAGGTTTCTTAAAAGCTTCCCAGGATACTCTAATGGGCAGTCACCATTGAGAACCACTGCATTTATCCCATGTTGAAACAGGGAAGTGGACAGGAGGTCAGATCCCACCTCCATGAGGTCAATCTCCCAATGCCAACAATTGCTTCTTTGTGGATTCTTCTGGGGCCACTGGAGGGCAGGTAGCATTTTGCTCTCTAAGAGTTCTGAAATGGGTTGACAACACAGTTCATTAACTCAATTAAATTCAAAGCTGAAAAATTCACTATTTCCCATCCCAAATTTGCCTAACCATGATATATAATACAGCTCATCAAAGGTTTTGCAGTGGTCTTAAATAACAATATACAATTACTATAATCCATTAATATCAACAGTGTGTCCCCAAGTTTGAGTATAAATCATCTTATTAATTTTCCAAGGAAAAATTAATGTCCAGAACTTAATATTTTCACAAGGTAAAGTCCAAAATCAAATCCTCTAGGTCTTTTAAATCTAAGGTTTAGAGAATTTTAAATCTATATGATTATTATAATCCCTGTGCACGTTTAATTTTGCTCGGCCTCAGGTTAGAGGATTCATAGTGCCTGGGTAGACACTGGATTCTTCAGTAGCTGTTACCTGGGCTATTGCCCACTGTACACATTTCATTTTCTCAGACCCTCTCAGGCTGAATTAAATGACAAGCCTTGCATATGTTTCATTTTTAAAAAATCAAAAGAGTTAACAGGACACATAAGATTATCACAGCATCAGTCCCATACTGACAAAATAAAGACCCTAAAGCAGTTAATCCCTGCATTTCCATATCCTCAATCTGAGTATACCCCAGACCATAGCAAGACTTAGTGTTATGAGGGGAAAACAGCAGACAATAAAGATCCCTGAATTCACGGGATACCTGAGTGGCACAGTCAGTTAAGCATCTGACTCCCAGTTTTGGCTCAGATCATGATCTCAGGGTCATGAGATTAAGCCCTGCATCAGGCTTGCACTCAGCACAGAATCTGCTTGAGATTTCCCCTGCACTTTCTCTCTCAAATAAAAAAATTAATCTTTAAAAAAAAAAAAATCCCTGGATTCAGCCTCACCAGGACACCTGACAGTCTCTGCTATTGTTGGGAGGACCTTTTTTGTGCCCTTCAACTCACTAGGGGAAGAGCTCCCAATGGGAGGCTAATTTTGACATTATGTACTTACTATTCTAGGGGAAATCCACTCTTGCACTGTCTTCCTCTCAAAGAAGAGAAGAAATAACAAGTGTTGGCAAGGATGTGGAGAAAGGGAACCCTCATGCACTGTTGGTGGGAATGCAAATTGGTGGAAGATATACTGGAAGAGTATAGAAGTTCCCAAAATTAAAACTCAAAATACCATATGATCCAGTAATTCTACTATTTACCCAAAGAAAATGAAAATACTAATTTGAAAAGATAGATGCACCCCTATGTTTACTGCAGAATTATTTACAATAGCAAAGGTATGGAAGCAGCCCAAATGATCAAGAATAGATGAATGGATAAAGAAGATGTGGTATATATGCACATTGGAATACTACTTGGCCCTAAAAAAGAATGAGATTCTTTGCCATTTGTGACAACATAAATGGACCTGGAGAATATAATACTAAGTGAAATAAGTCAGTCAGGGAATGACAAATACCATATTGATTTCACTCATATGCGGAATTTAAGAAACAAAATAAATGAACAGATCGAAAAAAGAGACAAGCCCTCCACATACATTCTTAAATAGAGAAAACAAACATGAGTTTGCAAGAGGGAAGGTAAGTGGGCAGATGGATGAAACAGATAAAGGGGATCAAGAGGTACAAACTTCCAGTTACAAAATAAATAAGTCATGGAGATGAAAAGTACAGCATAGGGAGTATAGTCAATAAGATGGTAATAATGTTATTTGGTGACAGATGGTGTCTACACTTGTCATGGTGAGCACTGAATAATGTGTTGAATTGTTGAATCATGATGCTGTACACTTTGAACTACTATACCACTGTATTTAATTATACTTCAAAAACAATAAATACAAAATACAAATTGTAATCTGAGATCTTAAAAATATTTCAAAGAAAACAATTTTGATGATGAAATGTATTAGACACTAGACTGGTATGCAGAGAGTTTTTTAATTCCCTTTCCTTCACAGTGTTTAAGAATATGGCAGAGAATTTTCTCTAAAAATATTCAGGGGGAATTCTGTGAAAGAGAAAGATGTCCTAGAGTCTGGACAGTCTCTTAAAAGCCATTCCTGTGTACTAATCCCAAACTTCATTCATTACTCATCTCCTTAGAAGTAATCCAAACAGATTAAGAAATCAAATGCTTTTTTCTCTTTAAAAAAAAACCGTATTCAAGACGTTCTTGCAAGAAATAACTATTACTGCAAAGGTCAGAGTTCTCCAGTGATGGTAGCATCCACAGATCTTATTTGAGATGACTTTCTTTGCTTACCTGCATAGTTAAAAACTTCGAAGTTTTTTTTGTTTCTTTGAGCACTCTGAGGATTTATGGGCAGGTGAAGGGAGCATATAAGGGAACCATGCAGGGAAGCTGTTACCAGCTCAGACTGTAGGAGTAAGGCAAGGGAGCCAGTGAATTAGCCCCTCAGCCTCTCTCCACTCTTGCTCTCTGATCCCTGTTATGCCTTCCATTGGCCATAGCCAACCAGACTAGAGAGTACAGCAGCTTCAGGGATAGCAGTCTACCTCCAGAGGCACAGAGCAGGGTCTAGAAGGATGGACAGTAGATACGGAGGAGTCAGTAGAGAACGTCTAGCCCTGCTTATATGTCCTATTTCCAGCTGTTGTTTCCCTATTCCCTTCAGGAAGACTCATTTGAGTTTCTAACTGTTCGAGATGCTTCTTAAGGACATCCCTTTCCGTTCTAACACAGGTAATGCTAAGCTCTGCCTATCTTGCTTCCTTTTACTTTCTTTCCCTTCTGGCTCAGACATATGATTTTCGAATATACTCCTTCAGATTTTGTCTTGCACATTCTCCTACAGCAAGAGATACAAGATCAAAACAATCTGGTTTACTGTAATCACCCACTGTTCAAACAAAGCTTCCCACCCTCAAAATGTCATTGGGATGCCCAACCCCATTCACCAAGGACACATTCTCCCACCAGGTCAACCCAGTCCCAGGCTTCATCTACTACAATCTACTTGCTCCCATTTTGCTCTCAAAAATATTCCCCCCTTTTTTTTTCTGTGCCTTCTTATCGCACCAATTCCATACATTTCTTGGATATGTTCCCTCAAGGTGCAGGTGATGTCTGTGTCATTTTGAAGCTTTCCAAGTTATTCCTCTTTCTAGTTTTCTTCTCTCAATTTCTTCATACCCAATTTGCAAGGATGGTGGCCCATTGCTCTTACTGCGGAGTATCTGCTGCTCTAAGAGTGTTTTTCAGTCGTGTTCTGGATTCTGGCATCTTCTGAAGAGTCACTCCAGTTTTCTCCCTAAGACATTACTTTTCTCACCTTTACTGGACCCCAGTTACTCTGATTTAGTAACACATAAAATATTTCCCTCTTTTCTAAAGCCCTGCTTAGCAGCACTGATACTCAGGCATATCTCATTTTCCCTTCCATATCTGTCTATCCTAGCTTTCAAATATCTAATTTTCAATTATCTTCCTGTTGTCCTCTCCACTGCAACACATCTCCTGAAGAAATCTCTCTTCTATCACAGCTTAATCATATTTTCCTCCATCATTTTATTTTTTCCCTTGCTACCGTTCTGATAATAAAACTGAAATATATTTTTCAAAGTCCTCTTGTTTCTCTTTGATTTCTCAAGTTAATTTGATTTCTAGAAACCAAGGATTCCAGGCTAAAGCCTTTCTAGCCTTTGGATTTGAAATGATTTTATCAAGATAATTTTTATTTTAGCTCTTGTTGATGGTATATTCTCTGCATAATAAGGACTTTTTGCATTTGTTTGTTCTTAAAATCTGTTGCTACTTTATGGATCTCAGAAACCTGAAGTCATGGGGCATTTGGGTGGCGCAGTCGTTAAGTGTCTGCCTTCGGCTCAGGGCGTGATCCCAGCGTTCTGGGATCGAGCCCCACATCAGACTCCTCTGCTAAGAGCCTGCTTCTTCCTCTCCCACTCCCCCTGCTTGTGTTCCCTCTCTTGCTGGCTGTCTCACTCTGTCAAATAAATAAAATCTTTAGGAAAAAAAAAAAGGAAAAAAAAAGAAATCTGAAGTCATGGTCAGAGTTTATGTAACTAACAGGCTATAGCAGAAGCTCTGGGGGGACCCCATTCACATTCCCTGACCCACCGAGACTCTTTGATTTCAACACAGCTGAGGTGGACAGCTCTGATGTGTCACCAGTGTCCCCTGTCAGACACTTCCCAGGGCTTCAGGACTCTCTCCAGAGGTTCAGAAAATCACTCTGTCCTTGTGCACATATAGCCCAGGAGAGACAGAGAGCTGCTCTCAATCACTGAGAACCAGGGCTGCTGGGCAAGCAGTCCAGTTTCTCAGGATGCAGAGAGACAAGTGGAGTACATTCTACTCAGTTCCCGGAGTGCACTGTTGCCCACAAGGGGAAGCAGTTCCATAACACACCCCGTGTTGCTCTCTCCTGCCATTTCTCACTAACCCCATTCCCTCTCTTCAGCTCTCTGGAATCATCTCAAAAAAACAAAAACAAAAACAAACAACCTACCTGAACCCAGGCTAGTCCATGCCTCAACTCACTTCTTAGAGACATAAAACCAAGACTACATGCGACCCTGAGGTGGAGTTGCCCCACATCCTCAATTCCCCTTCTCCCTGAGCACAATTAATGGAATTCAAGGCCACAAGTTCAAACAAACTACTTTGGTCTGGCACAATTTATAGTTAGGAGTGTCAAACACACACACACACTAGTGAGTTCCACTTGGAATGTAGCTGCCTTTGTGGACTTTGATGAGAAACACAGTAAGAGTGGCAGAAAGTTGCTACTGGCATTCCTCCTGCTTCAAGGTAAGTCTTCAATGGGACTGGAGGCTCTCTTTTGATGATTAAATCCCTCTTTGAGCCTTCCCTGCCATACCAACACCAGCTATGGCCTTGTGGTTTTACTTCAGCAGCCGCCAGGCCTGTGCTAAGGCCCAAGAAGCAGCCCTCACACCCAGCCCTGCCTGTAGAGATACAGTCACTTTCCTCTATAAAAACATCCCTTTGGGGGCTCCTGGGTGCCTCAGTCAGTTAAGCATCCCACTCTTGGTTTCAGCTCAGGTCATGATCTCACTCCCTGCATCAGGCTCCACACTCAGTGGGGAGTCTGCTTGAAGATTCTCTCCCTCTGACCTTCCCCCTGACTTGTGCTCACTCACTGTTCTCTCTCTAAAATAAATAAATAAATAATTTTTTTAAAAGCATTCTTTTGCCTACAGACAAAGCTGCCACAGTATGCAACAACCCACTAGTATCATTTGCTCATATGACAGACTTATCAAACCCAGGGCCCAAAACCACTTACAAGGCCAGACCCATCAAAAGCCAACTACACAACTTCTCATGCTAGTCACAACAAAATACAGATCATACGACTAGAGCTGCCAGCCCAGGATATACCCATTGTTTTGATCCCCCAATTCTAACTTATGCAAAGTGTGCGGCCCTGTACCCCTTGCTCCTGATTCTACTCTTAGACAGCCAAAACAGTTCTCCTCCAACATATCGTCAGCCCCCTCCCGGGTACCTCCCACCAGAGCCTCTGGTCACTGGAGCACTCCTCAGGTGTGGTCTTCTCTCACCACTCCCTGGTATGGGAATGGACTTCAGGTCCATTCTCCTACCATGTCTTCATTGCTACTGCAGATTCAGGATTGGTCCCTATCCTCCACCAGAGATCCCAACAACCAACACAATCATCTTCCCTCCACCCCCTAAAAGCCCTACCATAGACCACACTCTATTTTATTCCACTCAGAATCTGTCAGAGAACCCAAGAATCTTTCTGATTTCTGGCATAGGATTGGTCTCCATTTAAATTTGCAGAAAAACAACTGACCTAAACATTTAGGTCAAAAATTATTTTGGGTCCCAAATACATGGCAGCAAAATTTTTCAAGGGCATGTGTATTTTAAAGACTAGCCCTTTTAAGCTGGAAAAGCAGCATCCTGGCTTCTGGGAGATCCAGTAAGACAGGGAGCCAGAGGGGCACCCAAGTTGCTTAAGGATAAGATGGTTAAAACCATAATTACACAGCAATTCATCTCATCACAGAGGGCTACCTACACTATATCAAATTTCCCCAATCACAGTCAGGTAAAATGCCTGGAAGAAAGACTATCAGAGGGGGAAAAAATAATCAAAACAGTTTATCTGTAACTGTTGAAAAACAGTCAAGTCAGTCAATATCGAACTAGAATATCAAGGGCAGCTTAATGATCACACCTTTTCTTTTTCACTCCAGCCCATTTTGGAACTGTCACATACGCATTGCTCTCGTGTCCTTAGAATGAGAGGAAAGTGGTTCTCTCATTACAAGAAGCCAAGCCAGGGAGAGAACAAGGAAAGAAAACATGTCCAGTCTGTGTCCCTCCCTACAGCTGCAGGAATGCTCAGGAAGCAAAGACCTCAGAAGCAGTAACTGCCGCAGGGTTGGCCCAGTGGGGGTGGCAGGGGACAGAGAAAGCCCTGGACCAGAGTCTAGTCACATTAGAGCTCCATGCAGACAGGGGAACAGAGCAAATGGCTATTCTGTCCTTCAGTGTTGACACCTTTGGGTCACCCCGAGCCAATGCTAGCTCAATAGGTCTCTTAGAGCCAGATGCTTGGGTTGGTCTGCAGCCAACCTTGCAGCCTGGTCAAGGCTGTCCTAATCCCATGGAGGCTCAGAGCCTGGGTCTGAGGACCTCCCGGCGTGGTCCTCGCAGGCTTGTAGCAGCGCCACCTGGGGTCTGCCATTCCAATGATTCAGAATCCGTAGTTCACAGATCTCTCGGTGATCAGCTTTCACAGTGAGGTTTGAGGAGCACTGCTTCTCAGGCTGAGGTTGAGAAGAGTGGGTGCAGGACAGGGAAGGATAAAGGGCAGAAGGAGAAGCAGAGATAGAAGTGCCCAGACATAAACTCAGACTGTTTTTCAGTGAGTTCAAGCCCAGCCCGCAAAGAGCTTCAAGAACATAAAACTTACTTTCCATCAGACGCTCCATCTCAGAAATCTCCATTTTCTATGGGTGTGTGTCTGAGTCTTTGTGTGAATTTGATAAGCTCAGAATTCCAGGCAGTCATCAACATATTCTACTACATTCCACAAAGCCAAACAGAAGCAAGTGAAGAAACTGCGTCTGTACAAAATTGGTGAACAGAACAAGTGAGAAATCCGATTTCCAGCCCCGGGGGCCTGCTCAGACCACCTGCACTTTGCCTCCTCAGCTGCTCTCCTACCTCCTCCATTGTCTCTCAGAGCCTGGGCGGGTCCACCGGCCTGATTCCTGCACATCTCAGCCGAGGATGAATAGGTCACTGCCCTCCAGCAAATAGATCAGTTGATGACAATCAAGAAGAACTTATCACTCTCCATTTGGCCCAACACAAGCTAATTTCATTATAAAAATATTTCTTTCCTTAGTGAGACAACTTTCTGAAGACACTCTTCATCATTCACTCAAGTTCTAAGGGAGGAAAACAGTTTTAAAGGAGGTGAACACTCTGTTTCTTTGATCTCATCTATCCAAGGAAACTCCTGACATCTTCGAGTGAGCATAAAGCACCCAAGTCTTGGTTAACCACCCAGCTGGGAGAGCGTCACAGCAGTCACTTGTCCTGAGCAGTTCTGGATAGAACCCGGTCTTCAGAAACAAGAGAGAAGGCTGAAGAAGACGTCAGGATGCAGGATCAAATCTGCGAAGATGTGAAGACGCTAGTGAGGGTTGCATGGAGGAAAGGTAGGTAATTCATGGTCACCCTCCTCCGCATGCCACCCCACGCAGTCAGGTCATGGCTGGGCACAATTGTGTCCCAGAGTACACAGGGTCCTCCCTGCATGGAAACACTCCTGCACGGACACAGGCAGATGGGAGGACACGGGATCTTTGGAAGTCGGATTTATGTGCAATCCTTACTTTATTCCCTGTGGGGTTTTTTTTTCTTCCATCAGAAATAGAAGTTATTTTTGTAATCAGATTTAAAATGAGATGACTTTAAAATTCACAGGCATTTGATCCAGAGAACCTAGAAGTAACCCTGTTCTCTATCACCTCTTTGCTTTCTAATTTTGGGGAAATGATTTAACCTTTCTAAGTCCCAATCTCCTCAATTTACAATTACTCTTTTCATACTTACTGCCTTACCAACTTCACAGAGATTTTCTGAGGCTCAAATAAGATAATGAATATTTATCAAAATGATTAAGGCCAAACAGATGACATGGCTTTGGAAAATCTGCTTCAGAAGCCTCTCCTGGGGCATACTCTCAGCTGACTACAGAAAGGAAGGAGAAGAAGAAACCTCACAGAGTAGAAAGAACACAGGCTTAGAGGCCAGGAAAATCGGAGCATAACATCCAGTTCTGGGGCCCTTACTCTCCGTATGATGTGGGCCAATTATGTCACCTCTCTGAACCTGTCTTCATCTGTAACACAGACACAGCGTCTGTGAAGGTGTTTGTGATCATTAGAATAAATGCATATTATTTTCCTCGCCCTTGGGAGGAAGCTATTATTATTCGCTCCCACTGGCAGGATCACCAAGTGGGATGACAACCATATACTCTTGCATTGAAAAGAGTGCGTAACTAAAATTTGCCCTAGGTCTTCCTGGGTTCAACTAAGTTTTCTCCATCAAGCATGGGTTGGTTGAGGGAAAGGGGGAGTTTTGCCCTTCACTTCTTTTTTTTTTTTTTAAGATTTTATTTATTTATTTGACAGAGATAGAGACAGCCAGCAAGAGAGGGAACACAAGCAGGGGGAGTGGGAGAGGAAGAAGCAGGCTCATAGCAGAGGAGCCTGATGTGGGGCTCGATCCCATAACACCGGGATCACGCCCTGAGCCAAAGGCAGACGCTTAACCGCTGTGCCACCCAGGCGCCCCTGCCCTTCACTTCTGCCAGGACAGTTATCTCTGAAAGCAAGAGCCAAGTCTAGTAGCAAGTGGGATAGCTATGTCACAAGGTCCTGTTTCTTTTGGCCCTGAGGACCTAAAAATGGGACAAACTCAAGAGATACAAGTTGTGCACAGAAATCAGTCGTATAGTTGCCCACATACCACAGGTGGTCAAAGAGGCATAAAATGGTAGCCATGGTGGTTACAGTACAACAGGCACCACAAGGAGACTGCCATCAAAATTAGTGATGGCCACAGTGACAAAGGCTCAGTGAAAGAGACCGGTCTCAGTGGCAAAGGCTCTGGAACCATGATCCGAGGGAGCAAGCAGGAGGCACCTATCCAACCAGTGATATTATAAAGCTCTGCCCTTAGCATGCAGGTTCTAGAATCTGAGCCACCAAGGGCAGGAGCCAAGACTGCAAGAAGCCATGTGCCACTGTGAGTGGGGTTGAATGCAGAGTCTCAGGATTTTCCAGGAAGGACTTGGGTTCAAGACTCTCCTTGTGATGACAACCGGAGCACAGGGTGGTAGGGGAGAGCCAAGAAAGATCACACTCCTAATTATGAAGCCCTACCCTGAGAAGTGTTAAAGCTGAGCCTGAATCAGACTCCAGGGACAAAGCCTTAGCTGATGGTTAAATTTCCTGAAGGACAGAAACAGTCAATCTTCCTTTGGAAATCTCCTCCTCCCACCCTCCCACCAAAAGAAGTTCCTTCTGTAATTTGAATTACATACATAAAAGCAAGGTTCAACTGCAAAGTGCCATGCAAATGTAAGGTGGTTTTATTGCTGTTATTAGGAACTAATGGTACCCCAGAGGCCCATCCCCATGTACAAAGGACAAAGCATTTGCAGAGGCACAGAATACCTGGGTGTCCAGCCTAATGAATAAAATGTCATTTACCACCCTGGCTTTTGTCTGATCTTTAGAGACTTCATAATCTTTTCTGGCATTTCCGTAAAGCCAAGAAACTGCACTCTTTTTAAGCTAATTGCCTGGAAAAAGCATTCCCGCCTCTCTCGTACACAGAAAAGAAGTTCCTTCCTGTCTAGCCAAGGCAAAGAGTCCTAAATATGAGCCACTGTGGACAGGATAAAGATGAATCCATCTGCATCACCATCTCTGCTCTGATTCTCCAGCCCGCAGCTTCTGCCCTCACGGCTCCTGCATTTATTTCAGTTGGGCTCTCTCCATTCTGCGACAGTCTACATGTCACATACACTAATGGTCCTTGACTATATGGGCTCTCTCCAATCCTACAGACGCCTTCTGACTGTGCAGTTAAGTTTAATTTTCATAAAAACAGTGTGGGTACCACTGTTCCCTGTACTTTGAAGAGACAGAATAATAAAAAACACTGAATACAGAGGATGCCTGTTAGTTGGACCACACATTTGTCTATTTTCCCCTCTTATGCATAAGGCAGTTGGGAAGAAAAATATGGAGAAAACACAAACCTAACTTTAAATTTCCTGTCAACCTAGACACACGGCACTGCCTTCATGGTTCTGAGGAACTATGTTTGATCTTTTAACTGGTTATGAATTCCCTAAGAATCACCACAAGCTGTCCATATCAAGAGGAGAGTGGTGAACCTAAAATCAAGGAGTGGGCTGAAGATGGTCAAGATCATTTAAGCAGGATGCAAAAATTTGGTCCATGAAAAGAAATCCACACAGAATCAGGGCAGACAATGAATGCATATCTCACATGGAAAATACAAAAGGAACAAAGATGAGAATCACAGCCCATAGCAAATCTTGCAACCAAAGACAACAGTTATGGACACAGAGGCCTTTGCTCATGGCTGCCCTCTCTGCCCAAGACTGCCCACCTCCACCGCCCCAAATCCACCTTGCTCACACCTGTGCCTATGAAACCAGTCTCAGCATCGCTTCCACCAGGTAGCTTGTCCTCATTACCACCCCTTCCAGATGCAGTGTGATGTCCCTGCCCACTGTAACACCGGGGGCTTTTTTATACCACTGCATTCCACATACTGATGTCTAATTACCCATCTGCAGGTCTCTCTTCCTCACCACACTGCGAGCTATTTGAGGGCATGGATTTTGTCTTATTTATTATTTAGCACAGTGCCTATGACGTTTAGCACTGACATGTTTGTGGAATGAGTTAATGAATGAACAAATGAATGAATGAAGTGGCCTAGTCCATTCTGTAGAAGCCTGGGTGCTAGCCCCTTACTGGAATGCTTTCACTGACCTACAGTTCACTTCCATCGGGACTTTGTAGATGAGCACCTATAGCAAACATCCCTCTTTCCTTTAGGTCAAGGACAGGAAGTCAGCGTGTCAATTAAGGTCTTTCAGTGTCTCTGCCTCAGCTAAAAAGACAAACCATCCACAGTCTTCAAGCTTTCCTTGTCTTCTGTGCTTCGGAGGGATTTGGCTATGGGGCTCTTAACGAGATCAAGCCGAATCACACAGTTTCATCCTGTCAAAACGCATTGAAAATCTTTCTTGGGTGATTTATCATGGAAATACACATGGCAAGGAAGGGGAAGGGGAATTAGAAGCAGCAGAGAAAGCCACTCTCTGCCTGCAGTGCTCGGCTGGAAGGATGCCCGTGGCAGCCGCAGCAGCTGGCAGACAAGGCTGCCCGGATATAGGGACAGATGAGCTCCTGTGAGAAGGCCACCTCCTGAAAATAAATAATCATCGGCAGGACAGTCCCAGGGCAAGAAGCATGTTCACACAGAACAGCCGCAGCCAGTAAATCCCAGCCAAGGCGTGTGGGGGGTGGGGGGGCAGATTAATTTGCAGCTACTGGCAACACCTGACAGATCAGTTAAAATACGGAGGAGCTCAGATTTGCTCCCAAAAGTCAACAGCAGCCAGGCCCTCCACAGCTAACTAAAGTCACTGCTAGAGAGAGACTGGGATAGAAGAACATAAATAACCAGAAATTTGAAGATATCTCCGGTATCCTCAACACACCTGTAAATTTTTTGACTCCTCTCTCCTGTACCTCCCTCCCCCAACACAGAGGCTTATCTCAGGATAACTCTTGTTTTGTGTAGATGACTCTGTTTTGTTTTCATGGTGCCATAGGTGCCAGGATAACATGCTGGTACCTTTTGTTAAAAGCAGCATTAACAAATGTGGGCTCGGAAAGAAAGCCATTGCCATTTGTCAATGTTGCTTTGAAAAAGAGGTGCCAGATTGCACTACAGCGCCCTTGAGGGCAGAGACTCTGTTACTCCAAGGCTGAGAGTCTGTTCTTTGCCAGGCAGGACACTGAAAACAAAGCATTCAAAGATGGAATGAAAATGGCACCCTGCCCTCAAGCCCTTAGACTCTAGTGGCAGAGATAGACCAGAGACAGAGATAGGAAATTAGCTAAATAAAAAACCATACCCAAAAATAAACTCAAAATGGATTAAAGACCAAATGTGAGATCTGAAACCATAAAAATCCTAGAAGAGAACACAGGCAGTAACTTCTTTGACACTGACCATAGCAAATTTTTCTACATATGTCTCTGAGGCAAGGGAAATTAAAGCAAAAATAAACTCTCAGGACCACATCAGCATAAAAAGCTTCTGCACAGCGAAGGAAACAATCAGCAAAACTAAAAGGCAACCTACAGAATGGGAGAAGATATTTGCAGATGACATACCGATAAAGGCTTAGTATCCAAAATATAGAAAGAACTCATAAAACTCAACACCCAAAAAACAAATAATCTAATTGAAAAACGGGCAGAAGACATGAATAGATATTTTTCCAAAGACACACAGACGGCCAACAGACACATGAAAAGATGTCCACCACCACTCATCATCAGGGAAATACAAATCAAAAGCACAATGAGATATCACCTCACACCTTCAGAATGGCTAAAATCAACAAAGAAACAATAGGTATCAGTGAAGATGTGGAGAAAAAGGAAACCTTATGCACTGTTGGTGGGAATGCAAACTGATGTAGTCACTCTGAAAAACAGATGGAAGTTCTTCAAAATGTTCAAAATAGAGCTACCCTACAATCCAGCAATTGCACTACTGGGTATTTACCCAAAGAATACAAAAATACTAATTCAAAGGGATATGTGCACCCTGATGTTTACAGCAGCATTATCTACAATCCAAATTATGGAAACAGCCCAAATGTCCATCAGTTGATGAATGAATAAAGATGTGGAATGTGTATGTATATACATACACACTGGAATATTACTCGGCCATAAAAAAAAATAATGAAATCTTGTCATTTGCAATGACATGGATGGAGCTAAAGAGTACTATGCTAAGTAAAATAAGTCAGTCAGAGAAAGGCAAAAACCACATGATTTCACTCATATGTGGAATCTAAGAAACAAAACAAAAGAACAAAAGGGGGAAAAAGAGAGGGAAGCAAATGAAGAAACAAACTCTGAACTAGAAAGAACCAACTGATGGTGACCAGAGGGGAGGTGGGTGGGGGGAGGGGGAAAACACGTGATGGGGATGAAGGAGGGCATTTGCTGTGATAGGCACCAGGTGATCCAGAAGGGTTGAATCACAATATTGTACATCTTAAACTAATATTATACTGTGAGTTAACTAACTGGAATTTAAATAAAAACCCTTTTTTTAAAAAAGCACCACTGCACTAGAATGTGATGCTTTGAAAGAGGTGATCCCAGAGTATTCTGGGACAGAGATGGGGAGCTGTGGCAAAGCCTGGAGTGGAAACAGCCAACACACAGATTACCCAAAGACCTCAGAAATTCATAGCATGCACCCATTATTTTTATTTAACAACATTTGAAATTGTGCCAGCGTTTCTTTTTCTCTTATTCATTCACAACATGATCCTTTTCCAATAGGTCGGATTCTGTGTAAGGCAGATGTGTGAGGAGTTTAAAAATCCCTTCAGAGTGAGGGGAGGGTCACCGGAAGCAAGCAGGAGTGAGGAGAGCTGGTTTTCAATTCTTCAGAATAAGAAGAATAGTGCCTATTGTTTTACAAAACATGTATACATACATATACATGTACTTAATATTAAGAAGAAGACAAAGAAAGTGAATGTAGCAACAACTCCAAAAGACCAGTGGGCCTAGAGGCATAACAGTTGGCTTTCTACAAACTGGAAAGAGCCAAGACGCCCTTCAACAGATGAATGGATAAAGAAGACGTGGTTCATACATACAATGGAATATTACTCAGCCAACAGAAAGGATGAATACCCACCATCTGCTTCGACATGGATGGAACTGGAGGAGAGTATGCTAAGTGAAATAAGTCAAAGACAAAGACAACTATCATATGGTTTCACTCATATGTGGAACGTAAGGAATAGTGTGGAGGACCATAGGGGAAGAGAAGGAAAACTAAAGGGAAGAAATCAGAGAGGAAGACAAACCATGAGAGATTCTGGACTCCAGGGAAACAAACTGAGGGTTTCAGAGGGGAGAGGAGTGGGGAATATGGGGTAACAGGGTGATCAGCATTAAGGAGGGAACGTGTGGTGACGAGTACTAGGTGTTATACACAACTAATGGACCTTTGAACATTGTTATACACAACTAATGGATCTTTGAACATTATTTCAAAAACTAATGATGTACTATATGTCGGCTGATTGAACATAATTAAAAAAATACATTTAAATAAATTTTAAAAATAGTTGGCTTTCTAGGTTTTAGACCAAACAAACAAAAATCAATAAAGAATTATCAAAAATCATTGAAATTCTGTCATTTTCAACAACATGGATGGACCTTGAAGGCATTATGCAAAGAAAAATAAGTCAGACAGAGAAAGACAAATACCATATGCTCTCATGTATCTGTGGAATCTAAAAAAAAAAAAAAAAAAAAGGAAGAAAGAAAGGAATGGAACTCATAGATACAAAGAACAGTTGGGGGGTTGCCAGAGGTGGGTGAAGGGGACCAAAATGTTCAAACTTCCCATTACATAATAAGTAAGGCCTGAAGATGTACTATCATGGGGATATATCATACAGCATGGGGACTACAGTTAACACCTACTTGTATGTTTTAAAGTTCCCACGTTGAGTGGATCTTAAAAGTTCTCATCAAAAGAAAAAAAAATGGTAACTATATATGGTGATTAATGTTACCAAGACTTACTGGGGTGATTATTTCACAATATAGACACACATCAAATCCTTGTGTGGCACACTTGAAACTAATATAATGGTATATATCAAATTATATCTCAATTTTACAAAAAGAAAGGTACAGACTTCCCAGAATTTAGAAAGGGTCACGATCTCACTTAATTTCACAATTTAGTATATATACTGCCACCTTATACTAAAAAATAAAGAGAATTTTTGAAAAGTCATTGAAATCCAGAAAGCACTTTACTGAATAATACTGTGTTAGTTTCTTCAAGCTGCTGTAACAAAGTACAGCCAACTGAGGAACCTAAAACTACAGACACTTAATCTCATGGTTCCGGAGGCTACAAGTCAGAAATCGAGGTGTCTGCAAGGTTGGTTCCTTCCCTGGATGTTCTCCCCGCATCCGGTGGTTGCTGGCAATCCCTGGTGTTCTGCTGTTTACAGATGCATCACTCCCATCTCTGCCTGCAACTTCCCATGGCCTTCTCCCTTGTGTGCCTGTGCTCTGTCCAAATGTCCCTCTTGTGATAAGGACAGCAGTCACTGAATTAGGGTCCACCCTAATCCAGTACGACCTCACTTTACTTGATTACATTTTTAAAGACTGTTTGTTTACAAATAAGATAATAATCACAGGTGCTGGAAATTAGGACAATATATTTTTTAGAGGGACACAATTCAACCTGCAACAAATATCCACAAATCCTGCTCTTTTTTCAACTATTCACTATTTACTAAAGATCAGTTATTCATCTTCCAAAACTCAATCCAAGGAAATGTGGCCAGCTGCCCCATTATCCTTATTCTTTTTTATCCTGAATATCTCCTGTATAACTCCCACAGCAGTGGGGGGAAAGTATGTATTTGGCAATAAACAAAGAGAAAAAGGTTCTTTTCTGACCTTTTAGTTAAAGGGATGTGTGAGCTGTATCCACCGTTCCCCACTCCAAAACGGATGAGTATGTGCGTTTCCAAGTGTGTTATGCTTGAACATAATAAATCCGAAAAGGCTCTATTGTGGTTTCTCTATTTGTGCTCCCATTTTTCTTCTTTCTATAGAGACTTGGCATTCTAGAACACTGCACATTCTGAACAAAATGTCCTTTTCTTATTCAGCGCCACATTGTGGTAGATAAAAGGTGAATGAAATGCTAAAAGTAATATATAATTTGCTCTTAACAAATGGCAGAGGAGTAATGGAGCAACGATGTTTTATAAAGGAAAGACTAATTACAGTGGGAGCCAAACATAGCAAGGACTCAATTTTAAGCTTTCATAACAGAAAATGTCACTAACACATCCGGGTGTTTTTGCTTATTCTTAAGAGTAGCTTGAAATAACGACAGCCGGGGAAACAGTTACATTGGTCTTAAAGTTGTCCCAAAGTGTGATTTATAGCCCATCATCTTCTGTTTGGCAGCAGCAGAGAAAGAAGCAGCAGTAGTGAGAAGTCTAGCCAATCTTGCCCTTGAAGTTAAGATATTAAACAAAAATGAAAACTAATCTATCTTCAGACAGAAGTGTGGTACTTAAAGTTGAGTGTTTGAGAGACAATCTTGTAAAATGTTTCTCTGTAAAAAATGATTTTATTAGAGCAATTAAAAATGCAGGAAATGTTACCATCTTTCTGAAGTTGTGTAAGAGCTCTGTTCTAATCTCCCTCGCTCTCTGGAGTGAGATAAATCTATATATAGCCGTGCCTGGTATGTGCTTCACTCATTATCTCTATATATAGATCTGTAGCTAGAATATTCACTGTGAACATAGGTCACATAGTATTCACAGGAGGACTGTATCTTAAAATCTTGGAACTATAAAATTCCTTGAACAGTTCACAGAGTTGGCTCTGGGAAGTGAGAAGTCAGAGGTAATCTTTGAGTCCTGCACTGGTGAATTTATTTAGCCATTCAACAAATATTTACTGAGAATCTATTACATGTAGACACTTTGTCCACTGCTGCAGGTTTAAAAACAACAAAAAGAAAAGCCTCTGTCCTCTATGATCTGATAATAAGGGGAGAAGCCTACAATTCTATTTTTGGCAGTGTGAAGACTCCCCCCTTTATATAATGAAGAGTCTTCTGAAATAGGCAAGGAGCTCCCACAGAAGTAACAAATGCAAACTTTGAAACATATTGTTGATCTCTGAGAAAATAAGGGAATCTTTACGGACTGGGGGAGGGGGAAGAAGGTGGGGTTGAAACCAGACCCTGACCTATAAGGCAGAAGCCAGGGGTAACTAGGAGGAAAGTGCAAAGACCAGGGGCCTAGAGTTTTGAGCAAAAAAGGAAAGGCTTCTTTCCTTAGGACTAACTAAAAGGTTAGTCCTCCCAGGGGATAAACCTGGAGTCTGTGGGCTCTCAAGGTATTCATGAGGGAATTCAGGGAATCCATGCACTTGGTTGGGCAAAAAATTACATCTTTATTTTCATATATCTCTAATTAAAATTTCCTTTCATTACTAAATATAAGCAACACATCACAGTTGTTTGAGCAATAACCGTGTCTTTGCCTGCAATAAAAATCACAGATTTCTACTGTTGCAGATAACTTGAAATAATGTTTATGCTTCTTATGACTGTTTTGCAATTATGATAGTTACTAGACAGATCGTCAGATCCCATTATTTAGCACACAAATAAAGAAGCACATATATTGGGGCACCTGGGTAGCTCAGTCGGTTAAGTGTCCAACTCTTGATTTCAGCTCAGGTTATGATCTCAGGGTCATGATCTCAGGGTGGTGAGATCGGGCCCCTCATCAGGCCCTGCGTTCACGGAGAAGTCTTCTCAAGATTCTCTCTTTCCCTCTCCCTCTGCCCCCTCCCCATCACATGTGTGCATTCTCTTCCTCTCTAAAAATAAAATATTTTTAAAAAGTACATATATTAATATGTCACACATTTGTTTTTTAGTGTTTTGATAACTGTTGTCTCAGTCCATTTGGGCTGTGCTAATAAAATACCATAGACTTATATACAATGACTTCTTTATATAATAAATATGATGGCTTATCAACAATAGAAATTTATTTCTCACGCTTGTTGAGGCTGGAAAGTCCAAGATCAAGGCACCAGCAGATCTAGCAGCTGGTGAGAACCTGCTTCTTGGTTGGAAGAGATCCATCATCTCGCTGTGTCCTCACACAGCAGAAGAAAGCAAAGGCCCCTTTGGGGTCTCTTTAATAAGGGCACTAATGCCATTGCTCTCATGACCTAGTCACCAAAGACATAATCTCCAAAATATCACACTGGGGGTTATTTTTTAACATGTGAATTTGGAGTGGATGCGTTTAGCCTATAACAACTTTACTTCAATATAATTGTAATCATTCATAATCCTCTGTGTTTCATACACTCAAAAATATTCCAAGAAGAGTGTATAGGCTTCACTGGATTGTCAAAGGAATCCAGACTTCTGGATTAATGAGAGGGAGCTAAGAAAATACTGTCTCCCAGAAGGACAGTGAGCCTATAAGGAAACCTATCTCCCTCTGCTATGGCTGTGGTAGCAAACAATAAAATAAGATTACCATTGATAATAGTTACCCCTTAAGAATTTACAAGCCACAATCATAGATCTGCTCACTCCTGAGTACAATCAGAGAAAGCCTAAATCCAGCGAGTGAATAAAATTGTATCCTAGCTGTTAATACTTTCAGGAATACAGCAAAAACACATGTCATTCTCT
This sequence comes from Ailuropoda melanoleuca, assembly GCF_002007445.2. Lineage (NCBI taxonomy): Eukaryota > Metazoa > Chordata > Mammalia > Carnivora > Ursidae > Ailuropoda > Ailuropoda melanoleuca. The sequence continues at coordinate 6,143,161 of NC_048225.1, read as the reverse complement.
CTGGATGAAGACACCAAAACTAACCCCCAAGACTTCTCACAGACTAAGTTTAAAAATAAAATCAGCTCAGGGGCGCCTGGGTGGCACAGCGGTTAAGCGTCTGCCTTCGGCTCAGGGCGTGATCCCGGCGTTATGGGATGGAGCCCCACATCAGGCTCCTCCGCTAGGAGCCTGCTTCTTCCTCTCCCACTCCGCCTGCTTGTGTTCCCTCTCTCACTGGCTGTCTCTATCTCTGTCGAATAAATAAAAAAAAATTTAAAAAAATTAAAAAAATCTTTAAAAAAATAAATAAAATGAGCTCAAAATAAAAACTGTTAAGCAAGTGAAGAAATAAGATACTAAGAGCAAGAGTCAGAAGAGGGAAAAATAAGAAAATATAAACCCCCCAACCAAGGACTTCAGATATTCAGAATTACCTGATTCAGAATATAAAATACCCCATATATTATGTTTAAAGACATTTTTTAATGGAGTCAAAAAGTAAACAAGAATAAGAGACTACCAAAAAATGACCAAGTTGTAAATAGAACCAAATAAAATATTAGAAATAAAATATGTAATTATCGAAGTCTTAAATTTCACAAATGGGATATAGATACATATTAGACTAAAAGTCTAAAATTAGACTTTGAATCTAATTAGACATAGGTGAAAAGATAATTAACATACTGGAAAGGAGCACTGTAGAATTTATCCTAAGTAAAAACAAATGATAGGGAGATTTCAAAAAATTGAAAAAATAAATTAAGACACAGAGGATGAAGTGAGAGAATCTAACAGACCTTATTGATGTCTCAGAAATGAAGCTGAGGCACAGAATGGAGGAGATCTAATGTTTAGGAGAATGACTAAGAATTTTTCAGAATTTGTGAAATACAATTTTCAGGTTCAGGAATCCCAATGAATTACAATCAGAATAACACAGAATAACAAAGACAGAAATATTAACATAGAATTGGTGAACATGAAAAATCATTTAAAAATCTTAAAAGAATATCTTAAAAACAGCCACACACACACAGATAATTTTTTAAATAAATGAAAACTAGACTGACATCAAACTTCTCAAGAGTAGTAATAGAAGCCAGAATCTAACATAATGGTCAAATTATTGAATGAAAATACCTGTAACTCTAGAATTACATACTCAGACTCTGAGGAACAAAGGTGATAAAAAGACATTTTTAGATAACCATAAACTGTGATAGCTTACCACTAACTCTCAGAAAAACACCTTCTAAATGATACACTTCAAAAAGAAGGAAACGATTCAAAAAGTAAGATTTGAGATAAAGAATGGTGAGCAAAGAAATTAGTAAGGATTTAGACAAATCTGAAAAATCTTTGTGTATAATACAGTAATATTGCAAAACTTTAAACTGCAAAACTTTTTAAAAAAATGCTAGAAATAAAATCTTGAATAACAACAGCACATAAGCCCAGACAGGGATAATTAAAGATAAAGAACCATAAGACCCTTACATTATTCAAGAAGTTCAGAAGCTAATTTTAAACTTTCAATCTACAAGGAAAACCAGGAAAAGGAGATAAATGGTGTATATAATCCTAACAAGTATAATGAGGGGT
>NC_048225.1:6121688-6141264 GCF_002007445.2 Ailuropoda melanoleuca | reverse complement strand
ATGGAGGTGGAACAAGAAAAAATAATCTAAAATAAGGTCAGAAATGGGGCATAAAGAAGAAGCACAGAACATCAGGACCAAACAGAAAGCACAACAGAAGGTAAAAATGAGTTCAAATATATCAGTAATAATAAATGTAAATGCAATTCATAATTAAAAGATTGTCAGTTTTTTTAAAAATCAGCTAAATGTTATTTCTAAGAAATAGATATAAGAGGTACAAACATGGAAGAATTTTATATAGAAGAAAGATGCATTAGATAAGTACTAATCAAAAGAAAACAAGTAATATCAGAAAATTTAATTTTGAGACAAACAGCATTTATAAAGAGAGTCATTACTTAATGATAAAAATTTTCAAAAAATAAGGATCATATATGCACCCAATAAAATAACTTCAAATGATATAAAAGGAAAGTTAATAGATGTCAAAAATGTGTAAATGTACTATCATACGAGGAGTTTTCAACATTCCTCTCTCAATTATTAGTATTCAAGCAGACAAAAATTACATTGTAAGACTTGATTTGATGGATATTTATAGGGCCATACATCCAGCAAAAAGAAATACATGTTATCCTCAAGATCCAATGAACATTTACAGTAACTGCCTCAAATTAGGCCATAAAATAAGTCTCAATGCATTTCAAATTATTCCTATCACACACAGCATATTCTCTCACCACAATTAAATTAAAAGTCAGTTACAAGATAATTTAAGCCCCTTATGATTGGAAATTAAAGTATTTCTAGATAACATATGAGTCAAAGAAAATATAATGGTAATTAAAATGTATATAGAATTAAATAGTAGTAACAATACATATCAAAACTTGTGGAAGGTTAAAATAATAATTTGAAGAAATTTATAGTTTTGCATGCTTATAGAAGAAAGGCTGAAAATTTAAAAGTTGAATGTCTACCTCAGAAAAAAAAAAGCACAATTTTTCTAGATAAGACTTTCTAGAATCTAACAAGAATATGTCCTGGTGATTTCTTTTTTCTTTAATTTTATATATTTATTTGACAGCCAGAGAGAGAGCGAGCACAAGTAGGGGGAACAGCAGGTAGAGGGAGAGGGAGAAGCAGGCTCCTCGCTGAGTGGGAAGCCCTGATGCAGGACTCGATCCCAGGACCCTGAGATCATGACCTGAGCCAAAGGCAGACGCTTAACCAACTGAACCACCCAGGCACCCCTGTGCTAGTGATTTCTGAAATATCTGATTGGCATGTCATTGACACAGGCTCTTCAAAAAAACTGGGTTTTGGGGGGTTTGTTTTGTTTTGTTTTTAGTGAGAGAGACTGGGGCGGGGAGGGGGGAGAATCTCAAGCAGGCTCCACACTCAGTATGGAGCCTGACACAGGTCTTGATCTCACGACCCTAAAATCATGACCTGAGCTGAAATCAAGAGGGGATACTTAACCGACTGAGCCACCCAAATGCCCCGAAAAGCTATACGTTTCATAAATATCCATGTCTTTTAAGATTAAAAAAAAAGGGGGGGGAATGCCAAAAGAGAAAGAAGTAATAAATGTAAGAGCAAAAACAAACAACATAGAAAACAAAGATACAATACATAGTGCCCAAAAATCCAAAAGATATTTCTTTAAGAATTAATACTATTTTATTTTACTAAATATTTATTAAATATTATTAATTTTTTAATAAAAAAACTAATAAAACTGTTAAGCCTCTGGTTAGGATAATCAAGTAAAAAAGAGTGAAGACAAAAACATACAATAGCAAAAATGGAAGGGGACCATGCCACAGATAGAGCAGAAAATTAAAAAGATAATGACTTCAGCCAGTAAACTTTTATGTAAAACCAACAAATGCCTAGAAAAATGCAATGTGTCATAAGTGACTCATGAAGAAATAGAAAGCCTGATTAGCCCCATAATCATTAAAGAAATTAAATTAGTAGTTAATGATTTCCCACAAAGAAAGAAAAATAAATGGAATCTTTTAAAAACTCCTCTAGGAAATAAAAATAAGGAATATTCCCAATTCACATTTAGGAATATATTATCATGCTACCGAAATCAGAAAAGTATGAAAAGAGAAAAATTTCTCTCCTAAATATATATATTTCTATATTATATAAATTACATATATATCATATAAATATTATATATTAATTAAATATTATATATATATATCCTACAAATTGAATCCAATAATATATATTAGATAGACATTGTGATGGTTAATTTTATGTGTCAACTTGACTGGGTTAAGGGATGCCCAGATAGCTAGCAAATATTATTTCTGGGTGTGTCCATAATGATGTTTCTGGAAGAGATGAGCATTTGTTTTCAGTGGGCTGAGTAAAGAGATGTACCCTCACCAATGCGGGCAGGCACCATCCAATCCACTGAGAACTGAAATGAAAAAAAAGGTGAGAGAAGGATGAACTAACTCTCTCTTTTTGATCTGGGATATGCATCTTTACCTGCCCTCTGAATTCAGAGTTCCTGGTTCTTGGACCCTTAGACTCCAGGTCTTATACCATGTGCTTCCCTGGTTCTCAGGCCTTTGGACTGAGTTATACTGCTAACTTTTAGGGTTTTAGAGTTCTCCAGCTGGGAGACAGCAGATCATGGGATTTCTAACCACATGGGCCAATTCCTATATTACATTTCCGCTTATATGAACCTATATATATCCTATGGGTTGTTTCTCTGGAGAACTCTGACTAGTACATGCATTATGACCAGTCTGAGTCTATTCCAGGAGTGCAAGTTTGACTTAACATCTAATGATACAATTCACCCCATTAACAGATTAAAAGAGAAAAATTCATCATTTCAACAGATGGAGAAAAATCATTCAAAGAAATCCAATACCTATTCATGAGTTATAAAAAGAAAGAAAAAAAAAGAAAAGGGAATTTCATTGATCTGCTAAGAATATCTACCCAAAACATACAGAAAAAATTCTAAATGCAGGAACATTAGACATATTCTATATAAAATCAGAAACAATACGGGTAGCCACTAATATCATCCTACTTCATTACGGTAAGAAAATAAGGCACTGTGACGACCATTTGTGATCTTGTCCATTTGTCAAGTCAAACTCACAAAAATCAGAGATCTTACCATATCAAACTTTATTAATATTTCAAAGAACACAGGTAGCCACAGGAACCAGGTCAATCATGGAGAATTCTGGTAGCTTTCCTCACTGTGTTATGAAAGAAAATTCCGTGGTCCAGATTTCAGTTGTGTTCTGTATGGATGCATGCTGGGCATCATTTCCACAAAGGGGAGAAATTTCTATCATGAAACATCTCCATTTTGGACACCAGAAATTACATGGCTGATATGGACATTTCCCAGTGGGCCATGTGCATAAATCTACGAACAACTGGTTTGTTTACCATAAACAACCTACATAGATCAGGCATATCTTAAAAGCAGCCCACATATATGCGTTATATGTATATTATATACAAGGAGATTTGACAAGGTCACTTAATTCTTTTGAGTTTTTGGGGTTTTTTTTTCTCTCTTCCCTGAACAGGATCGGTTACAGACCAGTTGCTAACCTTTCTCTTCCCAGTCATAAAAGGTACAAGGACTGGGGGTAAAAATGGTCTATGTAAGCTACTTAAAGGCAAGGAGTTTTATTTTGTTAACTTCCTAGAATATTCCTAGAACGGAGCTTAGTGCATTGAGATACTCAATAAAGGTCTATTGAATGAAAGAATAAATTATTCATGAATTAATGCTTTCTACTGAGAAAATCCAAAAGCAACTATAAAGAAATTACAATTGATAAGAGAGTTAAGAGAATTAATATAAAATCAATATGCAAAATTACTTGCATTTCTATGTTCCTGCAACAAAGAGAAAAAGTAATTTTAAAATAATCTTAACTATAGCAACAGGAAGCAAAGTCACCTAGGAACAAATCTAAGAACAAAAAAATGTGTATGGCCTTTAGGGCAAAAATTTAAAAACTTTCTTGAAAGGCACTGAAAAATGCCCAAATAGATGGCGAGATGTATGTTCATAGGTAAGAAAATTCAGTATCATAAAATATCAGTTTTCCTGAATTGATCTATAGCTTCAATGTTATCATAATAAATACGCTAATGTTTTTTATAATAGTATTTTTTATTATATTGTTAGTCACCATACAGTACATCCCTAGTTTTTGATATAAAGTTCCATGATTCATTACTTGCATATAACACCAGTGCACCATGCAATACGTGCCCTCCTTAATACCCATCACCAGCCTATCCCATTCGCCCCCCCGAAGCCCTCAGTTTGTTTCCCAGCTAATGTTCTTTATTTTTGTTTTGTTTTGTGGATGCCAATAATCTGAATCTAAAACTATATAAGAAACAAAGGTCCACAATAGTCTTGAATAAGGAGGAGGAGAAAAACTCACATATCAAATACCCAAAGCCTATTTTAAAGTTACAGTAATAGAGTCAGTGTGGCACTGGTACAAGAATAGACAAACCAATGGACCAAGCAGAAAAAAGAGAGAGCCATCCGTATATAGCAACTTCATATCTGAGAGAGGTGGCCTTGCATGTTAGTGGGAAAAGAGGAATTTTTTAAAGTATTAAAGTATTATTACAACTGGTTATCCATATAGAAGAAAATTAAATTTGACTTCTTCCCTTCATACACAAAACTCAGTTTCTAGTAGATTATAAACCTAACTGTGAAATGCAAAACTTCAAAACTTTTAGCAGCAAACACAGAATACCTCCATAAACTTCGGCAAGACATAAAAATCACACACACACAAAAAGAATGATTGCTATATTTCGCTATGACAAATGTGACACTTTTGTGAAGCAAAAGATGTTATTTAAAAACTAAAAAAACAAAACAAGCAACAAGCTAGGGGAAAAAAAAGCTGTAATAAATGTCACTGACAGAGAATTTGTATCCAGAATCTATAATAAATTCATGCATATCAATAAGAAAGTCAGAACCTAACTGAAAACTGGACAAAAAGTTTATCTAGTCCTATTTCAGAGAAAAAAATGATCATAAACATATGGAAAAGTTGTCAACTTTGTCAGTAATCAGTGAAATACAAATTTTAACTGCAATGAGGGGCAATTTTGCATTATCAGAAATGGAAAAATTAAACTCTGACAGTTCTAATTTTTGGTGAGAATGCAGGACAGTGGGAACCCCTCTATACTGGTAAGCAGGACTATAACTGAATCCAGTCCCTTTGTGAAATAATTTAACATACCTTTAAATCTTAAAATCTTTAAATCTTTAAATCTTAAAACCAATGAACCACAATTCTACCTTTAGCCATACATTCCAGGAGCACTTGCATATGTGCACTAGAAGACAGAGCAGTAACATAGGTAAAGAGCAACCAAATGAAAATAACTCAAATGCATATCACCAAGGAAATCGATAAATTGTGGCAAATGAGAACTGCAGACTATTCTACAGCACTGAAGTAAAGGATCTATAGCTACCACATCGATGTGGGTGAATGTCAAAAACAAAACAGTGAGGGAAAGGAAGTCCCAGAAAAATACAGACACTGCGATACCATCTACCTAAATGGCAAGATGTAATAAATGATCAATGAGTGATACCAAGTGTCATGGAATTTCTGAGAGAGAACCTTGTCTGCCTAGGAAATCAAGGAAGCCATGACAGGGAAGTAACATGTGAACTGGACTTTGAACACTAGATAATTCCTAGAAATTAGAAAGAGACAGAGGGTCGGGAGTACGTCAGCGCAGTCCAGGCTGAGAAATCAGTGTGAGCAATTGTGTGGAGAACCCCCCACATTCTTCAGAGAATAATGTCACCAAAAAATAAGGCATGTAATGAGAAATCTAAGAACAGAGATAAGGCTAGAGACAGGCTGGGGCTAGGGAACCAAGAGGCCCTTGCCTGCTTTCTTTGAACACACAAGAGAGAAGTCCCAACCTTTGTATTCTAAAGGGATCCCTGCTCCTTTTTCCCTCCTCAAACAGCACCCTGTTCTATGAGCCACAGCCTCACACCTTCTGCCCAGAGTTCAGTCTGCTCTCTTCCCCAACACCGCTCCCATTCTCCCGCCTTGAAAATAGCCGATGACACACTATGATGATCAGCAGCATTTCAATGAGTATGAGATAACACCAATAATGTGGGTGGAAAAAGCCTGCAAGGGCCCAGAGCATTCAGCAAACCCCTGGAACCTGGGATCCACAAGGAAGGCCCCGGTGGTGCCTAGGGGCATGTTCCTTGAGCAGAATTCTCACAGCATACCCAATTTGGGATGCAGCTCAATAATTGTACTCTCCATCCTCATTCTGCACACATTTATTGAGCATTTATAGCCAAAAGGAGTTCAGTCTTCACGGGGCTGTGTGGCCAGTCTCATTGCACTGCCGTCCCTCCATCCCAACGGTAGTTTCCAATGGTAATAGCCCAGTGCTGTTAGACGCAGATCCAGAAGTGATTAGCTACTTATTTTCATTTTGCAGAATAGCCATTCAGTGTTCACTCAAGCATTCATGCTTTTTAAAACCAAATGGGCACTGTATTGAGTAAAATACTCTTAACTGCATTGGAAATGGTGGTTCAAAGTGATTCCTGCGATGTACACACACACACACACAAAAATCATTAGCAGAATACCAACTTGTACTTTTTCTTAAAAATTACTTTCTCTTTTTACTTCAAATTTATGTGAATATATTTAAAAATAGGAACAGAGAAAATGTATTTTGTGTAATGTGACTTGAAAAAGGAGCTCTACGTGTTCCCAGGAACCCAAAGGGGAAGAGAAGGCCCCTATCTTTCCTTGCTATCTCTGCTTTCCATTTAGACTTTAGAGAAAGTTGAACTCATCTGAACATGAATACGGAGGCTGCTTTTTATTGAAAAGATGGTGTTACTGATCTGTGATCAAAACCAGTGATCATGAATTTTAACTGATCTAACCACATACTTTTAAATGCTTTCTCTTATTACCAGAGGTAGCAGCTGAGTCCTACCTCAAACAAGGCTCCAGTTGACCCAGGACCCAGAAAAGGACAAGAAAACTAATAATCTAATCAGTGGGACTTAGGGTGCCAGGTAGTACCAACCTATCACAATCACAGTGCAGATGGAGCTGGATGAAAGCCAGAGTCAGAGACCAAGCTCAGAGGTCCAAAAACAGATATAGCCAGTTAAGGCACCAAATTTAAGGTTGGAGAGCAAGAAGCATAACTGTGGCACAAGGCACAAAACATTTCTGTAACCAGTCCAGGGATTGACCAAGACACTTCTATTTGACGGCTTGAGGGGTTGGAGTACTGGTTCTGCAGCATCCCACCTCCCCCCTTTTAAATAAATGGGCCCAAAGCTGAAATGTATTAGAAAAACAAGCCCAGCCATTTACAAAACAGTAAGCTAAGAAACAGTGAATTAGCCAATGTGGCAGAGAGCATCTCAATTCACTGCAAACCCTTCGCTTCGTTAGCATAGCGCTCTACACACTCGAATAACCGGCCTTCCATGGAACCCGATTCATCAACAATTGTTAGGTTTATTCAAAAAACAAAGTTATGAAGTGAGAACCTGGAGGCTAATCTGTGTACAAGTGATAGAAACTCAGATGGAAATACTGTAGGCAAAAAGTAGTATACTGGGGTGTCGCAGAGAAGCAAAGTCAGGAGTATTCCGACCTCGGCAACAACTCAAAGCAAGAACAGAAGCACCACCAGCGTTCTTCCCATTCTCTAGTGTCTGCTTCCCTCTGTACCCCTGCTTCATTCTCTCTCTCCAGGTGGACCAGGGTGGAGGAAAGCATGGTCAACAACAGCCCCAGAGTTGTAAGTCTTAAAGGTCTCGTGCTCAGAGACTGACTTCTTGCTTTCTCTGATTCCAGTTAAAAACATATGAAGAAGGAGCCTTACGGCCCAGACCCAGACAGATTCCCAAACTTAAGCCAGTCAACACTGGCCAAGATAGCAGGCTACTTGGACTGGCCCCACTTGGATCAGGTGTCCAAGCTTGTACCAGTCCATGGCAGTCAAAGGGACAAAGTCATGAAAAAATTTAGCCATTCTGGAGGAAATCACACAGATATATTTGGGGGCTGCCATTCCCAGAAGCAGCAGGTGCAGAGCATATAAACAGTAAGTATCCACCAAACAAAGTAAATTAGCTACATATTACAATTACTGGGCTAATAGCACAATATTTTATTACACCCAGAAGAGAGAATTAGCTGTCCCTGACTATAAGCATTGTGTCCTTCTAATAATCTTATTTAAGAATCATTGCACGTCCATCTGCCAGATGAAGACGATGCCTCTATACTCCTCAGTTTCCAGGTTTCTCCCTAGAACTCTCAGGCGGCGGGGGTGGGGTGGGGGGTGGCTACAGTCTGTGTCACACACATTAAGGTGACTCTAGTTGAGGAGTAGCATAACCAAGAAGGAGAAAACCAGCTTTCCTGAGAGATTTAGTTCACAGTCCAACTCATGCACTAACTGTGACTAGGGACACACTGCTGAAACTCTCTGGACCACAGTTTGCTCACCTGCCAAATGGGGAAATAATATCTACTTTGCAANTTGAAAATGTCACTGATGATTTATTGTCTGCGGGGTTGGTTATGATACCCTGAAATGGCATGTTGCGTTTGTCAGCTGGGAGTACATTCAAACAGCATTGCAGGGGCGCCTGGGTGGCACAGTCNGTTCCATGATTCATTACTTGCATATAACACCAGTGCACCATGCAATACGTGCCCTCCTTAATACCCATCACCAGCCTATCCCATTCGCCCCCCCGAAGCCCTCAGTTTGTTTCCCAGCTAATGTTCTTTATTTTTGTTTTGTTTTGTGGATGCCAATAATCTGAATCTAAAACTATATAAGAAACAAAGGTCCACAATAGTCTTGAATAAGGAGGAGGAGAAAAACTCACATATCAAATACCCAAAGCCTATTTTAAAGTTACAGTAATAGAGTCAGTGTGGCACTGGTACAAGAATAGACAAACCAATGGACCAAGCAGAAAAAAGAGAGAGCCATCCGTATATAGCAACTTCATATCTGAGAGAGGTGGCCTTGCATGTTAGTGGGAAAAGAGGAATTTTTTAAAGTATTAAAGTATTATTACAACTGGTTATCCATATAGAAGAAAATTAAATTTGACTTCTTCCCTTCATACACAAAACTCAGTTTCTAGTAGATTATAAACCTAACTGTGAAATGCAAAACTTCAAAACTTTTAGCAGCAAACACAGAATACCTCCATAAACTTCGGCAAGACATAAAAATCACACACACACAAAAAGAATGATTGCTATATTTCGCTATGACAAATGTGACACTTTTGTGAAGCAAAAGATGTTATTTAAAAACTAAAAAAACAAAACAAGCAACAAGCTAGGGGAAAAAAAAGCTGTAATAAATGTCACTGACAGAGAATTTGTATCCAGAATCTATAATAAATTCATGCATATCAATAAGAAAGTCAGAACCTAACTGAAAACTGGACAAAAAGTTTATCTAGTCCTATTTCAGAGAAAAAAATGATCATAAACATATGGAAAAGTTGTCAACTTTGTCAGTAATCAGTGAAATACAAATTTTAACTGCAATGAGGGGCAATTTTGCATTATCAGAAATGGAAAAATTAAACTCTGACAGTTCTAATTTTTGGTGAGAATGCAGGACAGTGGGAACCCCTCTATACTGGTAAGCAGGACTATAACTGAATCCAGTCCCTTTGTGAAATAATTTAACATACCTTTAAATCTTAAAATCTTTAAATCTTTAAATCTTAAAACCAATGAACCACAATTCTACCTTTAGCCATACATTCCAGGAGCACTTGCATATGTGCACTAGAAGACAGAGCAGTAACATAGGTAAAGAGCAACCAAATGAAAATAACTCAAATGCATATCACCAAGGAAATCGATAAATTGTGGCAAATGAGAACTGCAGACTATTCTACAGCACTGAAGTAAAGGATCTATAGCTACCACATCGATGTGGGTGAATGTCAAAAACAAAACAGTGAGGGAAAGGAAGTCCCAGAAAAATACAGACACTGCGATACCATCTACCTAAATGGCAAGATGTAATAAATGATCAATGAGTGATACCAAGTGTCATGGAATTTCTGAGAGAGAACCTTGTCTGCCTAGGAAATCAAGGAAGCCATGACAGGGAAGTAACATGTGAACTGGACTTTGAACACTAGATAATTCCTAGAAATTAGAAAGAGACAGAGGGTCGGGAGTACGTCAGCGCAGTCCAGGCTGAGAAATCAGTGTGAGCAATTGTGTGGAGAACCCCCCACATTCTTCAGAGAATAATGTCACCAAAAAATAAGGCATGTAATGAGAAATCTAAGAACAGAGATAAGGCTAGAGACAGGCTGGGGCTAGGGAACCAAGAGGCCCTTGCCTGCTTTCTTTGAACACACAAGAGAGAAGTCCCAACCTTTGTATTCTAAAGGGATCCCTGCTCCTTTTTCCCTCCTCAAACAGCACCCTGTTCTATGAGCCACAGCCTCACACCTTCTGCCCAGAGTTCAGTCTGCTCTCTTCCCCAACACCGCTCCCATTCTCCCGCCTTGAAAATAGCCGATGACACACTATGATGATCAGCAGCATTTCAATGAGTATGAGATAACACCAATAATGTGGGTGGAAAAAGCCTGCAAGGGCCCAGAGCATTCAGCAAACCCCTGGAACCTGGGATCCACAAGGAAGGCCCCGGTGGTGCCTAGGGGCATGTTCCTTGAGCAGAATTCTCACAGCATACCCAATTTGGGATGCAGCTCAATAATTGTACTCTCCATCCTCATTCTGCACACATTTATTGAGCATTTATAGCCAAAAGGAGTTCAGTCTTCACGGGGCTGTGTGGCCAGTCTCATTGCACTGCCGTCCCTCCATCCCAACGGTAGTTTCCAATGGTAATAGCCCAGCGCTGTTAGACGCAGATCCAGAAGTGATTAGCTACTTATTTTCATTTTGCAGAATAGCCATTCAGTGTTCACTCAAGCATTCATGCTTTTTAAAACCAAATGGGCACTGTATTGAGTAAAATACTCTTAACTGCATTGGAAATGGTGGTTCAAAGTGATTCCTGCGATGTACACACACACACACACAAAAATCATTAGCAGAATACCAACTTGTACTTTTTCTTAAAAATTACTTTCTCTTTTTACTTCAAATTTATGTGAATATATTTAAAAATAGGAACAGAGAAAATGTATTTTGTGTAATGTGACCTTGAAAAAGGAGCTCTACGTGTTCCCAGGAACCCAAAGGGGAAGAGAAGGCCCCTATCTTTCCTTGCTATCTCTGCTTTCCATTTAGACTTTAGAGAAAGTTGAACTCATCTGAACATGAATACGGAGGCTGCTTTTTATTGAAAAGATGGTGTTACTGATCTGTGATCAAAACCAGTGATCATGAATTTTAACTGATCTAACCACATACTTTTAAATGCTTTCTCTTATTACCAGAGGTAGCAGCTGAGTCCTACCTCAAACAAGGCTCCAGTTGACCCAGGACCCAGAAAAGGACAAGAAAACTAATAATCTAATCAGTGGGACTTAGGGTGCCAGGTAGTACCAACCTATCACAATCACAGTGCAGATGGAGCTGGATGAAAGCCAGAGTCAGAGACCAAGCTCAGAGGTCCAAAAACAGATATAGCCAGTTAAGGCACCAAATTTAAGGTTGGAGAGCAAGAAGCATAACTGTGGCACAAGGCACAAAACATTTCTGTAACCAGTCCAGGGATTGACCAAGACACTTCTATTTGACGGCTTGAGGGGTTGGAGTACTGGTTCTGCAGCATCCCACCTCCCCCCTTTTAAATAAATGGGCCCAAAGCTGAAATGTATTAGAAAAACAAGCCCAGCCATTTACAAAACAGTAAGCTAAGAAACAGTGAATTAGCCAATGTGGCAGAGAGCATCTCAATTCACTGCAAACCCTTCGCTTCGTTAGCATAGCGCTCTACACACTCGAATAACCGGCCTTCCATGGAACCCGATTCATCAACAATTGTTAGGTTTATTCAAAAAACAAAGTTATGAAGTGAGAACCTGGAGGCTAATCTGTGTACAAGTGATAGAAACTCAGATGGAAATACTGTAGGCAAAAAGTAGTATACTGGGGTGTCGCAGAGAAGCAAAGTCAGGAGTATTCCGACCTCGGCAACAACTCAAAGCAAGAACAGAAGCACCACCAGCGTTCTTCCCATTCTCTAGTGTCTGCTTCCCTCTGTACCCCTGCTTCATTCTCTCTCTCCAGGTGGACCAGGGTGGAGGAAAGCATGGTCAACAACAGCCCCAGAGTTGTAAGTCTTAAAGGTCTCGTGCTCAGAGACTGACTTCTTGCTTTCTCTGATTCCAGTTAAAAACATATGAAGAAGGAGCCTTACGGCCCAGACCCAGACAGATTCCCAAACTTAAGCCAGTCAACACTGGCCAAGATAGCAGGCTACTTGGACTGGCCCCACTTGGATCAGGTGTCCAAGCTTGTACCAGTCCATGGCAGTCAAAGGGACAAAGTCATGAAAAAATTTAGCCATTCTGGAGGAAATCACACAGATATATTTGGGGGCTGCCATTCCCAGAAGCAGCAGGTGCAGAGCATATAAACAGTAAGTATCCACCAAACAAAGTAAATTAGCTACATATTACAATTACTGGGCTAATAGCACAATATTTTATTACACCCAGAAGAGAGAATTAGCTGTCCCTGACTATAAGCATTGTGTCCTTCTAATAATCTTATTTAAGAATCATTGCACGTCCATCTGCCAGATGAAGACGATGCCTCTATACTCCTCAGTTTCCAGGTTTCTCCCTAGAACTCTCAGGCGGCGGGGGTGGGGTGGGGGGTGGCTACAGTCTGTGTCACACACATTAAGGTGACTCTAGTTGAGGAGTAGCATAACCAAGAAGGAGAAAACCAGCTTTCCTGAGAGATTTAGTTCACAGTCCAACTCATGCACTAACTGTGACTAGGGACACACTGCTGAAACTCTCTGGACCACAGTTTGCTCACCTGCCAAATGGGGAAATAATATCTACTTTGCAAGGTTGTATAAAGGTTAGAGCTAAGGCATAAGGAGCAGCATACCTGATACGTGGTAGCTCCTGTATTATTAATATACTGAATGGCTTCCTCATACCTCTAAGAGCTAAAGCACACTTGGCCCTGGGAATGTCTTTAGGCCATGTTCCATTTCTTACTAACCTACTTCCTTGTGAGAAGCTCTCTTTCCCACCCTGTATACCCAAAAGACATGGTTAATATAGATTCCAATTAGGTTGTACTATTAAAAAAAAAAAAAAAAGGAGGAGGATGGGTGGGAGCAGTTTTCAATTTGGCTTTCCCCAGAGGTTTACTTACTTCATATGAAATGAGATCACAGAATATCCAAAATCCAAAGATGACTTTAAAATGTGAGCTAAGACAGCATGGCTGCACTAATACCCTAAAATCTATATGTATATGTCATCTATCTATCTATCTATCTATCTATCTATATATATATAGATTTTAGGGTATTAAAGTCATATAACTACATATATAAAAATACACCACATATATTTATAATATTACAGCTTATGACTGGATTTTTATCTCATGTGTTTTAATGTGCCAGGTATATTTTTTTATATATATATAAAATAAAAACACAACTCAGGAAAACCATAGCTGGCACCATCTCAAGAGCTAGGGGCATTCAGAGCAAAGTTCCCCACCAGGATTTCAGAGTATTACCCTTCATTTTACAATGGGGGCGACTGAAGTTCAGAAGGTGAACTGGGGGCGCCTGGGTGGCACAGCAGTTAAGCATCTGCCTTCAGCTCAGGGCGTGATCCCGGCATTGTGGGATCGAGCCCCACATCGGGCTCCTCCGCCATGAGCCTGCTTCTTCCTCTCCCACTCTCCCTGCTTGTGTTCCCTCTCTCGCTGGCTGTCTCTATCTCTGTCAAATAAATAAATAAATAAATAAATAAATAAATAAATAAATAAATAAATATCTTAAAAAAAAAAAAAAAAAAGAAGGTGAACTGACTAGTCGGAGATCAGCAAGTTCAAGTATCAGGGCAGGTCCAGAGCCTTATTCCCAGCCCCAGGCCTCTCCCACCCACTCCCCAGCATATGTGGCTAAAGGGAGGAAGGAGGGACCCTCAGATGGCACCAGGGGACAAATGAGAGACCAGAGCAAAGGAAATGCTGCAGGCAGATCCCATATCCCTCAAATGGATCTTCTGGTGAAAGGGAAAGAAACCAGGCCTTACTCCCACACTCTCTCCTGGTCACTTTCTCCGGCCAGATTTAAATGACTTGACAATTATCCATTATTTTGTAATGTTTGAAGCTCCATTAACAGATAATCAAAAAATAGCTTTCATTAAGGTGCCTCAAATAACAACAGTAATAGAATCAGCAGTGTAGCCAGCTCATCATAAAAAATTATTCCCACACTCCTGTCTCAATCTTATGCTTTGATTTACTTCTTACACTAGCAAAATTCAAATGTTGGGGACATTCTGTACACCCCACTCTTTCTTGCCTCCATACTTTTGCTCCTGCTGATGATGCTGGCGGGAATTCCCTTCTGCTCTTTCTTGGCTCACACATCCTTTAAGATATAGCTCAGGTAGCACCTCCTCCAGGAAGCTTCCCATCATTCACCTTTGTGTTCTGGCCCAATATAGACTTCAGCAAAGGTGTGTTGAGCACTGAATGCTGAATGGAAGAGGTTTTTTACTGTAAGTCAGCACTAGAGTTCCCTTTTTCCCAGTCCAAACCTGCTGCAGCCATTCCAACAACATCTCTAACGAGAATCAGACTGTGTCTGCCACAGGCCATTGAAGCTATAGAAATGTCTGCCAAAAACTGTCTGTTGCCTTTCCTGACAGAAAGAAGGGAAGAAAGCTTAGCAGCAGGGGGACAAGATGATGTGAGCAGAGAAACAACACAATGGTACTTGGGGCAGGAAGCAGCCTAGACAACGTGAACATACCTCCGAACTTGTTTAAAACCACTGCTTCTTCTCTCCTGCTTTTCAGCAACTTGACACTTGCCCTAAGATTCCTACATTTGCCAAAAAGTGGAGAGCTGAGGAAGAGAACTGGGTCTACAGCAGCTTCACATCCAAGACCATCACCCCTTTAAGCAAACTCCACCCCAAGTCATAGCTGGGCCTAGCTGTTCCACCTGCAGAACTAGAAGGCCAAGTGGGGTTCCTAAAAAGTATGGGCTGTCCACTAAGATAGAACTCAAGGGGGCATGACATGATTCAAAGAGACAGCAGGAAACACAGATCTAGCCTGTCCAGTCTGGGTGCCCCGGGGCCACCCCCATTTCTCGGCCACTGAGGAAGCCAGCATATCACACCCCGCACTGAACCTGGCACAGACAGCTCCAGGACAAAATACAGGCCAAATCTCAAATGTGATTTCTCTGACTCTGATTCTTATCTATACAGCTTAATAAATCACATTTGTTCAAGCTCATTCACTTACAAACTTTGGCTGGCATCCAATGCCACCAGCGTGAGACCATGGGTCCCATGGAGCTCATTACATCTGTGGTCCATGGTCTTCTATGGCCAACAATTAGCTCCAGGATACAATACAAGCTGCCATTTCCATTCCGGTCATGGTTGCCATGGGGATCACTTCACGCTTCTTTGTGGGAATCAAATATAATGCTTTTCCTAATGGCCCATAGTCTTGACTCTTGGGAGACCAGAAGCATTAAGCAATCAGAGCACTTGTATTTTAAATTCCTCTCCTGCCTAGGACCTTAAGTACTGATGAAGAGAGGCTGGGGACACAGGAAAGGAGTGTGCACCATTCCATTAGAAAAGAAGTTTCTACTGGTCCTTTCCTTTGTCAGTAGGGTTTAGATGTTTTTATAATTTAAGGAAAATAGGAGACACCATAGTTACGCAGTGAGGGAGCAAAACACTGGTGTTCTACACTTGACCCATCCATCAGCTCTCTCTGTGAACTGTGAGACAATCCACTAAACCTCTTTGGGCCCGTTTCCTCATCAGTAAATTGAAGAGTTTGACAAAGATTTTTTTCAGAATTCTATCAGTTGGTATTTTGATTTGTTCTGCTCTCAACTTTAAAAATAACTTCTCCCCTAAATGAAAATGGTAAAAGTGGTCAGGTGAAAAGATTTTTTTTAAATAGCAAGACTGAAAGTAAGACACATTTCAGGTCAGAGGGCCAGGGACTAGAGGAGCCCAAAAGCCAAAGGTTAGGATGGAGGTAGGGGTCTGAAGTCAGGCAAGCAGTCAGGCATCAGGGAGCCCAGGTTCTCAAAGAGCATATCCAGAAATTCAGTGAGAGGACACCATTGCTAATGCATGAGAGCCTCAGGAAAATCCAAAATAAGAAATCATATATGAGCTCCATGGTGGATTTCCAAGTTAGAAAATCACGGGTCAAAAGCCAGTGGGACGGGCACCTGGATGGCTCAGTCTGTGAAGCGTCTGCCCTCAGCTCAGATCATGATCTCAGGGTCCTGGGATCTGGCCCCGCGTTAGGCTCCCTGCTCTGCAGGGAGTCTTCCTCTCCCTCTGCCCCTCCCCCCAACTCATGCTCCTGCTCATGCTCTCTCTCTCCTCTCTCTCAAATAAATAAATAAATGTTAAAAAAAAAAAAAAAGCCAGTGGGAGGCTGGAAATGTGGGAGAAATCAGATCACACGTGTCCTAGGCGACTACGGAAGCCGTGGAAGATGTCTGACAGAAAACGTCAGTTTCTTTTCCTGACAGAAGTTCCCAGAATCTAAATGAAAGATGCAAGGAAAAAAATCCCTGGAAACAGTCCATTCAAGTCCTATGGGATCAGGGTGCCTGGGTGGCTCAGTGGTTTGGGCATCTACCTTCAGTTCAAGCCATGATCTTGGAGTCCTGGGATCGAGCCCTACATCGGGCTCCCGGCTCAGTGGGGGAGTCTGCTTCTCCCTCTGCCCCTCACCCTGCTCATGCTCTCTCTCTCCCTGATAAAAAAATAAAATCTTTAAAAAAAAAAAAAAAAACCTATGGGATCAAATGAAAGAGAAGAGTGTGGCTGAGATGCAGACATCCTGGGGCTCATTTTGCACATTTCTTGCTGCCACTGAGGTCCTTTTCAAAGCCCCTGAGCTGAACCTCTATAGGTGAGCCTCATCTCTCTATATCCTGTACTGAACACAGAGCTCTATTTTCTCAGGCCTTAGGGCTTGGAGACGAGAGCTTATTATCTCAACAAATATTTACTGAGTGCCTACTGTGGGCCAAATACCATCTTAGGAACTTAATATAAAGGCAAATTTATTGCTACATAAAAATCCAGATCTTCTGTGACTAATTTCTGATCCCATCTGAGTTCCTTGCTATTATACAACCTGAGGTACTTCATATAGACTCCTAAGGAACATGTTCCCAGGCCTTGGTCCCTCCACATAGGGTAGAAAAGGAATTGGTTTCTTATCCCACCTCTGCTGCTAACCTGCTTTGGGCTACAGCTAAGTCACAAAAACATTCAAGCTCCCAGCTTCCGTTTCTGCCATGTGGACTCAATCCTTCCTCCTCTGTCTCTTTCACTAGATGCTAGGAGGAGTCAATGAGCGAATACCTGTGAAATCACTTCGAAATATGGTCTCATTGGTGACAAGCCTGCACTCAGCAAAGATGGGGGTTTCATCCAAAGCAGGGCTTTGATTCAGCCTGGCTTCCTTAGCCATTTCTGTGTCAGTCAGCTGTCACTGCTCCTTCTCCTCACACCATGCAAATTTTAAAAGCCTGCACAAGCTCATCTGGAATTCACATACCCAAGCTTCAAACAGACAAGGACAATCCGAAATTGGAAATTCAGGAAGATGTCAGGTGGTAGTGCTCTCTGTGAAAAATGAGCATTGTAGACACAGCCTCCCTTCCCCCAAAGATGCCTGATGTTTGTGGATGATTTGTAATGCTTTTACTGAAAAGCCCTCATCCCCATGAACACATTTTGAAGACAGAAATCAATCTTACACTGTAACAGGGAGAGAAAATCTGTTAGCAAAAAATGAAGTGGAGAAAAAGCACCTAATTCTGGAATCTTTCTACTAAACAAATGGATTCCAGAGCAGTAAGCCCACATCCATATTTTCCCCTCACTCTTGCAATTTACTAAGCAGCTTCAAGAGGTAAGATTAAAGAGAGAAACCATAGAGCCAGCCCCACCAGCATTTCCATATTAGTAATATAGGCTGGATGCCATCAGAGAGACAATCCCCTCTGTCATCTCACCTCGGGGACCTACTCACCCCATCTTTGGCATTTTGTACAAGGTGTTTGCTGGCACTGCGAGGCATTGAGCATTACTGCAAGGACAGGCTAGACCATACTCTTGGGGCACTTGTGATCTTTCAAATAAGGCAATAACATACAGAGGTTTAATTTAACCCCCAAACCAAGATGAATTCTACTTAGACCATCAGACTCTAGAGAATAATACAGGAGAATGAGAACTACAAGGTATACTGGAACCCAGAGCTGAAAATCATCACAGAACACATTGCAGTGAGAATTCAACCAGTTCCAGGAGAGACGTAATTATTGAATAAGGCAGAAATCAGGAATGGATACTAGATAAAGGTAGCAAAGCATTGGGAAGGAGATTAAAGACATGGGGCAGGGGGTAGTTAGAAAGAGACTTCCATGAAGAAGAGTCCAAAGTTTATGTCCCCTAGAGCACGCTTACACACTGAAAATCCCCTTTACTTGCTCAGATGCCCAAAGCCTCTGATAGCCTTCCATTATCTGGAGGGTTTAGAAGAGTCGCAAAAGCTTTCTAAACAACTGGTCTCGCTCTGAAAAGAGGGAAGAGTTAGAGTCATCTTCTTCCCACACCTCATTCCCCCAGCCCCCTGCAGAGGAATCATGCAGGCAAATAATCTGCACTCTTCCCCCAGTGCCCTTCTGGCTCTTGTATGTCTCAGGAGTCTCTCCCAAGAAAAATCAGTCCACAGCAGGTCTGGGAGAAAAAGATAATGTGAGAGCTCACAATGGGTCAGTAATTCAGTAAAAAGCCAGAGAGCTGTTGCCTGGGGAATGTCAGAGACATTCGCGCACAAGCCAGGAAGAAAGCACACGCCACACCTGCAGGATGCAGTCCTCCAGAGCGAGCCTGGCCTTGGGGAGTTGCCTGGTTCTGTGCTGTATGTGCCAGGAAGGAAAGGTGCTGAGGTTTAAGACTTCCTCAAAATTCTGTCGAACGTAAGAGGCAGCTGAGACTGGATGAGAAGAAGGAGCACATTAGGAAATGTGTGATGGCTTCGGGAAAATCAGAGACTATGGAGCCGTATGAGAACATCCTGGCACAGCACAGACAAGCACATGCACAAAGACACCTCAGACGTGACATAAATAATGAATTGAAGACAACAAATACTGCTAGAACTCCATCCTGGCCCCTTGAAATTCTACATTCCAATCCTCCAAGAGTCAAAGGCAAGTAGAGATCAAGAAGTCAGCAAAGTGATCAAGAGGAGTTAAGATGGCAGAGGAGTAGGGGTCCCCTTTTTCAGCTGGTCCCCTGAGTCGAGCTGGAT
>NC_048225.1:5922810-6121588 GCF_002007445.2 Ailuropoda melanoleuca | reverse complement strand
AGGAAGATCAGTAGGAGAAGAAAGGGATAAAGAAAGGGGGGGTAATCAGAAGGGGGAACGAAGCATGAGAGATTATGGACTCTGGGAAACAAACTGAGGACTTCAGAGGGGAGGGGGGTGGAGGAATGCGATAGGCTGGTGATGGGTATTAAGGAGGGCACGTATTGCACGGTGCACTGGGTGTTATACGCAACTAATGAATCATGGAACTTTACATCNTTGAATCATGGAACTTTACATCAAAAACCAGGGATGTACTATATGGTAATTAACATAATAAAAAATTATTATTAAAAAAAAAATTCTATCAAAAATGCTTAAAGCTTTAAAAAAAGTGTGGAAGCTTTTAAATAAATGCTTCATTTATTAAAAAATAAAAAAAAAAACCAGCAAAGCATTGTGAAAGGCTACTTGAAAGAATTTCGGATTCATCTCTGACATTACTAAGTTTGCATTTTAAACATATTCTTCCCATAGTCAGCAAATATTCTTCAACCAGTCCAAAAACCAAGAATAAATCTGGGTAGAATCAAGAAGGCTGAGGGGACAAAAAAAAAGAAACTCCCAATGCCAGCTAAGGAAGACAATGAACTCAGTCGGGATTGTGTTAATACTCTCTCTGGAGGGACTAAGCCCCAAAGGCCTCAGTGTAGAGGGAAACCATGAAAATGCAGAGTTAGACTCAGGTTTCAACTTCTACATAGTGTCAATGACAAAATACAGTCACTCCTGACTCCTTTATTTCTTAGGTTCAAGAGTGGCAGGTTGAGGTGAAGTTGCCTGGAAGACAGAATGTGGGCTTTGGACCTTGTTCCAAACACCAGTTCCATCTGTGGGTAACGTGCTTCCTGTTCCTTCCTTTGCTGCCCACGCCCACGCCCTGTGGAAGGGCTGGAATGGTGAATCAATGAGATGAATATGTATAAGTCCCTTAGCACCATGTTTAGCACATGTCAGTTCTCTCTCACACTTCTAAAACCAGTGCTGGGGACCGTATATAAGAAAATAAGATAAAGCTGCTGATATTTAGTGGGAAAAGTATTGGGCTATAATTAGTAACCTGGTTCTCACACCGGCTCACTCTGTGACTTTGGACAAATCACTGCACTTCTTGATGATCAGCTTCATCACATGCAAAATGAACTTGATCATCTGGATCAAACAGAACTCCCTTGTATTGTACTCAAAGGCACTTGGGGTCAGGGGTGAGAAGGCAGGACAGAGAACAAGATAAAGGGACAATCCTCCTCCTCTGAAATCACGGCTGCAAGATTCCAGTGGAAGAGCCTCCTACTCAACCAGGACAGACTTGAAACCACAGAGCCACTGTGACCCTAGCTGGCTAATCCAGGTCAGGTTCCCCATCTGCAACAGATGAGCAGGGCGAAAGGAAGAAACAGTGGAAAAAGGTGAAAAGTGGCATTCAGCTTCGGAGGTATCCTGGCTTCCCACATGCTTTCAACATACACATACACACACGCACACGCACATACACAATTCTGTGCCCCTCATGTCATGGCCCCTGTTGCTAGTATCATGTGTTCCTCCTCTCCAAGCCAGTCTGAACCCTGTCTAATGCAGCAGCATCTCATTTAGAGTCAATGAGAGTTTCGTGAGCAACTCAGGTGGGGATGGGTAGCTGGGGCCAACTGAGGTGAAGGTTTCACAGCCTATTCTTCAAATTGCCTGGGCCTAAAAAACAAACCCCTACAAAGAAAACACATTTAACATCAATACCCTAAAACTTGAGAGAAGTGACTCTCCCCTGCACTTTGTACCTCGCCACACATAAATGCACACAAACACCTACCCACTAACCAACAAAAATATCACACTGGGACTATTTCAGAATACCATCTAAAAAGTAATAAAGTTATCTTTTAAAATACTCCACAAAAGAACAATTCTCATCAGTCATCCTTGATGACCTTCTGCCTCTAAAATATATCTGGGCCTCGTAGCCTCTCAGGAGCTTCTGGAAAGATAGAACCAAGACTAGCCCAGGCCATTCCATGCTGCATAGATATGACTGTTTCTACCTTCACCATCCTTCAGACCCACTCTACCCCTTCCATGCTTCTGCCTGGCCAATTCTTACCCATCCCTAGATCTCAGTATAAATGTCCCCTTCTCCAGGAAGCCCTTAACGACTCCCCAAGGTTGGCTTAGATGCCTCTTCTCTGTGCATCTTCACCTACCTTATTAACATCAACTGGCTCTACTGTGGTTATAGGTTGACTAGTCCATCTCTCCACAGACCTCTGGGTTCCTTGGGGACAGAGACTAGGTCTCTAGCACTAACATAGTGCTGGCATACAGAAGGGCTTAATAAATCATCATTGCATGAATGAACGAATCTGACTCAGATTAATAATTGTATAAAAACTACTCAGGTCTACTGAGGAACAAACCAATAAATCTGGTAAAAAGAAAGCAGAAGTCCCTATGCGTGAAAACTAGATGTTCTCCCTAGAGTTCACAATGGATTCACTTATGTCCCTGAGCCTGGCATTGGTGCTGCTGAATGTACAGTGGCAAAAGGTGTTACTACAAGGCCCAACCAGCTGCTCCTTCTAAGAAGAAAGGGACAGGAACAACCACTTACGGAGCACCAACATGCGTCCTTTTTTTTTTTTTTTTTTTTGAAGATTTATTTATTTATTTGTCACAGATGGGGGGGGCGGGGACAGAGCACAAGCAGCGGGGAGCAGCAGGCAGAGGAAGAAGCAGGCTCTCCACCGAGCAGGGAGCCTGATGTGGGACTCGATCCCAGGACCCTGGGATCATGACCTGAGCCGAAGGCAGACACCTAACCAACCAAATAAAAGCTAACAAGGAAAGTGGCATTGTCATCTTACAGATAAGGAAGTCAATGCTCAGAGAAGCAAATAATGCATCCAGTAAATAACAAAGTTGGTATTGGAAGTTGGACCTGCTGATGCTGGAATCAATACTTTATTCACTCTGCCTGCCTCATGGCTTCTCAACTTCGATAGGTTTGGATGTTTATTTTCCCGTTCTGATTAGCAACATGCTGGCTGGGAAGCTAGACACCCCCGAAGTTGTGGCAGCTGACGGGGAGTGGTGGCACTGAATCAATAAGCAGATGAACAGGCATTCAGACCCATTACCTGTGGCTGGCAAAGGGCTCAGGTTGCCAATGATCTTCTTGTCTTTGAAAACAGCTTTGGAGAAAACAATCAGAGAAGGGAACCCAGAAGAGAAAGAAAAGCAGAGAAGTGTCAAGAAATGCCCCTCTAGACTGATGATTGATGAAACAAAATTATATAAAAGCATCACGGTGCACACCCAACCACTCACAAAAAAAAAAAAAAAAAAAAAAAAAAATATCCCAAAAAACAGAGTGATTATTAGCTGTCATTATCAACAGGGACGTTACTCATAGCTACAGGGCTCCACCCAACTGTCACCACACGGTCTCCTGCCTCCAAAGACAAAGGTACTAAGAGTCAAGAGAAAAGCTTAGAGAAAATGAAAATGCATCCAATTACCAGTCAAATGAAAATGCCATGGGCCCAAGGCCAAAGTATATTCTTGGCCTGATAGTGTTCACCACCCTAAATTTAGCCAACTGGTGCGCTTTTTAAGGAAGCATGTTACTCAACCTTTTGCAGGCCAGAGATTTACCTCCTATTGCACAGCGTGCTTCTCCCCTGAAGCTGGAACACACTGTCCTTGGCTTTGTCATCTGTAGAAGAAGCCATGCCAACAAAAGCTCTGTTATCACCTAGCTCGGCTTGTCCAAGCAGCGCCTGGATGAGGTCCTTTAAGGGCACTGCCAACAGGCCTCCCTTCCTCAGATACCCATCCCACCTGTCTCACTTTCCCTTTATCCACTAGCTCATCTTAATTCTTACCACCAGGGATTCATTCCTTTGTGTTAATCACTCTAGCTCCAGAAATCACCTTTTCAGATGATAAAACTCAAGGGAGAATTTGCACACCCATCAACATCAGCAATGTCTATGCAGATTCTAACATTGCTTGCCTCATCTGATCCTTACAACTACACTGTGAGGGCTGAGAGGCAGTGTGGAAGTTTGAAAATCATGAAACCCTGGAGGCTGACCTGGATTGGAAGCCTCACTCTTTCGCCCAAGCAAGCTTTAGTTGCCTCATATGAAAAACAGAGATTGTGAGATCTACCTTACCTCAATAAATGGAAACTAATACTATCTTTGGGTGGTTCTTAATCTGGGGAATTTTTAGAGCCAGAAGAACCCAATGGTTAAATGCATGACCCTGGAGCAAGACAGGGAAAACAGACTGTGCTGCAGATGGTTTTGGAGAATGGGTCACTAAGGGGGCATCAAGACACAACTGAAAGTGCTATCATGTCTACAGAAATCAGAGTCAGGAACTCACAGAGGCCAACAAAAGAAACGGAGAGAGGAGGAGGGGATGCAGGGCCACCCAGCTGACCTAAAGTGGTGACGAACCCACAGCTACTCACATTTCAGTCCATCTTGAAGTGTCTCCTACTAACTAGTTTCAATGTGGCAAAAGATAAATACTTACTAAGTAAAGTTGTGTGCCAAAAGATGATCAAGGGAATAGGTTTGGGGCACCTGGGGTTGCAGTAAGCTCCTCGCAGACCTTGGCAAAGGACAGGAGAATATCCTGAGGCCAGAACTAATAAAACTCAACACATGAGCAGAAATGGCCCACGCTAGGAAACATTTGGTAAAGTATTCTCCTAGAAAGGGAGAACACAGCAAAAAGGAGGAGGAAGAGAAATCACAAACACACACATAAATTTACAAATTAAAAGGACCCACTGAGTGTCCAGCACAATGAAAAGTGATCCATATTCAGGCATACTTTCATTACATCACAGAGCACTGGGGTTGAAGAGAAATATCCTAAATACCTTAAAGCTTCCAAAGGGAGAGGTGGGTCTCACATGGGGTGGGGTATGGGGTGTATGCACAGGCTGCGGGCACTGTGACTCCTGCAGGTGGGGCGTCTGGATGAGTGTGTTTGGAGCAGTGTTTCCTGTTCTCTCCCCTCCTCAGCTGCAGCTCTGCAGCTTGGACCTTGCCTGCCCCAGCCCTACCATGGCTTTGGCTTTGAAAGAGCTACAGAAAGATCTAGAAGAGGTGAAGGTGCTGCTGGAAAAGGCCACTAGAAAAAGAGTATGTGATGCCCTTATGGTTGAAAAATCCAAGATCCGGACAGAAATCAAGAAGAAGATGCAGCAGAAATCACAGAGAAAAGCAGAACTTCCTGACAGTGAAAAAGCCAGCTGTTATAATGGCCGGTCCCATTATAACAGGATATACAGGGAAAATCAGTAATTACAGATGGGATCGGTCAGGTAAGTTTATGAAAATCTATATCATCTTAACTGGAGTTCATCAAGTCCTCACTGAGAATGTGCAGGTGCATTTCACAGAGAGGTCATTATATCTCTTGGCAAAGAATCTAAATGGGAAGAGTTACTCCATGATTGAGAACAATCTCTTGAAACCCATCTCCACAGAAAGCAATTAAAAAAAAAAATCAAGACAGATACAGTTCTTATCTTATATAGAAAGAAAGCAGAAAGCACGTGGTGGAACTACCTGACTCAGGTTGAAAAAGAGTACAAAGAGAAAGAAAATTTCTCCTAAGACACAGAAACAGATCCCAGTGAGGGATTGACGAACGTTCTACAAAAAATTTATGAACGTGGAGATGATGATATGAAGTGAACCATTAATAAAGCCTGAGTGGAATCAAGGGATAAGCAAGCAAAATGAGATACAGAATTTTGAGACTTTAAAGTCATTTTGGTAACTGTGATGGGGAAATATTGAGGTTTCCGATGAGGAAATGTTGGTGAGCTGCACAGATAAATTTGACAGATAACTACTCACACAGCATTCTTCTAAGGAAAGTCAATGAATTCTCCCATTTCCTACTGAAGGATTTATTAAAGTAAAATATGTTTATTAAACATTTCCCCCCAAAGCTGGTTTCCTTAGTAATCTGGGCATTTTGTTCAAAAATATTGTATTCTTGTGTGAAATGTAAAAAAACCAAGTCTTGCCTAATGATAATGCCACATTGTGTGTATTTTTGTTCAGCTATGAAGTAGAAAACAAAGTTCTAGTTTACCTAAAGTTCCTGACATCAGCTCCCACCAATGTAAGAATAAGTAAAAGTAAAACCTGAATTTTTGCATAAAATGCCAAAAAAAAAAAAAGCTTCCAAAGGGAAAATGGAGGAGTGCTTTCAAAATTCTGAGGAAAAATTATTTCCAACAAAGAATTCTATACCTAGCCACACTAAGATCAAGATGCAGGATAAAATAAAGGCATTTTTAGGGAAGGATAGCATGAGATTGGGGAGTGAGGAGTAAGACAGTTGCTGGTTTAAACTCTGAATTTTATTCTCAGAGATGGGAAGCCACTAGAGGATTCAAACCAGAGGAGAGGCAAGATCTGATTTGTGTTCAATCTTACAGTCTATTTTATCTGATAGATCTTACAGTCCATTTATCTGATACTTTATCAGTCTAGATCTCTTATGCCTGTTTACATGGCATATCTTTTTCTGTACTTTCAACCTATCTGTGTCTTTGAATCCAAAGTGTGTCTCCTGTGGACAACAAACAGTGGGAGCATTTTTTTTTCTATCCAGTCTGGCAACCCCTTTCTTTTGATTGGATGGTTTAATACAATCATATTCAATATTATTATTCATATGGGCTGGATTGTTAATCACCATTCTGCTTTTTGTTTTCTATATATCTCATAATCACGTTGTCCCTATAGTCTTCCTTTACTACCTCCTTTGACTTAAATGGATAGCTGCTAGTGTACTATTTAAATTCCTTTAAGGATTTTGAACTGTATCTTTTTAAGTGATCTTCTCCATGGTTGCTCTAGAGCTTACAAATGCATCTTAACTTATTAAACTCTCCTTCAGATTAACACTAACTTAATTCCATTAAGATAGTGAAATTTATTGTTTTGCTACATTCTCTTTCCCTTTTTTGTGCTCTTATTGTTATACATATGAATGCCTAAGTTGCAAACCCAACAATAAATTGTTGGAATTACTGCTTTTTATAATATTGTCTTTTATGTAAGCCAAGAGAAGAAATGAGAGCACAAATATCTTTTTGGAGTTTCTTAAAATACATTCATCTTCTTATTTACCAGGTGGGGTTATCTTCATTTCTTCCTGTGGATGGGAGTACCTTCTGGTGTCACTTCCTCAAGCCAATATGGCTTCATCGCCATTCTCATCTTTGTGATGTTATTATCAAATATATTTCTATGTATTATAGGTCCAATAATACAATTTTACAGATATTGTTTTAAATTACAAGAAAAAATAAAAATGTAACAATACTGTCTTTTATCATTACCTCGATTTTTATCAGCTGTCTTTTCATGTAGATTCAAATTACTGTCTGATGTCACTTCCTTTCAACTTAAAGAACTTCCTTTAGTATTCCTGATAAGGCAGTTCTGCCAACAATCAGTTTCCTCAGTTTTTATTTATCTGAGACTATTTCACCTTTGTTTTTGAAAAACAGCTTTACCAGATATGGATCCTTGGTTGAGAGTTCTTCTTTCTGTGAATAGACCATTCCACTGCCTGCTAGCTTCCATTACTTCTGATGCAAAGTCAGCTGTTAGTCTTATTGTGGTGAGTCCCACCTCTCTTGCTGCCTTCAAGAGCTTCTCTGTATCTTTGGCTTTCAACATATTGACTATGATGTTTCTGAGTATGAACGCCTTCTTATTTATCCTGCTAAGAGTCTGTTCAACTGCATATATGTGTCTATCAGTGTTTCTTCACTGTATCTGGAAAGTTTTCAGCCATGATTTCTTTGAACATTTTTCTGCACCTCTCTCTCCTCTCCTGACACTACCATTACATGTGTGTTGCATTAAATGGTGTCTCCCATTTCTCTGAGACTCTGTTCATTTTTCTTTATTCTACTTACTTTCTGTTCTTTAGATGGTGTGATCTCTACTGATCTGTTTTCAAGTTCTTTGAGTTTTCTTCTGCACGTTCAAATCTACCACTGAGTCCCTCTAGTGAACACTGTCTTTCAGTTACTGTACTTCTCAACTCCAAAATTTATATACAGTTCTTTTTGTAATTTCTTTTTATACTTTTTATACCATAACCATCGTGCCTCTAAATCTTTAAACATGGTTTCCTTTAATTCTCTGAACATATTTATAATAGCTACCTGAAAGTCTCTGTTGACAAAGTCCATCATCTGGGCCCCTTCAAAGGTATTTTCTATTGTCTCCCTTTTTTTTCCTGTGTTTGTATCACACTTTCCTGTTTCTTTGACGGTCTCATTATTTTTTTTTTTAATTATACAGTTTAGATAACATAATGTAGAAAATCAACACTAATCCCTCCCCCACTTTGGGAAGCATTTTGGAACTAAATTTGTTTCATTTAGGGTCTTTTGTTGTTGTTTTGTGCAGCCTCTGATGTCTCAGTATAGATTTCTGTGTTTGCTTGTTTTACCTCCTATTCCTCCAAAGGGATTACCTTTGGGGCTGTGTGAAGCACTTTTTGATCAAAGATTGTGCATAAACCCCCGTAGCACTTGAATATACACACTTACCATTAGATCTATGTGTGGCTTAGAGACTGCTTTTGTAGTTCAGGGAGTTTACCACTTTGCTCCAGGGCCACTAGCTTGGTTTTCTTCACCATTCACTCCTGAGAGGGCACAGCCTTGTGTATGCACACACTTCCAGGCCACTAGGGAAGAATGTGATTTTATGTTGAAGCTTGGCTTCTTAGGAATCACCCCTGGATCAGAGTAGCTTATTGTTCAGCCAGTGTTTGGCCAGAGGTTGTACTTACTTCCCTTGAGGCAGTAAGTCTTCCATATTTTGCTGATGGATCTGTGTGTGGGTGTTGGGGAACATCATTAAAAAGACATGACTTTTGACTGACCTATGAGCTGGACCCAGGCCCTGGAGGCTCCTTACCGGCCCCCTCCCCCGTCCTTCGGATGTGGTTTCCACTTGCCTTTCCCACTCCCATAGGCTGCTCCAAGGACACGGCCTTGAGATGATGATATGCCTCATATATAAGTTCCCTTTACTTATTAAAACTGCCACCTACCAACCTGGAGGAGGAGGAACCTGCCTCCTTCTTTGGTTTCTCCCTGTCCTGCACGTTTGGGAGTTGATTTTCGATTATACCTAGGAAGTTCCCAAGAGAGCTGCAAACCAAAAGTGACTTAATTCATGCTTTCACATCTTCCTCCACATTCTGCTTTTATTGCTCCTGAGTGGATACAGGTACATCTGCAGAGCCTTCTAGATCCCCAGACGTGAGAGTGACGCATGAAGGCTCTTCTCAATAATCTCTTTCTCTGCTACTAGTATCATGGAACTACTAGCCCTCTTTATTACACACCACTAAGATATCTACTGTTTTCAACAAAACCCTAGGCATGAACTTCTCCATTTTCTGTTCCAAACAAGTTCAGTTCTCTGAAGCAGAGTTGTGGGGTTCTCTGTCCTTATAGCCTGCCTCTTTTCCTGGGAAGAATTTCTGTACTGCCCCACTGGAGCTTGGGGCAGCAACACCCCTTGCCATGCAAATGGGAGCTGGATAAGGGAAGGACGCATCCTGCCAGGTGCATCTGCCTGGAATAGTGCTTTTGTGACATAGGCTGGGAGGGTGGGGGGCAAGTAAGAGACACTCTCCCGCCCCTACTGAAACAAAACATTAGCCCTCAAAGCTGGGGGTAGAAAAACCCCGCTTCTTGGTTGCACCTGTTCAAAGGAGTGTGCCTCTGTTAGAGCTTCAGTCACATGGAGTTGGGGGAACAGAAGAAGGACATAGGTTCTGGTCCAAATGCTACAGACTCATTGTTCTGAAATTTGGTAGATTTTCTCAAATAAATGTTTCTCCACTCATTGTATGTTCTAAGGACAGTTTCCAGAGGCTTTCAATAGTTCACATATATATATATATGAACTATATATATTTATAACATATATATATAATTTTCATCAAAGTATTATTTTGCTGTACAAAGAATCCACCAATCCCCTCATACCATTATTCTGTAAGTTGCAACCCTGACTCATATTTTAAAACAACCCTTTCTCTGTGCAGGGAACAGGAACAGAGTAGAAGCAGTAAGGTCTGTATTAAAAATATCCATCATTATTATTTATATGTGCAATGTCTTTAATACAGCCTGATGCACAGCAGTGCTCACAAATGTTAGCTTTCTTTCTGGATGTTTTTCAAGGAGGATTGTCTCTCAACAAAGGGACCCCAAATGCTCTGAGATGCCCCCTCAAGAAAACCACTCTTACTTGCCAACTTCCCAATTTCAACCAAGATTTTCCAATCACAGGACAGCCACTCTGCCGGCCTTCCTGAAACTAACCTACTCCTCCTATTAAGAGGTTCTTGAACTTCCTGAGAAGACCTGGACCCAGATTCCCACCTTCCTTGCCATCTTACAATTTTCTTTCTCTGTTTCAAATTTGTCAGTTTTAAAACTCATCCTGCTTCCATAAACACTTGCCAGTTCCAACTTAGGTGTTCTTGCCTGCCCATCTGCAACCTCCTCCTATATTTGTTACTGGCCCCTAGAAGCCTCACTTGCCCAGACTACCTGTTCCCCACCCCCAGGTATAGTGTACTCAATCCAGCTACTCTGGCCTCTCATTGGCTCTGTTCTTCTCTCTTGGTTTCTACTCATGTCAGATCTTGCCCTTTAACAGTTGTGGTTGCTGCTGACACACACACCTGAGTTTTATCCATTATCTATGCCTAACTTCCAGCTCCCCTACCCTGTTTTGGCTGTGACTTTTTAAAAAAATTTTTGAGTAGAGGTGACATACAATGGTACATTACTTTCAGGTGTACAACATAGTGTGGTTCAATGCTCTATATGTTACACTCACCAGAAGTACAGCCACCACCTATCACCATACATTCTATTACAATATTTTGACTACATTAGTATGTTGTACCTTTTACTCCCATAACTGATTCATTCCATCACTGGATGGCTGCATCCTCCACACCTCTTCACTCATTTTGCCCAATTCTCCACTCTCCTCTGGCAACCATCAGTTTCTTCTCTGTATTTTTGGATCTGATTCTGCTTTTTATTTATTCATTTGTTTTGTTTTTTAGATTCTACATAGGAGTGAAATCATATTGTATTTTTCTTTCTCAGTCTTACTTCTTTCACTTAGCATAATGCCTTCTAGGTTGGCTCAGGGAATTCTTAATGGGCTCTCCATATCAAGCATCCTCCCAATCCAACTCTAGACTTCTCACTTGGTCCCAGCTACCAGTTCCTGGCACTCACCCCAAATCACTACTCTCCTGTTATCTTGTGCTTTTTATCTGATCTTTTTGCCCTGTCTTAGTCTTGTTGCCTACTTTCCAAAGCCAAAAGTGTACCTCTATATCTCTGTTTTAACTAGAATTGACTGACTTGCACTTTACACATTGTGCCTAGCACTGGTACAGCATATAAAATGACCCAAAAGAGATTTTTAGTAGATTACAGTGTCTTTAAAATACAACAAAGTATCTGAAAAGGCATGGAATCAGACTACAATAAAGGGAACTATTATCTAAAGGAGTGCAAAATCCATGAGGGCAAAAATTTTATTTTATTTATTACTGTATCCCCAGTACCTAAAACAGCACTTGACATGTAATGTTCTCAATATCTGTAGAACGAATGAATGAAAAGTTCAAGAGATTTCAGCTGACCACAATGATTACAAACATTTTTGCATTTATACCCTGATTTGCCAAGACTCCTCCACATACTAATTACATCCATGTGGTGTCAGAGATTATTTCTAAAGGCATCATCTCTGTGATCCTAGCACCTTATAATATGCATTCTTCTTCCTTCAGTATTCATGTATTCTAATTCCCATCTTAAAGATTTTTTTTTTTTTGCTTCAAACTCTATCCAAATCTTTAACATCTTGAAATTTTGCTTGGCATGCTGGATAAAGCTACTCCAACCCTAAGCATAGGTTCCCCATTTAAACATCATGACTTTGTCTGCTTGTTGAACTTACGGGCAAGATGGGAGGGTTTCTGAGGAGGCCATGTTCTTTTGTAAATGTGTTGTCAGTAAGAAGATGGCTTGGGCATTGGTCAGATCTGCGTTTTCATGTAAAGTATTTGTCTAGCCCTAATTAGTAGGTCGAATGGCACAGACGCCACAAATTTTATATACGCTTTCCCTACAGCATGAACACCTGTGTCAAGTTGTCTGTTTCTCCTGATGTGGGCAGGAATTTGGCATTTCTCTGAATTTGTGATGCTTTTGATCATTTTCCATCCAAGTGTAGAGCTTTAAAAAGTGTAGAAAGCCTGAGAAAATGGCAGAGATGATGACTCCCTGTGTAAACACCACTAGAGAGAAAGGTAATAAATTGTAGCTACTTTCACTTGTTTTTAATTTCTGACCACTAGTGTAAGTAACTTCCATTTGCTTCCCAAAAGATTCACAAAAATTGATTTATTTTAGCCTGGTCTGGTGGGAGACCAGAGTACATCTCTTTAATAGGTCATATTATCATAATTTAAATTAATGTTCTTCCATGGGTTTTAAATATGACCATTTTTATCCCTTATGATCTTTGCAGTAACTTTTAAAAAGGCTAAGATTTAGGATTTAGGAATCCCTAAGGAAAAGAGGTGCTAAGTTTGATTAATTTTGTGTCATGCTTTTGGGTATCTGACATTCTGCAATTTTATTTTAACTAAGAAAGGCACCAAGATTACAAATGCTACCACCACTCATCAGACACGCTTGGTCTTGAAATCTGTTCAGGGCTTTGGGGAAACTTCCCTTTATAAAAGTATTTAAATGAAGAGGACATCAATAAGAAGCGGTTTTCACCAGTAATACTTTTTATCACCATTCCATGACCAAAGAGCTAAGACAACACAACAGTATAAGGAACTCCACCCATGAGCACAGGGGAAGGGGGGTAAACTGGCAACCTCTCCCACCTCCCCATATCCTCTTCTAATCTGTCTCTAACTTGCATCCGTATTTTATAGCTATGAATAGACTTAATTCTGCTTAAGTGTGCCTTGTGTGTTGTCTATGAATTGAAGGGTACCAGTGGTGCCCCTCCTACTTGGCTTGAAATACACAGATCAAAACAGTTGTATAGATCAGAAGAGTTGCAAATTCGGAGATGAATAGATCAAAAGACCTGGAAGATCTCATAATACAGTCTTCTTCCTGAGACTTGTATCCACTATACAATTTCCCAAAATTAAGGGGACTTGTGTATCACACTCCTCCAATCAAACACATCTAATTTATTAAGGGCATTAATTAATTTAACAAAAAGCTTAAACAATAACAAATCAGAATGGCTGCCCAAAGGCCACAGTTAAAAGGCATATTACTAGAAAACAGAACCCTTGGAATTTATGTAATTACCAGGAAAACCTAAGCTAGGAACCTCTGAGTTTTCACTGAAGCCCAAGGGTTAACCACCATGATTAGGGACATGAGTCTGGCTTGGGTCCAGCCCCCAGACAGGAACCAGAAATGAAGCAGAAATCCTCAGAAGTAAAGGAGGTTTTTCATAGGGGTGGAGAGGGGCTGATGCCAGTGCATAACTCCACATTTAGGCAGACTGCTCCTGACTGGCAGGAAACAAGATGGTGTCTAAGTGAAGATAACAAGAATAGGAAAGGAGCCACCAAGCCAGATGGCAGAGATCTATGCCAGCCCGTCTGCAGCTCCAGGATAGGTATTTGAGACAAAAGGGATTTCATGCTGAATCAAATTCCCACCTAATTTTATTGAGATGCTTAAGGAATCTGCCCTTTGAAAACTCTGCTATTCAGTTTGCATTCCCTTTGTTTCACTTTGTTTTATCTTTTTAAGTTCCTCAGACCCGTGGGTCTCTTGAATATCCCTCGATATCCTATGCCAGTTCTCCACGGAATAAATTGCAATTCCCTAAATCTAATATCAGAGACAAGGCACAGGCAGGCTTAGAGGGAGTGTTCTAATACCTCCCTCTGCTCTCTTTCCTGCAATTCGGAGACAGCTAAGGAAACTAGTACAGTCTTTGACTTCATAGGCAGGAACTACGAGTGACACAAGCTAAAGGAGCTAACTCTAGGTGCCAAATGCTCCTCCAGTGTCTTCACGGAAATGCAGCCTCACAACTCACAAGAAATGAGGAGGAAAGGAAGAAAATTTCCCTTTCCAGTAGTTACCAACATGCTCTGAACATTTGCACAACAGAAGTTTTCAGCAGAGACACAATTTAAAAAAGAGAGGAAGGCATGATGCTCTGGTTGAAGTGGCCCTCAGGGAGCCACCATTTCAGAGTTGGTCTCACCCTCATCACCTGCTCCCCCTGTTCCTCCCTTTGCAGCTGCTTCTGAGGCAAAACTAGAACTCCAGAGCTGTATAAAATAGGATTTGAAAAATACTAGCTGGTGGTTAAGCACACAGGCTTCAGAATTTAAAAATCCTTAGCTCCAAATCCCAATTCTCCCATTTATTGCCCATGTGAATTTGAGCAAATTAACCTCAGCTTCTATTCCTCATCTATAAAATGCAGATAATAATAGCAACCTCAAAGGCTGTTTTGCAGGTTACATAAGACAATGCATTTAAAATACTTAGCATTGCCCATCCTATAATAAGAATTCAATAAATGTCAAATATATTATTATTAAAATGACACATCCTATAAGAATCAAATTAGAGTCTTCTAATAGTAGAGGCAAAAATTGGTAACTCTTGCCCTTAAATTCTTTTAGAATATTGTTTCCCAAATTGTGTTCAACAGAGCATTATCCCCACAAAATATTTCATGAATAAAAGCCTCATGGTCAATTCTATTAGAAAATGTGTCTAATAAAGCCTCCTAGAGACTCACAGTGCATAATAAAGGCAAAGTGTCTGGACAGGTCAGTGAATCACATGATGAAATTCTGCCTAACAAAGCTCAGTCTCATTGGATTGTGGAGGGAGGATGGAAGGGAAGAGGCAGGAATGACGGCAGGGGAACCAGTTAGGAATCATTGCAACAATCGGCGGGGGCGGGTAGATTATAGACGCCTGAACAGGGCAAAGAAAAGTGACCAGATTCATAAGAGAAGGAGGATAAGGGAAGTAAGATGGAAGAGTCAAGGCTGAAACCCAAGAATCTGGCCTAGGTAATGGGATCCATGGTGCTGCCATTAATGGAAACAGAATACAAAACACGACCAGACTGGGTAAAGATGAGTTTCACTTTACACTAGGGAGTTTGAAATGCATATTTTCCGGAAACTTCCCACTGCAAGTGACAGAAACCAACTACAGTATAAAGGAAATGCATTAACTCAAGTACCAGAGAAAAAGAGGGGTGCATCTTGGACTCTAGATCACTGTTCCTTTGTCCACCCCGTAGCTGATGTCATTTTCTTTCAGCTTGACAAGAGCCCTGTACCGACCTAGTTAAGGTTTCCGATTCTAAAGAACCTTCTCAGATATGACTGTGCCTCCAATTGCCTCAACCTGGAAACCCATCTGCAATCCTTCCTCAAAACCAGTTCCCCCATGAGTCACTCCTATGGACAACACCCTTGTCAGATTCCCAGCTAAGTCCAGGACCCATCTATGAAAGGGGACTTGTAGAAGGCTCAAAAAAACAAAAATGTAAAGCATCTCAGCCTAACCATACAGCAATACCAAATGTTCTCTAGGTTTGGTGACACCCTCGGTAGATGTAGGCCAAACTAAAGAGCCACTACGGATTTCCGAATAAGGATAACAGGTGAGACAACCTTGTTTCTGTGTTCTCTCACTTCTTTAAAACTCCTCCCTTTCTGGGCTGAAGCTTGGAGAAGAGAAAAAAAAGAGATATCTATCTCTCATGCGTCTTTCCTCCACCCTTCCAAATGCCCTGGATTGGAAGGGGTGAAGTTTTCTCTACATGCAGTATTTCTCACATTTAAGTATGCATCAGAATCACCTACAGGGCTTGTTAAAAAATAGATTCCCAAGCCCTATCCCTAGAGTTTCTGTTCAGTAAGTCTGAGGTGGGACCAGGGAATTTGCATTTCTAACAAGTTCCCAAGTGATACTGATACTGCTGGTCTAGGGACCACACTTTGAGACCCAGATTGTTTTTTCCTACACCTTAAAAGAGCTCTGGGGTCTGAATAAGGGTGCTTTCTCTCTCTCTCTCTCTCTATATATATATATATCGAACTCTGTGAAAATAATCCTGTAAGCTCAGACCTTGATTTGTGAGACAGGACCTAGACCAATTGGGTAGATCCTACATTACTTTAACATGCCTGGTTTGCAAGCCTACTTTCTCACTGCTTTTTATTTTGCATGCCAGCAGCTGAAAACTCTGCACATTCTATGTATTCCTTCTGCAACATCCCTAACATACCTGCAGGCAGATGTATCGTTAGCTGAGTGAGGAGATAAGTCATGAACTCAGAAAGGAAAAAAAAAGAAAAACAAAAAAACACATTACGATATTTTCAAAAATATACCCCACTAGATACATGTTTTGCCACTGGAATTGTAGAAAAAAATTGTTCTCTTCAAACAAATGCATTTTCTTCCTTGAATGACAGCCACATAGCCTCCTCCTGGTGCCTCCTCTGTTGAGCTGACACAGAAAGCTCAATACTTGAGGTTCCATTTGGTGGTTTCTTTTAGCTGATATTTTCTAAACAATCCCCCCCCCCAACCTACCTTATTAGTCCTCTTTATTCCTGGATTCTTTTTCTTTCGCCCGTTTACAAAATTTTTTTTTTTTAATTTTTAAGTAGGGTTCCTTTTGTCTTTGATCGAAGGTTCACCGGCATAAAGACCACAAAAGTTCTTTGCAAAAACACAGTCCTTTCTCAGCTGTCCCAAAGGATGGCTAGGGGAGAAGTCTGTGTCCAATCTCAGTTTTATGGGAAAGAGTAGGGCCCTAACCCAGAGTTAGGTGGTATTAAGGATAATTAAAGCTGAGTTTCTGCCCTCAGGTAGGAGGATGCAAAAACAGAAAAGCATATTTGGGGACTAATTGGACAACTCTCCTTCCCTTAGGTGAAGCATGCCAGAGGGGCGGGGAAGGTAGAGAGCAGAGAGGTAATCATAATTGGGATAGTTTGAGGGCTTCCTCCAAAAGTCCCTCTACTCCCCAAATACTTGTATTCCCCACGCCATCATTAATTTTTCATGCAGGTTGTTGTCTCCAGATGTACCCTTATAAATGCCAATAGTCCTGGTAGGTATGCCACATCCAGAAAAAGAACATTTTGATAAAACAAAGGGGTGGGAGAGAATGCAGTTCATGACTGCTAACAGGAATGGATAAACCTTGATTCAGGGTTCCCCAGAAGCCAGAAGACAGCACAAGCCCACAAGAGAGCAGGGCACAGCTAAAGCTGAAACACCAAAAAAGAGCAGAGACACGTGGGGTAGCTCACTCATTAGTGAAGTGCAGAGGCTTCTCAAAGTGCAGCAGGGACAATCAAGACCAGAGTCCCAGTACTACGCACTGGGGTTCCATTCACATCTTAGAATCATGACCTTAGAGTTGTGCAGTGGACAGCCTGGGCAGCTATATGTGGCACCCCAAGTCCTACAGAAGCCAAAACAAATCACCACAAGAAGACACAGAATGCTCCCTTGGGCCACAATCTCTCCCATTCTAAACTGAATGAAGCATCCCTGTGAAAATGCTAAATCTCAAGACTTGCCAAGTTGGCCAAAAACAAGCATGCTCTTCAAAAGCCTTAATTTACGAAGTTAACTGCCAGAACTGCACATAGCCTTCGGGCTAAACAAGGGAAAAAACATGCTGCCTTCAACTGCTGCTCTTGCTTACCTAAAGCTTTTAAAGAGAATCAGGAGAGCCAAAGGCCAGCAGGGGGAAAAAAAGGGTTTCCGTGGAATCCTAGAAAGGGCCATGATAGGAAAAGATGGAAATCAAAGATAACTGTGATCCATCCCAATCTGTACCTGCAAGAGCCACCTTCCATGAGTTTCCACAGCTTCTCGCTCTTCCCGAGGAGGCTACGGAGCTCCCACGGGGCGTCCTGCTGCATTCCACCAATTGGCTATTCATTGCCTTCTCAGAAGACCACCTGATCTAGTTTGTTCAAACACAACGTCAGCAAAATTGTCATTAAAAACCTGTATAAAGACAGCTGTGCCAACAGGTGGGTTTTCTCAGCTGTGCTGTAAATTAGCATCCTTGGGCAAGTGACTCCTCTCTGGGCCTCAGGTGTTTTGCACGAAGCCTGGGGGTCAGGCTCCGTGCTGCCCAAGGGTCCGTCCAACTCCAACACGGCTATGTGTGACCCTCGATAGTTCCTTTGGCGTCTTTCCCATTATTAGCTAAGGCCTATCGCCGTCCCTCTGTGATGGAAGGCAAGGCCCTGCCCTGTTTCTTGAGCAGCTCTGCAAAGGCCTCAGACCACCTGCCTCTCACATCGCGTCCTTTGGGATTTCTTTGCAAAGGCCACGTTTGGTGTCCTTTGCTAAGCATCAGGCCCCAAACTGCAGGTAAAGAGTGCAGTCCACTGCCCCCCAGTCTGTGGGAATCCCTTGCGCTGAAGCCGCGGGCGCTTCCCCTTCCTGCCCCGGGTGAAGGCTTGGCGAGGCTCTCCACAGGGAGGCAAGCACAGCACATGCCCCTTGGCACCTCACCTGGGCTTGCCCTGGTGTTGCGGGGGGGAGGGGGGTGCCCACTCTCCCACCAGCCCCTTCCGTCCAAACAGCCCTCAGCAAGACTCCGGCCCCTAGAGCAGCGCCTCCCCCTGGGGCAGGGCCCGCCTGCCACCTGCTGCGGAGCCAGTGGACGAAGCCACAGCAGAAGGAAACCGTGCTTTCAGGATCTGAGAGAAAACGACGAACCACGGAAGCTCTTTGAGGCGCCTCAGGCCCTGCCTTTTAAAGTTTCCATTCATTCTGGGATGAAATGGGGCTACTCCAAGGAGACGTCTGCTCTTTTCATCCCCCTTCCCGGGCTCCTGCGTTCTGGAAGCTGCGAAGGACGCTCCTGGAGCTCCCGCCTCGCCCCTGCTTCTTCCGTCAGAGCGCTGCCCGCATGACTGAACGGGCTAGCTCATCGTCACAAAAAGGCAGCAGCAATACAGAATCACACGTATCGATCAAGTCCTGTGTTTGGGTCGTGCGCCGGAAGCCTTGCCAGGGTTCTGTCTCTGGAGGTTCCGGAGAGCGGACCCGCGCTTGTCCCCAGTGCCACCCTGTCGGGCAGACGGCTCACCCCCTCCTGACCCTGGAAGCTCAGTTCCGCCCACTACTCCCACAGCCCGAGCCCATTTCCAGGGCACACCGCCTTCAGAGAGAAGCTTGCTGGAGAACCTGTGGTCGAACACGAGACCACCCTGTTTCCTGTTAAGACCTTTTCCACTTCTCAGATTCTGGGCGCAGCTGTGGAGATCTAGTCAACTTGCTGCCGCCCAGGCAAGCCGCCAAAGGAAGTTCCGCGTTGCTCATCAAACCCGCCACCCAACAATGTGGAGTGGCCGTCTCTTTCCTGGGTCTCTCCCTGCCCCCTCTGTTTAGGGGACAGTTCCAGATTTCTTCGGCGGGGCGGGGCGGGGAGCGCCTGAGTTTTTGGACCAACATGTATCTTCACAAACACCTGTGAGGTCAGAACTGCCCTTAATTAACCCCACTTCATAAAGATGATGAAACTGAATGTCAGAGATGTTAATTTGCCTGTGGTCCCTTGGCTAGTAAACGGAGCTGGGATTAGAACCCAGGCGGTTTGGGGACAAAGCCTGCACTGGCTGCTCCTCCGCGCACAGTAAGCCAGGCCCTTCCACATCCCAGCTCCCACGGCCTTCAGCTCCCCATAACTCCAGTCACCCAGCTTTTACCACCAGGCTTCCAAGAATCTAGACCCAATCCTGATCTCAGGCAGAAGGTGGAAAAGGGATGTAAGTGGTTTTGTACATCTACTTAGGATGAAGACACCCTTTCCTCTGGCTCTACCTTGACTTTGTACCCCAGATGCACCACTGATCTCTGGATTTGTTCCCTGGGTCTGAGCACCTTGTGGATTACCTACTGTTTACACAGTCCTTCACTCATTCATTGCACAAATATGTTTGATTACTACTACATAACCATCATGAAAAAGAGAACGCAACCAAATTAACAAATATGTTATGTCCATTTTACAGATGGGAAAACAGAAATTAAGAGGTTAAATCACTTGTCTGCCATCCCACATCTTGTAGATAAGCAGAACTAGCATTTAATTCTGGGTCTTCCTCTTTCTGAGATTTGGGCTCCACCGTACTCCCACCAGTACCCTCCTCCACTCGATCCCCACGTTATTTTCCAAATAAACAGTCCTATAATTCTTTGATTGGGTGTCCTACAATTCAATTCTCACACGGAGTATCGGAGTTCACACAGACCCCATAGGTGAAGGACTCAGTCCCACAAAACACCAACTATAAGTGGGGTCCCAGGATACCTGCATTTTTGCCCAGCTGATTATAAATTTGGGAGCTCCCATGGCTCATAATTCACTTAAAACTACTCCCAGAACTCAGGAAAACTCTATACTTAATGATTGCAGCTTTATTACATAGGATACAACTCAGGAACAGCCGAATGGAAAAGAAGCAAACAGCAGGGTATGGGGTGAGGGGGGAGTGCAGAGGCTCCTGGTCCTCTCTGGGTGCACCACCCTCCCAGGATGCAAATACAGTCATGAACTTGGAAGCTCCCAAACCTCGTTCAACAGTTTTTGTGGGGCTTCCTTTCATAGGCATGATTGATTAAGTCATTGGCCATTGGTGATTGAACTTAATCTCCAGCTTTTGTCTCTTCCCTTCCCAAGCGATTAAGGAGTGGGCTGAACATTCCCAGTCTAATCACAGTGTGTACCCAGACCCTTCTTTGAAACTGTCTGAGGGGTGCCTGGCTGGCTCAGTCAGAAGAGCATGTGACTTTCAATCTTGGGGACATGAGTTCGACCCCCACATTGGGTGGAGAGATTACTAAAAAAAAATTAATAAATAAACTTTATTTTTTTTTACTTTAAATGATTTTTTATTATATTATGTTAGTCACCTTACAGTACATCCCCGGATTCCGATATAAAGTTCGATGCTCCATTAGTTGCATATAACACCCAGTGTAACATGCAATACATGCCCTCCTTACCACCCATCACCAGTCTATCCCATTCCCCCACCCCCCTCCCCTCTGAAGTCCTCAGTTTGTTTCTCATAGCCCATAGTCCCTCATGTTTCATTCCCCCTTCTGATTACCCCCCCTTTC
The DNA here is from genome assembly GCF_002007445.2 of Ailuropoda melanoleuca. Classification (NCBI taxonomy): domain Eukaryota; kingdom Metazoa; phylum Chordata; class Mammalia; order Carnivora; family Ursidae; genus Ailuropoda; species Ailuropoda melanoleuca. The sequence goes on along the minus strand of NC_048225.1, from coordinate 6,100,287 downwards.
TTTACCCTTTCTTCCCCGACCAATCTTCCTAGTTCTTATGTTCCATAGATGAGAGAAATCATATGATAATTGTCTTTCTCTGCTTGACTTATTTCACTTAGCATTATCTGCTCCAGCGCCGTCCATGTTGCAGCAAATGTTGAGAATTCGTTCTTTCTTATAGCTGAGTAATATTCCATTGTATATATGGACCACAGCTTCTTAATCCAGTCATCTGTTGAGGGGCATCTCGGCTCCTTCCACGATTTAGCTATTGTGGACAATGCTGCTATGAACATTGGGGTGCATATGGCCCTTCTCTTCACTACGTCTGTATCTTTGGGGTAAACACCCAGTAGTGCAATGGCTGGGTCATAGGGTAGCTCAATTTTTAACTTTTTAAGGGACCTCCACACTGTTTTCCAGAGTGGCTGTACCAACTTGCATTCCCACCAACAATGTAGGAGGGATCCCCTTTCTCCACATCCTCTCCAACAATTGTTGTTTCTTGCCTTGTCTATCTTTGCCATTCTAACTGGCGTAAGGTGGTATCTCAGTGTGGTTTTGATTTGAATTTCCCTGATGGCTAATGATTTTGAACATTTTTTCATGTGTCTGTTAGCCATTTGTATGTCTTCATTGGAAAAGTGTCTGTTCATATCTTCTGCCCATTTTATGATTTGTTTATTTGTTTCTCGTGTATTGAGTTTGAGAAGTTCTTTGTAGATCTTGGATACCAGTCCTTTATCTGTGGTGTCCTTTGCAAATATATTCTCCCATTCCGTGGGCTGTCTCTTAGTTTTTTTGACTGTTTCCTTGGCTGTGCAGAAGCTCTTTATCCTGATAAAGTCCCATAAGTTCATTTTATCTTTTATTTCTCTTGCCTTTGGAGATGTGTCGTGAAAAAGGTTGCTCTGGCCGATGTCATAGAAGTTGTTGCCTATGTTCTCCTCTAGAATTTTGATGGATTCCTGTCTCACATTGAGGTCTTTCATCCATTTGGAGTTTATTTTTGTGTATGGTGTGAGAGAGTGGTCAAGTTTCATTCTTTTGCATGTAGCTGTCCAATTTTCCCAGCACCATTTATTGAAGAGACTGTCTTTTTTCCACCGGATGTTTTTTCCTGCTTTATCAAAGATTAGTTGCCCAAAGAGCCGAGGGTCCATTTCTGGGTTCTCTATTCTGTTCCATTGGTCGATGTGTCTGTTTTTGTGCCAGTACCATGCTGTCTTTGTGATCACAGCTTTGTAGTACAGCTCGAAATCCGGCATTGTGATGCCCCCAGCTTTGTTTTTCCTTTTCAACAGTTCCTTGGAGATTCGGGGCCTTTTCTGGTTCCATACAAATTTAAGGACTATTTGTTCCAGTTCTTTGAAAAATGTCCTCGGTATTTTGATCGGGATAGCATTGAAAGTGTAGATTGCTCTGGGTAGTATGGACATTTTAACTATGTTAATTCTTCCAATCCATGAGCATGGAATATTTTTCCATCTTTTTATGTCTTCCTCAATATCTTTCAAAAGTGATCTATAGTTTCTAGGATATAGGTCCTTTACGTCTCTGGTTAAGTTAATTCCAAGGTAACGTATGGTTTTTGGTGTTATTGTAAATGGGATGGATTCCCTAATTTCTCTTTCTTCAGTCTCGTTATTCGTGTATAGAAATGCAACTGATTTCTGGGCATTGATTTTGTATCCTGCCACCTTACTGAATTGTTCTATAACTTCTAATAGTTTGGGAGTGGATTCCTTTGGGTTTTCCATATAGAGTATCATGTCATCTGCAAAGAGAGACAGTTTGACTTCTTCTTTGCCGATTTGGATACCTTTGATCCCTTTTTGTCTTCTGATTGCTGTTGCAAGGACTTCTAGTACTATGTTGAATAATAGTGGCGAGAGTGGGCATCCTTGTCGTGTTCCTGATCTTAAGGGAAAGGCTTCCAGCTTTTCCCCATTGAGAATAATGCTTGCAGTAGGCTTTTCATAGATGGCTTTTATGAGATTGAGAAATGTACCCTCTATTCCTACACTCTGAAGGGTTTTAATCAGGAAAGGATGCTGTATTTTGTCAAATGCTTTTTCTGCATCAATTGAGAGGATCATATGGTTCTTGAGTCTTTTCTTGTTGATATGATGTATCACATTGATTGATTTGCGAGTGTTGAACCATGCTTGCATCCCAGGTATGAATCCCACTTGGTCATGATGGATAATCCTTTTAATGTACTGTTGGATTCTATTAGCAAGGATCTTGTTGAGGATTTTGGCATCCATATTCATTAGAGAAATCGGTCTGTAATTCTCCTTTTTGAGGGGGTCTTTGCCTGGTTTGGGGATCAAGGTAATATTAGCCTCATAGAATGAGTTTGGTAGCTTTCCTTCTGTTTCTATTTTTTGAAATAGCTTTAGGAGAATAGGTATTATTTCTTCTTTGAATGTTTGGTAGAATTCCCCAGGAAAACCGTCTGGGCCTGGAGTTTTATTATTTGGAAGGTTGTTTATCACTGACTCAATTTCTTCATAGTTAATTGGCCTATTTAAGAAATCTATTTCTTCCTGTTTCAGTCTTGGTAGTTTATAGGTTTCCAGGAAGGCCTCCATCTCTTCCAGATTGTTTAGTTTTTTGGCATATAGCTGTTGATAAAAGTTTCTAATAATCCTTGCAATTTCAATGGTGCTGGTCGTGACCTCTCCCTTTTCAGTCATAATTTTAATAATCTCAGTCCTTTCTCTTTGTTTTTGGACAAGTTTTGCCAGTGGTCTATCAATTTTATGGATTCTCTCAAAGAACCAGCTTCTAGTCCTGTTGATCTGCTCTACTGTGGTTCTGGTCTCTAATTCATTGATTTCTGCTCTAATCTTGGTCAACTCCTTCCTTGTCAGTGGGTTAGGCCTGTCCCTCTGTTGCTGTTCCAGTTTCTTGAGGTGAGAATATAGAAACTGCATTTTAGATTTTTCTATTCTTTTGAGTGAGGCTTGGATGGCTATGTATTTCCCCCTTAGGACTGCCTTTGCAGTATCCCATAGGTTTTGGACCGTTGTGTATTCATTCTCGTTGGTCTCCATAAATTGTTTAATTTGTTTTTTGATTTCCTGGTTTATCGAGTCATTCTTGAGCAGGATGGTTCTTAGCCTCCAAGTGTTTGAGTTTCTTCCAGGTTTTTCCTTGTGGTTGAGTTCCAATTTCAGAGCGTTGTGGTCTGAGAATATGCAGGGGATAATTTCAATCTTTTGGTATTGGCTGAGACCTGTTTTGTGTCCCAGAGCATGATCTATTCTTGAGAATGTTCCATGGGCATTTGAATAGAATGAGTATTCTTTGGTTCTGGGGTGTAGTGTTCTATATATATCTATGAGGTCCAACTCGTCGAGTATGGCATTCAAAGCCTTTGATTCTTTGCTTAGTTTTTGCCAGGGTGTTCTGTCTATTTCTGATAGTGGGGTGTTGAGGTCCCCTACTATTACTGTGTTCTTATCTATATGTCTCTTTATTTTGGTTAAGAGTTGGCTTGTGTATCTTGCTGCTCCCCTGTTGGGGGCATATATATTAATAATTGTCATATCCACTTGTTGAATACTTCCTTTAAGAATAATATAGTGCCCTTCTGTATCTCTCTCTATGGCCTCTAGTTTAAAATCCAGTCTATCTGATATGAGAATTGCTACTCCAGCTTTCTTTTGAGGTCCATTTGCGTGGAAGATGGTACTCCATCCCCTTACTCTAAGTCTGAATGCATCTTTGGGTTCAAAATGAGTCTCTTGTAGACAGCAAATGGATGGGTCATGTCTTTTTATCCAATCTGCAACCCTGTGGCGTTTTATGGGAGAGTTTAAGCCATTTAGATTGATAGAGATTATTGACAGATATGATTTTAATGATGCCATTTCTCTTTAAAGTCTTTGTATCGGTTGTGACTTGCTGCTCTGTATCACTCTTGGGGCCTTTTTACCTTTATAGAGCCCCCCTTAATATCTCCTGTAGGGCTGGTTTCGTGGTTACGAAATTGGTTAATGATTGGCGATTTTGGAACGTCTTTATTTCTCCATCAATTCTGAATGACAGCTTTGCTGGATAAAGGATCCTTGGCTGCATGTTTTTCTCTGAAAGAGCTTTAAAAATGCCCCCCCAAGCCTTTCTCTCATTCCAGGTCTCTGTAGACAGGTCTGACGTAATCCTGATACCTTTGCCTTGGTACGTGAGAAATTTCTTTGCCCTGGCCGCTTTCAATACTGTATCCTTGGATCTAATATTTGCGAATTGCACTATGACATGCCGTGGCGTAGGTTTGTCCTGGTTGAGCTTGGATGGGGTCCTCTCTGCCTCTTGGACACGAATGCTTGTTTCCCTTGCTAGATTAGGGAAGTTTTCAGCTACAATTTGTTCAAATATCTCTTCTAGACCTCTGTTTTTCTCCACCCCTTCAGGGATGCCGATGATTCTGACATTGGATCGTTTCATAGAGTCAGTAATCTCCCGTAATCTACATTCGTGGGCGTGGATTTTTTTAAGACCAGCTTCTATTTTCGTTTTTTCTTCTACTAACCCATCCTCCAATTCGCTAACGCGTTCCTCTGCCTCGGTGACCCTGGCCGTCAGAGCCTCTAGTTTTGACTGCATTTGGCTCATAGAATTTTTAATTTCTGTCAGATTCGCTCTCATTTCTGCCCTTAGGGATTCTATATTCTCAGCAACGCTTTCTCTGATGCTTTTTTCAAGTTTACTCATCATCTTGACCATTGTTGCTCTGAATTCCATTTCTGATAATTGGGATACATCCATATGTATTAATTCTGTGGCCGAGGCCAATTCTGTGGCAGAGGCCACAGACTCATTATCTTTTCTTTGCTGGGGGGGACTTCTCCTTCTCGTCATTCTGATGAAGAGAGATTGCAGGGTTGTCCAGAGCCCAAGTGTTGACTGGGACCCAGGCCGTGCGCCCTTGTTTTATAGAGATCTTAGGGATGTGGGCTTCTTCCTTAAAGAGTTTATTTATTTATTTGAGAGAGACAGACAGACAGTCAGCAAGAAAGGGAACCCAAGCAGGGGAGTGGGAGAGGAAGAAGCAGGCTCCCCGCGGAGAAGCCCGATGAAGGACTCCTTTCCGGAACGTTGTGATCACACCCTAATCCGAAGACAGGCGCTTAATGACTGTGCCACCCAGGCGCCCTGGGTTGTGGGCTTTTTGATTTTTCAGCCTGCCTACTGGGGGAGGTGCCTGCCACGCTGATACTCAGGAAACCCTGTTTGGGTAGAGTCTCCATGTCCCCTGCGAGGGGGGATGGGAATGGGCACCCTGTGAGCCGGTATTTCCGGGCTTTTGTTCTCTGGAGGCTTTCCCTGGCAGTTTGCTGTGCCTCTTCTGAGAGTCAGAGCAGCAGTGGCCGTATCCTAGCCTCTGTCTCAGAACAGAGGGATTGCGGCCCGTTCTCCACTGATGTTCTGGCCACTTTAACTCTGTTTCTGTTGGTGCTGCTCAACCCTGCAGCGTCCCGGGATATGCGCCCCACACCCGGCGTCCCAGCCCTCACTTCCAGGGCCGGCGCATCTCTGTCCTTTGTGTTTCCAACCCCGCCAGCCGCCAGCCACCCTGCGCGCGCTCCTGAGCTCCCGAGCTCCCTGTTTCAGTATGGTTTGCCTGTGCTCTGGAATGCCAGTTTTCAGTCTGGTCACGCTTGCGCTCCTGAGCTCTCGGTTTCACTCTAGTTCGACTGTGCGGTTGGGAGCTCCTGTTTTCAGTTTGGACATGGGCGTTCCCTCGCTCATTGTCTCAGTCTGCTCTCTTGCGGGTGCTGCTCTGAGAGTCCAGCCCGCTCCCCAGCACAAGGGGCTATTGCTTCCCGGCGCCTGAGTGCAGAGGCTCCCTCCCCCTTCTCTTTATCTTCCTATATCTGTGCTCAGATTCACAGCTCCCCACTTCGTACCTCAATACTCAGTACTGGAGATGTTCATTTGTAGAGATCCAGATGTATCTTCCTGCGTCTCAGGCTGATTCTGTGGGTGTTCAGAATGGTCTGGTAGATATCCAGCTCGACTCGGACCAGCTGAGAAAGGGTCGCCTACTCCTCCTCCATCTTTTCTCCTCCTTGCAGAAAGTGGCTGCCTTTCTGTTCATAGAGTTTCTGCTACTCTTTTCTTCATTCTCCAGTTGCATTCATAGGTATTCAGAATGGTTTGGTAGCTCTCTTGCTGAATTCCTGGGACCAGACGAACTTTAGGTCTCCTGCTCCTCCGCCATCTTGGAACGCCGAGCTGGAGCTCAACTCCTGTTTTAAACTGGGTTCCTTGCAGAAAATGGTGGCTATTCTGTTCTTAGAGTTGCTGCTATTCTTTTCTTCATTCTCCAGTTGAGGTTTGTAGGTGTTCAGAATGGTCTGATAGCTATCTGGCTGCATTCCTGGGACCAGACGAAATTTAAGCCTCCTGCTCCTCTGCCATCTTGGACTCCTCCCCCCAATAAATAAACTTTAAAAAAAAAAGAAAGAAGCTATCTGAAGGCTCAATCTGAGTCATGTCATTAGCATAAACTCAAGTATGGTATAAAGGGGCTCTTTTTGAATAACAAAAGACAGTCCTATCACTCAGGAAATTCCAAGGGTTTCTGAGGCTCTGTGCCAGGTACTGGGGGCAAAGATCATTTTTTTTAATTCCTTTTTTTTTTTAGAGATATATTTACTTATTTGACAGCTCATGTGCCAGTGTGGAGGGAGGAGCAGAGGGAGAGAGAGAGAGAGAGAATCCCAAGCCAACTGCACACTGACCACAGAGCCTGAGGCAGGGCTCCATCCCACAACCCTAAGATCATGACCTGAGCTGAAACCAAGAGTCAGATGCTTAACTGACTAAGCCACTCAGGCATCCCAATCATATATATTTTTTTAGTTATACCCCAATTCACCAGGAACCACAGCCAGGGACTGAAACTATGCTACCTGCCATCAGCCTTCCCTTAACAGAGCCACCTGCCTGGATATCTAGGAATGCTTCCTGGCTTCCCATCACTGTATTCTGCACACCTGTCAGGGCATCATGTCTGCTTAACTGGAAACTTTTCCTCCTCCAGGGTTCTGCCTCCTGGACTTATAGTCATAGTCAGCTGTGCCCATCCCTGCCACCCCAAGCCTGCCTCACTCCAGGCATCTGGTCTCCTTCCACACTCAGCCTACCCCAAGTCTGCACCTATACGAATGAACTGTGTCATGTTCTGCCAGATATCCATATGACCCAGACACGCTCAAAGGGCATTTGACCTTGCCAGTTATGGGTATGGCAGGCCATAGGCTTTGGCATGGAAGAAGTTAAGGAAAGAACTGGGTCAGTATGAATCACAACAAGAAAAAAATCTATAGGGTATTAGATTTAGAGAATATTACTCTCCAGTATTATTAGAACACCTCTCTAGCCACGCTAGCTAGGCCTGTATCAGCGTTTCCATTATAAATCCTATTTCCAAGGGTTTATGACTTGCTGTAAAAATTCAATCGAGGCTGAAAAGCAACATAGTGAGTTTGCAGTCCAGGAAGCAGTTTGATTCAAAGAGAGGATAAAAAGTTGAGAAGAAACAAACAAGTAGAGAAAAAGGAAGCAGATTAAAAAGAAGACAGCTAGAGCATTGCCCTGCTTTTCTGCCATCATGAGACTTAATAATTTTGTTTTCAGATTTGAGTTTTCACCAGTACTAACTCCCATATGCAAAGCCTATGAGGACTCAGAGCATTTAGCTCCTTGACTTGCTTTCCTTTTGGAAAAGCCAGTAGCAGCATGTTAAACCTTGCCCTGCAGGGGTCCTCTGGGGAGCTATGCCCCACCTCACACTGCATTCAGGAAAACTCTTGGGGAACACACATCTAATCTTTGCTGGCTCAGTAAAAAGCAGGGAAGGTACAGTAAGCTTATACTCTCTGATGAGGTAAAGGCAAATTATAGTCCGATTATTTACTGAAAATACAGCAACTATCTATGTCTCTCTTTTGTACCCTCTGAGCAGATTTTAAGTCAGGCACCCAAGACCTCCATAGATCTGTGACTATTTATCCAGTTACAGTTTCATCATAAAGTGGCCCAAGAGACAGTTGCCAGCATCACCCCTAATTCACTTCTCGAGAAGAGGATGCTTCTGTTATCTCAGAAATACCACCTCCCAAACCTCGGAAGTACATACTTAGAATGCACAACAATTCACCGAAGTCAAGCCTGCCTCGTTCGAGGATGGGTCTTTGACCCCAGTTTTCTTTTCTTTTCTTTTTTTTTTTAAGATGTTATTTATTTATTTGAAAGCAAGACAGGGAGAGAGCACGAGCGACAAGCATGTGTGTGGGCAAGAGGAGAGGGAGAAGCAGACCCCCGCTGACAGGGAGCCTAGGCAGAGCTGGATCCCTGAGATGATGACCTGAACCCAAGGCAGACGCTTAACTGACTCAGCCACCCAGGCGCCCCTGCCCTGGTTTTCAGTTAAGAAATCATAGGGTAGTTTAGGGGAGCAAGGAAAAAACAGCAACCAGTCTTTGGGTCCAGACTTTCTCATAGGAGGAAGGATGAGGCAATCTAGTTGGGAGGAGAAAATAGGGAACATGTCTTGCCTCTAATTACATATTCAGCAATCCTACTGCTCCAGAAATCGGTGGGTTATTTGGGGGAAATTTAAGAGAGGACTGATGGGAATTAAGTGGGGGACACCAATGCCTGTCCTGTTCTCCCTGGTACTGCAAAAGTGAGATTCTGCATTCAGGGAGGTGGTCTGTCTGAAACTCACATCTGATCTCAAGCAGCAGGCTTGAATAAAAGAACAAGGAATGGAATTTGTTTTTATTAGGCAAGATTGCTGTGCTAGACAGCATGCCAGCTTTTTATATATCATTTCATGGAAACCTTATGAAAATCCTATGATATTGATATGTATTATCTCTGCCCCCTTAAGTGATGAGGAAACTAAGACTAATTAACTTCCTGGAGGTTAAACCACAAGCAAAGTGGCTGAGGGGAGATTGACTGAATCAACACCTTTCTGATTCCCAAGCCCTGGATTTTTCCACATCAGCTCTGAGCAATACTTCAATGGGTAAATTCCAGAATGGAAATGAGTTTGAGTCTGAAAGTCACAAGCGCGATGTTATCTGGAGTCACACTGGGGAGAGGTCCAGTAATCATCTGCACAAAGGAAGGTGGACTTTAATTATGCTAATGCCTCAAATCTAGAAAAGTAAGCTTAATTTCAGAAAATAAAAAGCTTTTGGGATTGTAAAAAAAAAAAAAAAGCATCCAACCATCTCTCTAATTTTATATATGAATAGTCTCACTGTGAACTCTGAAAGATAAGAGCTTCCCACTTTTAAAGGCAGTGTTGGTAATTAAGCTATTGTCTCTCTTCTCCCGACCCGCCCTGCCATGCTAGGCTCTGTGATTCCGGAGCTGGAAGCCTGCACGCTCTTTCTGCTTCGCCCGCTGATGATCTACCAGGTTCTGCCAATAGGGGGTGCTACGGGGAGACTGGAAGCCCACAGGCGGGTGAAGAGCCCGCTTCCGTTTTTGCTTTCTGTACCTAAGGTAGTAGCTGGTTCCAGTTTCAAATGCTTCCCACGCTTCCAGAACAGCGGTACTGCCCCTCCTCAGAGATACCGGCACCTGCCAGCTGTCTGGGGTCTCTTCTCCGAGATTCTACATGCTCATAACCCCAGCCTCACGTTTCTGTTCCCCCAGCTGTAGAGGCAGTAGCTTTTTCCTGAAGCTGCCATTCCGGTGTTACCTCAGCATTCCTTTTTGCCTTGAAATACTTAAATACCTGTTTAACAAATTCCTTTTATTAAATCCTCTATTAAAATAACGCGTGGTTCTTTTTTCCCTAATGGGCCCTGACGGATACAAAGTTCTCTGAAGGAAGCTTCTTTAACTGCTTTGAAGTTCAATTCTCTTTGCTGCCTGGAAATTCTTTTTTATTATGTGTCATATTAAAAATTAACCTAAATCATTTTGCTATATATATTTTATATATATATATCTCATATTAAAAATTAACCTAAATCATTTTGAGATATATATATATCAACTCATGTTGTAACACCTAAAACTAATAGAATGTCATATGTCAATTATATCTCAATAAAAACAATATATTAACCAATTCTGTCTCCAGCACTTACTTATGATGCAACATTAAACATGGTAACAACTTTTCTAAAGCTCGGTTTTGTCACATCTAATATTAATATCTACCAAGTATTGATATTAATTATTAAGTAATATCAACCACAGGGTATTAATATCTATCCAGTAGCAGTATGGTGAGCCCTGGATGGAATAATCCACGTGCAAGCATCAAGCATAACAGCTAGTGCAGGGCACCTGGGTGGCTCAGTCGGTTAAGTGTCTGCCTTCGGCTCAGGTCATGATCCCGGGGTCCTGGGATCAAGTCCTACATCAGGCTCCCTGCTCAGCGGCGAGTCTGCTTCTCCCTCCCATCTGCCCCTCCCCCCCGTTCATGCTCTTTGTCTCTTGCTCTCTATCTCAAAAAAATAAATAAAAATCTTAAAAAAAAAAAAAACGGCTAGTGCACACAGATGCTTGTGATGAACATACAGGTGACTGTCGAGCATCCCTACATTGGAAAAATCTCCTCCCCAATTCCGCAGGAATCCTACTCCACCCCTATTTTTTGAGAAGCTAATCTTTCAACTCAAGGTGAACATATGCTTTAACATGTCAAAGTAATTCACCTCCCTGGCCACAGAGAGTCCAGGGATGGTTCTGTGTTCCAAGTCAAACCAATTAGAATTGCCAAACCGTCACCATGAATGTTCCTGTGACTTAAGGAATAATCATGTTATTTCTTGGTCTGATGCCCGAACTGTAAAGTCATATAAGCTCAGGAACCAGGAGCTGTCTCTCCCATCATGCTGGTGACCAACTCACCCTGGTTTGTTGGGACTTTCTTGGCTTTAAATCTCAAAGTTCTGCATTCTGGGAAACCTGAGTCTCAAGCAAACTGAGATGATTGTCCACCCTACCATGGTGCTGGCTTGCCAGAGAGAGCAGCCCCTATGAAAGCAAGAAGGCATTTCTCCAAAGAAATACAAATGGCCAATAAGCACGTGAAAAAATATTCAACATCATCAGTCATTAGGAAAATTGCAAATCTAAACCACAGTAAGGTGCTACTTGCCACCCACTGGGATGGCTATCATCAAAAAAAGAAGTAGGGAAACATAACAAGCATTAAGGAGAAATTTGGACCTGTGCATATTGGTGGCGGAAATGTAAAAATGGTTCAGCCGCCATGGAAAACAGTTTGGCGCTTTCTCAAAAAGATAAACATAGAGTCGCCATATAATCTTGCAGTCCCATTCCTAGGTGTATCCCCCCAAAATTAAAAACAGGTATTTGAGCAAAGTGTATGTACACACACATTCATGGCAGCACTATCCACAACAGCCAGAAGGGCGAAACGGCCCAAATGCCCATCAGTGGATAAACAGATAAACGAAAATTGTGATTTATATGTACAATGGAATATTATCCAGTCATAAAATAGAAGAATGAAGTACTGATATATATATATATATATAATATATATATATATATATATATATATATATATATACTACAATGTGGATGAATCTCCAAAACTTGATGCCAGGTGAAAGAAGCCAGACATGGAAGGTATATATTATTTGATTCCATTTATATGAAATATCCAGGATAGACACATCTATAAAAGCAGAATACAGATTGGTGGTTGCCAGGGACTGGTCGAGGGGAGGCATGAAGAGGGAGAAACTGCTCGGTGGGTAAGGGCTTCTAATTTGGAGTGATGACAACGTTTTGGAGCTAGACAGAGGTGATGGTTGCACAACACCGTGAAGGGGCTACAATTGTTCGCCTGAAAGTGGTTGATTTTATGCGATGTTAATTTCATCTCAATGAACTATTTTGAAAGAAAGAAAGAAAGAAAGAAAGAAAGAAAGAAAGAAAGAAAGAAAGAAAGAAGAAAGGGTAGAAGGAAAGAAGACAGGCAGGCGGGGAAGCTGGCCAGGAGATGAAGAAGGAAGAAACTGGGTCCTAAAAGCACGACTGAGGGGGTGCCTGGGTGGCTCAGGCAGTTAAATGTCTGCTTTCAGCTCAGGTCATGATCCCAGGGTACTGGGATCGAGCACCGCATTGGGCTTCCTGTTCAGCAGGGGGTCTGCCCCCTCTTCCTCTGCCACTCTGCCCCTCCTCCCTGACTGTATTCTCTCTCTCTCAAATAAATAAATAAAATCTTTAAAAAAAAAAAAATAAGACTGAGGACTTGGACCTTCTCTCAATTGGAGAGAGAGTCCATGATCTTATCAGTGAAAAAAACCAAAGAAATTATGTTTATGCTTGAGGAAGTCTGAGTTAGGTTTCTCTCCTTTGCAGCCAAGGATTCTGAATAATATTACCTTCAATTACCAGTAATTAATTTTTAACCCAGCACCCACTAAAATGTCATCTAGTTTCTGTCTGCGCTGGCTTCAGAAGTGAAGAAGAGAGTCTCATGGCCACACTGAGAAGCGCCCTCTACAAATGCGGCAGAAAACTCTCAAGCGTTGCTTGAAAAGTCTTTTTTGACTGGATCTACACCAGAATAGGGCCTAAAATTTTAGAAAATTCCTTGGCAGAAGTCAGAGATGTAAGATACAGAATTCCCCACTCTTATCAACAACAACAAAATGGCAGCTGCATCTCACCAAAGAAATTCCACCATCTCATCCCCTGGTGAGGGAAAGCGGAACAAATAATCTGAACATCAATCCTCTTGTACTTCAGACCTTCTCACTCCTCCCTCATAATCACCTTGATGTTTCTCATGTATTATTAGTGAAGAGCTAATCACATTTTAATGTTGTAGGCTGGGGTTTAATTGTTAGTTTATAATTGAATAGCTCTAACTGGAGGGAACTAATTGCCTCCATGAAAATTTGATGTGATTCTGTCAGGTGTCTATCTGGATATCAGAATACCCCTATGGCCAGTGAGTTCATCAGTTTGTTAATTTTCTTCAAGAGGATTGAATTTTATTAACTTTCCTTGCCCTCGGTGGCTAGCTTAACCACACAGAGATTGTCATGGGGCTTGGTGTAACGTAAATTCCACCAAATGGGTGGCACCCTCAGATGTGCTAGTTAGATAAAACCTGATACAATGTCACCAATGGCAAATAACATCATCACCAGTACAGAGCCAAATAGAAACAGCCCTCACAGCATGTCCCATAACCCTAGGGAAGTCTTTTAACTTCTGGCCTCAGGTTTGTAAAAATGGTTGGAAGACATTTCTAAGGACTTGGTCAGCACTGAAATTTTTGCCTTCTACATATCACAATGAGATTAGTTATTGACTGATTTCACCCATATAAAAGAAACATGGTAGAAATCAGTATCCCCATTTTATAGTTGTATAAATTGGAGCAGCAGCTCAAGGTATGAGAGCCCATAATAAAAGCAAGATCTTTTATCAGCCTGATAGTGTTCTATTCATGTATTTATTCTTACTTACCAGGGCTATCTTGGTGGGGAATGCTCCAGAATGCTATGCCATAACCTCCTTATTTGAGATGTAACTAACCTGTAGGAGCATTTCAGAACCTCACAATTAACAGACATCAATTGCTAGAATAATAAAACACTACTATATACCAAAAAACTGAAGTGAGCAAAATTAATGACAAATTATATGAAGATTTATAATCTGTGTAATACATGGAATCATACATTTATAAGATACTTTTCTTGGGTGAGAGTTCAACTACTTCCCAAGCTAGAGGATTTGATATAAGGGCAGTTTATTTCAACACCCATCCTATGGAAATACCAGGAAGATAGGGAAAAGTGGTGAATTTTGTATTTATTAGTTTGTGACACAATGGAGCTAAATGTGAAATATTAAGTTGACATCAGCTGGAATGTCACTCAGTAATGGATGCTAAGACATCATTGGAAATGAAATGAGGTGGAAAAAATGTATTTTACAAAAACCCTTTTCAGGGTGCTTGTCTATGTGATTGGAAGAAATGTTTTTAAAAACCACTTGGGGTTGGATGAGCCCTTCCCCACGCAGGAACACATACCAGTAACCGAATGGCACATTCATGAGCTGCTGCCTAAGAAGGGTGATGGGATTAATGCAGACATTTCTCCTACTCAAGTCGGGGGCACAATTTGGGAGCTGATATGAATTGCTCAAAGCTGTCATCTACATTTTTCCCCATCTGCAATCTGCACCTTTCCCATGAGACAGGTCGTTGACCTCTGATGAAGAAATGTTAAGAATATCAGATTGATAGGACATTACAATATTAGCATGTTCCTGAGATGCTCCCATGTGTTAGCCCCAGCCGTTCCAGTCCACACACTCCTCTTGGGTCTGGGGAAGCAGAGCCTGCCGGAAAGGGATCTCACACAAGTAGATCGCGGGCAGCCCAGCAGATCCTTTCTCGTAGATTCGCATTAAGCTACGACTGTTTGTTCAAACAATGGAAAGAGGAACCAGAGAGGACAAAGCACATGATAACTTGGTGAAAGCACAGAGGTCCTTACAGTTAATGCTTCTGTTTTGACTACGTGACTTAGGATAAATAGTTCATACGGTTAAAACTTCATTCGTTAACATTAAAGGTTACTTATTAAAACATTAAGTAATCTACTAAGTTTTAAAAATTAAACATATGCTGGGGAGTCTCGCTTGAGCCTCTGACTCTTCATTTCGGCTTGGGTCATGATCCCTGGATCCCGAGATCAGGCCCTGAGTCGGGCCCCATGCTCAGCATGGAGTCTGCTTGGGATTCTCTCTCCCTCTGCTCCTCCCTCTTCTCTCTCTGTCTCTCTCTCTCAAAATAAATAAAATCTTTTTAAGAAATTGATCATGAGCTGCTAAAAAAATAAAATGAATGTAGGGGCACCTGGGTAGCTCAGTAGGTTAAGCATCTGCCTTCAGCTCAGATCATGATCTTGGGGTCCTGGGATCGAGTCCTGCATGGTGCTCTTTAGTGGGGAGTCTGCTTCTCTCTCTCCCTCTGCCCCTCCCTCGCTTGTTCTCTCTCGTTCTCTTTCTCTCTCTCTCAAATAAGTAAATAAATAAATCTTTTAAAAAATTAAAATAAAATAAAATAAAATGAATGTAAGCAATCTATTATCAGTGGGGAAGCTTAGCATTTCTGTGCCTACCATGGTATTGGGCACTGGGGATCCACAAATGAGCCAGCACAGCCCCTCCCCTCCCCTCCCTGCAAAGTGCTTTCAGTTCATCGAATAGTTTTCAGCAATGGCCCTGGACCTTAGTTTTCATCCCTGCCCAGATCTTTTTCTCTACATACAGCACTTTTTCAGGAAGTGCCAGAATCCCCCCAAGCCAAGAAATTCAATTGTTCGACAAACATTTATCGTGCATCACTCTGCAGCGGATACTGCAGCAGGTGCTGGAGATACAAGGATGGATAAGATGAAGCATGGACCCTTGGGGAGCACAAAGCCAGGAGCAAGCTCAGACAAGTTTGCTAGCATATTGGAATGGACGTGGTCACACAGATCCGGAGAGGGGAGATCAAAACTGCATAATCGGATTCCATTTCGTGATGGTGATGATAAACTACAGTGCGCTGAACCCTCTGCATTTGCGGTTTCCTTTATCCTCCAGCAACCCCATGAAGTGTTAATAGCCCCCATTTTATGAGCAATGATATGCAGAAATGTTTGTCTTTTTGTTACTAGCAGCTGGTCAGAGAATTCTTCTGCAAGGAGAAAGCTAGCTTTGTTGAAAGCTGTTGGATAAACCCATTCATTCAAATCCAGAAGAATCGGCCTTCCAGGCAAGGGTACTGGGCTGGGCCCTAGACTTCCTTCAGAAGAGCAGAGAGAGCCACTTCACATAATAAAGAGAGGAAACAGTGGCTGCCAAGAAAATTAGGAAGAACAGAGTAAAAGCAGCGGAGCTCTGCACAGGGCTAAGTACCCCCGAAAAGCAGTGCCCTGGGCTAAGGTGTGGAAGAGGAACAGAAGACAAAAGGAGAGAAACACAGATTTTTCCCAGAGAAATGTTCTGTGCTTTGTGAAAAGCTCTCCCAGGGACCCCACAAGTATTCAGTAAACCTACTTGAATTTCTTGTAGAACCCAGGGAAGGAGCTGAATTTTGCCTTGACAGTGACAAAGTGCTGGATACACTGCATACACTAATGAGGGCAAGGGTGGGCATCTTTTTTAGGAAAAAAAAAAATGGGGAAACTGCGATGTACAGAGATTGATCTAAAAGCCCAGGCTCTGACCCCTTTTGAGGTACAAAAATGCTGAGAGGCCAGAGAATTATTGGCTTCTTAGGGAGATGAGAACATGGTCTCTAGTCATGAGCTGAAAAAGCTACCCTTGCCAGAATGTGTGTCCCTATAAATGAAAGATTTTGGAGTCAGAAAAGGTAAGATCACAGAACAGATCATATGAGCAAAGGGCTGTTAAAAAGGAAGCATTTCAGAGACCTTGTAACAAGAAAAAAAGAGAGAGAAAGAAAGAAAGGAGATTCATGACCTGGCCGCAATGAGCCTGTGAAGCAGAAATGCTGAAGCAAATCCCCCCAGAAAAGTGGGAAAGCCAAGGAGAGAAAAAAGAAGGAAAATGGGAAGGTTCTGTGGGCCAAGAACCTGAGATGTGATGAAATTCAGAGGTTACTTAGTGGAGAACGAATTTTAAGAGCCTATTCTACATATATACAGCCTGAAGTATCCTCTTTTGTAAGATCTGGAGGCTTGAGCTCTACCTCCGGGAAGGGCTGTGAATCTGTAGCTAAGGGATTGAGAGGCTGAACAGGAAACCACAGGCTTTCTCACACGGCTTTTGTGCTGAGAAGTGGGGTGAGAGGAATTGGCATCATTAGCACCGAAGAAGCTGCCTGTCTCTGCACCTTGGGGCGCGGAGGAAAGGTACAGGTCGCATGTGGCGCGTGGGCTCTCCGGATACCTGCCCACCTCGCGCCGCCCCCGTGGCTGAGCTTGTCCTGGCGGCTCAAACCACACCTGTTTTTATTCCTCGCTAATTATCGGGGCTGCGTCTTGGTAGATTTTTGCCTGTGCAAATGTAGATGCCTTCCAGATGTTTACCCAGTCTCCTTAAATTCTCCAGTCTCCAAATACGACCTTTCCTACTTCAGAAGGATTTTATTAATTTGCAACCCAGCGATAGTCTCCAGGCCCTTACACTGCAATTAAGAGCATCAACTGTGTAATGTCAGAACGGCTCTTTGGTGCTCCTGAAACTTCAATATTGAAATGGGAGTTCATTTAAGTTGAAGGAAAGAAAGGCTCTTGCAGCCACAATGTCAGCAAATATTGAGTAATGGCCCTGGCTCACCAGAGAGCTAAAGCCCGAAGTGTGATTTTTTTTTTTAAAGCAGTAACTGACAGTCATGAAATAGTTGAAATATTTTATACTATAAAATGAAGAGAGCCTACCAGTGAATTTGAAGAGAGGGCAAAAAGCACGGGGATTATAAGGGATGCATTATGCAGATTCATTTTAGAATAGAAATAGCAGAAATTGTTACCAGGCCAAGTACTCCAAACCAAAGTTTTTGCCATTGAATAAAGTAATTATCGTTCATTAATCTTTGCAAGGATTATGAAAATGTGTTTATGATCAGGCTCCCAAGTACTTGCAGCCATGATTATAAGAATAGATTTATCATCCCAAATAAGCTGATAATCTTCCTGTTTAATGAGCCTCTCTTCTTGGAGATCAAAATGCATTGTGGGAACCTCAAAACAATGATGTTCCAAACACCATTTGTTATTCCTGAGTTTAACCAACGTGATTAAACTTAAAAAAAAAGCGTCTCTTCTACCCCATCCCTTTCCTCTGTTCTCTTGAATTTCTTGCTCTTGAGTTTATTTCCAGCAATGCCTATAATGCCAAATAGAGATCTCAGAGTTTATTTTTCCTCATCTCCTTTGATATCATTCGCAATGCCACTGGCCTGCCGCAGCCCACAGAGGAGGAAGATAGGACAGCTGGCCAGCAGAAAGAAGGAAACCTCTGCGCCAAGCAGTCAGGGGTTTGAAGCCGTAATCCACTGATAATTATAAGAAAGTTCATTTCATCCCTCAGCCACTGCTTCCTTGCCTATAAAATGGAGGTAGGGTGGTTTCAATGATACAGCGGATGTAAAACGAGGGTGTTCAACAACAGGGACTCACCTGCCCACATCTTTTTATCCCTCTGTCCCCAGGAGAGTTACCAGGATCCGCAGGCTTAGAAGGCACCTGTCACAGGCACAGAAGGCACCTGTTCCCAGTCCAACTTGTACCACCTTGCTGGTTGCTACATCAGGGCTCCTGGCAGTGGAAATGCACTGCCCATGACCTAGCAAGGGATCTGGGAGGTCTTTAGTTGGTACCTGATTTGTCTGAATTCTTAAAGCACTTGGAGTCTACACGCTCCTCTTGTATCATGGGTTAATTGCTTTGTATTTTCAATGGGACTAAAGTTTCTGGTCAGCATGGATTGGGTCTTACAGTGCTGAATTCTTTTAAAGACTAACATCCCATCAGCAAACTCAGTCATAAGTATTTTTTATATAGACAATATTTCCTTTACTTTGTTAAATTGTGAATTAGTTGTATTATTTAAGGTAATGGTCCTGCAGTTTTATTAGAGACCAAATAACAGGGTGTTAATTGAGATAGACATTTAATTCTGTCTCAGTAAGGATGTCGAGTGAAAGGCAATCCAAGGGTGTAGGTAACTCTACTCCTACCTGGTTGTTCCCAGCTGTCCCCAGAGTGATGACTGCATCCGTGGAGCTGAAACAGGCTCACCACTAGTGTGAAGAGGAAAAAAGAAGTGGAATTCAAGGAGCTTCTTTCTAAGGACATGACCACAAACTTGCACGTGTCACTCATTTTCATGCTCTATTGAACAGAACTTGATCAGTGGCCACACTTAGCTGCAACAGAAGCTGTAGAATACACTATCTAGCTGCTGGAGGGAGAGAGAAGGGGAGAACACGTGCCTAAATAAAACCTGAGGGTTCCAGGACAGAGAGAAAGAAAGGAAAAGTGGACTGTGGGGGCAATTAGTAATCTCTGTCACACTTGTCATATTTGAAATCAAAGGATGTCATATAAAATTCTAGATTATTGACTTCTTTAAAAAAAAAAAAAAGATCTGGGGGCGCCTGGGTGGCTCAGTCAGTTTAGTGTCTGCCTTCAGCTCACGTCATGATTCCAGGGTCCCGGGATCGAGCCCCACGTTGGGCTCCATGCTCAGCAGGGAGCCTGCTTCTCCCTCTCCCTCTGCTTATTTTCTCTCTCTCTCTCTCAAATAAATACATAAAATCTTTAAAAAAAATAGATCTGACAACACAGGGATCAAATTCCAATGTAATACTAATGAAATGGCTCTGAGTATCAGCTGCTCCTTTCAGGGAGCCGGTACACCGAGCGTTTCCTTATCTGTATCTGATACTTAGTTTCCAATTATGCATTCACATCATTGCCTAGTCTCTGTAGGCATAAGGAGCCAATGAACCACCTATTGTGCACCCTCTACACACCAAGGATTTTCCCTACACTTTCTCCTTTTATCCTCGGCAATTCTGCAAGGTAGCTTTCCTCACTCTGTGGTATAACTGAGTAAGTTAAGGCTCAGAGAGGTTGAATAACTAGCTAAGCTTAGCTAGAAAGTGTCAAATAAAAATTTTTTAAAAACCTGTTTGTGTCTGACACAAATGTCCAGGCTGGGAAGTGGGTGACAAGGGATGTCCAAAGAGAGAATTCACATGCATCAATTTACCATTTTCTTGGTTCAAACAACTTTCTTCTTTCTCGCCTCCACAGTATCTTTAACCTGGACTCTTCCGACACATGAACAACTCTGTTAGGTGATTAATTAGCCTTAGAGGAGTGCATCTCAGACCACCATACCACCATACCGAGTGACCATGAACCAGCTTGGACTAGAGGACATGAGGGAAATTCTCATCCTTTTGAAAGGTCCTGTGGTTTTCAGTGAAAAGCCAGTAGAGCACGTTCCCAAGTAGTTCCCAAAAAGACCCCAGTCTGGTGCCTCCCCTCTCCTCGGTCTCCTCTGCTATTCTAACTCACTAGCCACTGTCCTTTAGGGCTCAGGACAAATTCAGCCCCTTCCATGAGGTCACCCTCTCTCCTGCCTCTGTCTCTTATAACCTTCAGTTCTCACTGTTGACTCTTGGCAAGCCGTTCACATCCATCCCTCCTATCTCCCAAACTAGACAGCAAGCCTGCATCAGTGAGCTCAGTGCCTGACACAGAGCAAATCCTCAATAAATCCATGATGACTGATTAATGTTGTTAGATTAGATTTTTTTAATGTCCTAGCTAAAAAAAAAATCAAATTAAAAAATCTATAGTCCTAATTTAGTGCTTTCTGTTTATAGCTTTTTTAAAAAAGACTTTATTTATCTGAGAGAGAGAGAGACAGAGAGAGCATGAGTGGGGGCAGGGACAGAGGGAGAAGCAGACTTCTTGCTGAGCAAGGAGCCCGATGCGGGGCTCCATCCCAGGACCCTGAAATCATGACCTGAGCTAACGTCAGATGCTCACCCAACTGAGCCACCCAGGCACCTCTGTTTATAGCTTTATACATTATCAGTTCTCCTTTTCCTCTGATAACTTCATGGTCACTGTGGATGGGAAGCAGCACAGAAGGACTCAACACGCATTTGCCTGAGTATCGCTGGATCAAACCTCTGGCCTTGGCTCCTTCATTCGTTCATGTATTTATTCTTTCTACATTATTGGGCACATACACACTATGTTCCAGGCCTAGAGACAGACCCAGAAGCACAAGATGGCATTCTACCCGCAAGAACATCCCATTCTGGTATGAGCAGGACACACAAAAAAGGCATTTACATGACAGGGCAGAGAGGGCTCTGTCGGAGGACAGGGAAGGGATCTCAAAACCAAGCTATGCAAAAAAGACTATGCCTCTGTGCCTCCGTTTTCCCACACACCAAAACAGAAATAACTATAGTCCTACCTTTGCCAGGCTTTATGCAATGAAATGAAGCAAAGTACTGGATTCATAATATATCATTGGGGGAGTGCCTGGGTGGCTCAGCTGGTTAAGCATCCAACTCTAGATTTTAGCTCAGGTCATGATCTCAGGGTTGTGACATCGAGGTCTGTGTCAGACTCTGCTCTGGGCATGGAGCCTGTTTAAGATTCTCTCCCTCTCCCTCTGCTCCTCCCCACCTCCCTCTCTTTAAAAAAAAGGAAAAAGAAAAAAAGGAAGGAAGGAAGGAAGGAAGGAAGGAAGGAAAGAAAGAAAGAAAGAAAGAAAGAAAGAAAGAAAGAAAGAAAGACAGAAAGAAAGAAAGAAAGAAAGAAAAAGAAAGAAAGGTAAGATATCATTATGGAAATTTTCAATTTTGTTCTTCCACCAGTCTTGACAACCTTCATCAATCTTTGTAGTTCTTACCTTTGTTTACCAAAAAAACAAAAAAATACCCAGTGACTCAGAGCTACATAACAATTAGAGATAAAGTTAATTAAAACCCAGATTTCTTAGCTGTTCTTTTTCAGCAATTGCTCACTGTTGAACTTGAAAGACCACTTTAAGTGAACGATAAATGGAAGCAAAAACTCATTGTCAGTAGATTAAAAACACATAAGTGCAGAGAATTTCCATTTATCTTTAGATATCAAATTTGGGATAAGAGCACTTTTAGTCTGGAGGACAGGAAACGGACAGCGGCGGCATCCCCAGCCCATTGCTAGCATCTTCTCGAAGGATTCTGAGCACCATGAAGATGTGGCACAGGAGAGCTGGGAGGAGTAGAAGGATGAGTCCTGACTCGTTTGCTTTCCTCTACGTCATGATACTGGTGAGCATCTAGACTCTTAGAAAAATTAACAGTGACTATATACTGAGTACTTACTAAGTGCCATGCAGTATTGTGAGTACTTGTATGTATTCCTTTATTATTTCCTCACTTATTTCTCACAACAACCTTATGAAGTACCTTCTACAGTTAACCTCATTTTACAAAGGAGAGAACAGAAGATTGATTAGAGATCTTGATTAGAGAAAACTCTCTGCTAACTTACATGGTCATTGTTGGAACCATCCTCTTGCCCAAAGCAAGCAAGGTGGGGAGAAAAAGAAAGGAATTATTTTCACTGATCTTCTCCCCAAAATGTGGAATAAAAAGAACACACAGAGGAGGAGAATGCCTGAGCACATGCAATAGAAACTTCCTTACCAAACATCCTAGCATCCAATACCTCAGAGGATAGCCCAGGGAGGATGGCAAGGAATGAGCAACAGCATAATACAAAGCTCATCAAGAGAAAAAAAGCACAGACCTGTGAGGAATGTTCCTGCCTCCCGCCACTCACAACTGACTCACGGGAAAAGGGGAGAATGTGGAGCTCTTGGGTGCCAATCATGTATTGTTGAAAACTGAAAACCGACAACGGTATTCACTCAAAAATCCAAAAGGACCATGAGTCAGTTCGATGAGCATAATAAGCCCTGGCTAAATACTTCAAACTTTATAATAATTTAAAAAAAAAATATTATCATTTAAATCAAACGTGGGTACTGCTAATTGTTCTGTGACTCACTCAAAGTATGCTTTGGCAAATTTTATTTTACTTATTTTCCCCTTCAATAAGCCGAGAGCCTTGATTGTATCCACGGGAGCCTGTCACAGATAGGGGCTTGATGAGGAAAGGAAATAATGTATAATGGAGTAGTCTGAAGGGGGATACCTCATCCTCAGCCTCCCTTTTAGGAAGGAAAATTTCAAGATGCAACAAAGTCATCAACTTAATGGTCTGACCTGCATTTTGTGTAATAAAAACAGGCTGTGATGTATGCCCCACTGGGACTATCGAGGTCCATCAATTACTGCTCTTGTGGGCAGCAGGCTAATTCCTCCAACACCTGTTCAGACTCGATAGTGTGTGTGTTCATGGCAGCCCTGTCCTCCCAAGAGATGCCAAGCTCCCTACACATAGTTCTGCACAGACCCCTCTTCAGCCTGACATCTCAGAGGAAATAGAGGCCTCCAGGCCTCCCTTTTTCCTAACGGGAAGCACTTCTTTCTTTCTTTTTTTTTAATTAATTTTGTATTTGAATATAGTTGACACATAATGCCACTATTAGTTTCAGGTGTACAACACAGTCATTCCAAAAGTTTAAACGTTACACTACACTCACCACAAGCAGAGCCGCCATTGGTCGCCGTACGATACTATCACAACCATCATTGGCTACATTCCTTGTGCTGTGCCTTTTGTTCTCGTGACTTACTCATCCAGTATGTGGAAGCCTGAATCTCCCTCTCCCCTTTGCCCATTTTGCCCATCTTGCTCCCTTCGCTCCGGCAACCCTCAGTTTATTTTCTGTGTTTCCAGCTCTGATTCTGCTTTTTGTCTGTTTATTCGTTTATGTGATTTTTTTTTTTTTTTTAGATTCCACATATGGAGAGCAATTCTTTCAATCAAGAGACATTCACTGAACATGCACTTGGGGCCAATTACTCTGAATTCAAAGGCCATCTCTTTTCTCCAGCAGCTTACAATCTACTGAGACAGAACCAAGGGAATGAAATGATAATGGAATGTGATTACCACAATAGAGGTAGGTACCACGGTCTCGGGGAATAGAAAGCAAGGGTAACACAAACTGCACTGTGGGAAAGGGACAGGGAGAGTGTCAGGAAAGACTGTGAGTCATATCTGGACGGGGTTGTAAAGGATAAGCAAGATCTGTATTCTCTGCTCATCAATAAGATCACTGAAGGAAGGACCAGGTTTGGTTCGGAGCTGTATTTATAGCAACTAGCATTTTGCCTAAGACATTTACTGAACATATGAAGGAAGAAAGAGAGGAAAAAGTGGGTCTATTTATTTCACAGGCAGGGAGAAGGGAGACAGCAGATATCCTTGGACTTGCTTACTCATGTTCTCTGAAATCTGCCCGTCCATCACATAGGCCCTGTACTAACAGCAAAATTACCCTTCTATGGCTTGATACTGGCCCCTAGACTTCACTGATTGGTCCAGTAAGGGGCCATTGACACAAAATGGACCAATCAGAGTACCTTCCTTGGAATTTAGAGTTGGGACCCAGAAAGAAAGAGAACTTGAGCCTCTCTGTGTAGATGAGTGTAGGGAGCTGGAAGGAGGCCTTGTCTTCCACAGTATAAACCGGAAGCAAAGGGAGCCAGTCCTCAGAAAGCAAGAACGAGGAGCGTGTGCAAAGAAAAGCTGAGATGAGAAACAAGGAGACATGGGAGATAAGAAATACTGCCCGAATTTCTAACCCCTCCCTGTTCCTGGTTCCCGAGGCCCTGTTACATCGCTGCCTTTGAGTTCTTTCAGCCCCCTCATCTGTCTTTCCAGTGAATTTTCTCTTTTTTTAAATATAAGACAACTTTGCTTAGTTTTCAAACTTTGGAACCAAAGGCATTTTATCCAGTGACAGTGGATTTGGGGTGGGAGGATTCCAGAAGGCATAGGGTGAGCAAAAGCACCAAGGTCCAAAAGACCTGGTTGTTTGAAGATGAGGAGAAGGAGTCTGGTCCTGCCTTAGCTGAGACAAAGGAACAGAGTCTTGGGATGCTAGAAAATCCTAAGGAAAAAAGGGACCAGATATGATGGAAATAGATCCATCTTCCTCTGGAAATTCCTATGTTTGGATTGTGCCTAAGAAACACAGTAAGGAAATCTGAGAGGAGAGTTTGAGTTCCATCCAGCAAAAGGTGTAAATGAAAATCTTCCAGGGATCTGCACTGTTTAGGCTTCGGGACTAACAAAGTTTAAAACTTTGGTAAGGGGCCATATGAACAGAGAATAATGCATATCAGCTCTGAAGAGAGACTGATATACCAAACAAGGACAACTTTTTGTTCATTTGCAATGAGATGTAGTGATGGCAGGCCCACGAATACGTGGTCTGTCTCACACGACAACCATAGGATCTGACCACAGGACCACAGTGTCCTCATGCATCCCGATCAGAATTTACCAAATGCATCCCTGCACCCTCCACACAGACCTTAATTTTCAACCATGCTCTTCTGGACTTTCTCAATCATGTTAGAAATCTCTAAGTAGCTCCAGATACATTTTCAGCCCTTCTACAGTTAGGCAGAATCTCATGGCCCAAGGTACAGAACAGATATCCCAGTATCCTCCTATCCTCTCATACTATGGAAACACCGTACGATCCCATCTCCTAGGAATGCCAACTCAGTATATCACATGCTGAATCATACCTAGGGTGGAGTTTGTTGGCTTTACAAATACCATGGCAAAAACAAGCCTTCTCTTTGCAAAGGATTGGGCTTCAAGATCTCTTTAACTTGCCCCCTTCTCTGGTGCAATAAAACACCATGTGATTTTCCCCAACAGCACTGACACATACCCTCCTAGGAATACATTTACTGTAGGTGAAGGGTTTGACCTATATGCAACTTAAGATCTTGGGCAAAAACAATTCCAAATAAGAGCTCTGAGAAGTTTTTCAAGGAAGTCAAGAGAATAAGAGCTGCTTTTCGGAGCATCAGCACAGGGGGAGATGTGAACCGAGCAAGCCTCTCTTGGCTTTAATAATTCACTGCTTGGTGTTATGCATGCCCATGTGATCAAAGGCCTGGGTATTGAGCCTACACTCGGCAACACCCCAGGCCCATAAATAAAGCATCTTCTGCTCTCGGTCCAGGAGGTGGTTATTGATCTGGGCTGTGATCTTTTCCTACCTGACTTTCTGAGGATTTCTAAAATAGCTCACCTTAGGGGAATTAGAGACTTAAGTACTTTTCTTTTGTCCTTTGACCAATAAAAAAAAATTACCAACACCTTGCAAAAGATGAATTCTGACAGAAGAAACATCAGCATTTTCTGTGACGGCCAGACAACTGGCCAGGTGTCTTTGCCTGCAAGCTAAGAGACAAAAGGAACAATCGATAGTCCTTGACCACCACGGCTGGCTTGCTCTATCAGGAGGCGGGCTTCAAATGACAGCTCTGGGATGCTGATCAGCCCAAAACTAGGACATGTCATCTCCATGGATCAGAATAGAAGACGAGATGCTCTGGTACAGAAGTTCTCCCACCCCACACACTCAGTTGCCCATTTTGGATCCCTGACTGAAAATGTAGATTTTAGTCCTAGCTCCCACTGCCTATGTGACTTTGGAGAAGTTCCACTGTCTCTCAGGAGCCCAGGATCTCCATTGGTTAGGTGCCAGTGATTGGCCACTCAGGAAGTTTCCAACCCCCTTCTCTCCTATTGCTTCCAACTACGGAGGCTAGAAGTGTTGAATTCACACTGTCCTGCCTTCCTTGCAGTCAGGGTTCTATGAAACATATGGGGAAATAGGCTGGGGGAATTCTAGATAAGAGTTTCATCCTTGAAAAGCAGAGATGGTCTGATATAGGACTGTTATTCAAAATATACAAAGAACTCTTAAAAATCAGCAATGAGAAAAACAACGCAATTGAAAAATGGGCCAAAGACCTTAACAGACACCTCACCAAAGATATACAGATGGCAAATATGCTTATGGAAATACGCTCCACATCATACGTCGTCAGGGAAATGCAAGTTAAATCAACAATGAGATACCACTACATGCCTGTTAGAATAGCCAAAATCTGAACATTGACAACGCCAAGTGTTGATGACCATGTGGAGCAACAGAAACTCTCATTCATCGCCGGTAAGAACGCTAAATGGTATGGCTACTTTGGAAACATACTCTTTCCATGCAATGCAGCCATCACACTTCTTGGTATTTACTCAAAGGAGCTGAAAAGTTATGTCCACGGAAAACCTGCTCATGGATGTTTATTAGCATCTTTGTTCATAACTGTCAAAACTTGGAAGCAAACAAGATGGCCTTCAGCAGGTGAATGGATAAATAAACTGGGGTACAACCAGGCAATGTAATATTATTTGGCACTAAAAACAGCTGTCGAGCCATGAAAAGAGATAGAGGAACTTGAAATGCATATTACTAAGTGAAAGAAGTTAATCTGAAAAGGCTACGTACTGTATGAATCCCACTATGTGGCATTCTAGAAAAGGCAAACCTATGGAGAAAATAAAAAGATCAATAGTTGCCAGGGGCCAGGGGCAGGAGAGGGATAAACAGGCAGAGCACAGAGGATTTTTAGGGCAGTGAAAATACTCTGTATGTTGCCATGATGATGGAGGCATGTCATTTTACATTTGTCCAAGTCCATAGGATGTACAACACCAGGAGTGAACTGTAATGTAAAGCATAATCTTTGGGTATTTGTGATGTGTCCATATACATTTATCAATTGTAATGAATGTTCTACTCTGGTGAGTGATACTGATAATGCAAGAGGCCATACATGTGTGGGTCAGAGGATAAACCCACTCTTAAAAAAAATAAAGTATGGGCACCTGGGTGGCTCAGTCAGTTAAGCATTGCCTTCAGCTCAGGTCATGATCCCAGGGTCCTAGGATCGAGTCCTGAATAGGGCTCCCTGTTTGTCCTCTCTCTCTCACTATCTTTCTCTATCTCTCAAATAAATAAATAAAATCTTTAAAAAAAAGAAAAATACCTATTAAAATTTTTAAAAATAAAATAAAGTCTTGGGGCGCCTGGGTGGCACAGCGGTTGAGCGTCTGCCTTCAGCTCAGGGTGTGATCCCGGCGTTATGGGATCGAGCCCCACATCAGGCTCCTCCACTATGAGCCTGCTTCTTCCTCTCCCACTCCCCCTGCTTGTGTTCCCTCTCTCGCTGGCTGTCTCTATCTCTGTCAAAAAATAAATAAAATCTTTAAAAAATAAATAAATAAATCTTTTAAAAAATAAATAAATAAATCTTTAAAAAAAAATAAAGTCTTAAAATAAAAAAAACAGAGACACAAGGAAAACACTCTCTCACCACCCCAAATACCCTCTTGAATCCTCTTCAGACCTTTTGTTAGAGACATGATGCTTGGAACTGAAGCGGGTATCTTGCACCTGTAAGGGAGGACATTGCCATGCACCAACATGACAGAGGGGTAAGACTGCAGGAACCTGCATTCTTGCGGCTGATGAAACCACCTAGACTACAATTTCCTCCAGACTTCCTGTTAAGTAAATGACATGTGTCTTTATGATGTAAGACCTGGCTGGTAGGTGTTCTGTTTCTTGCGGCCAAAAGTATCCCAATGGACGCATACATCTATAAAAAAAAAAAGGGGGTCAGAATAATGTCTCTATGGTTCATTCTACCTGTCAAATTTCTAAGGTAATTTTTATGTCCGTCCTTACACCCTCACAGTCTTTTGCCTTGGCTGGCTCACCCATGAAGAATGAGTATAGCCATGCAGTTGCCAAAAGTATTTCTCTAAAATGACAAACTAATAAAAATTGCATTGCATCTCCTGTTAGAAGGTGGAACCTCTGACCCACCAACGGCAGAATACGACTTCGGCAGAACAGCGAGTGTGTATTTGCACGGATGAGCCTCTGTATACCCTGGCTCGTGATAGGGTCCACTGGTAAAATGATGGGAATACCAGAGACTGGACCACGGCAATAACAAAGTGAGGATAAACCTACGGGCTGGGTTTGAAGAGCATTGGTAAAAGATGTCCATGCCACGTAACTCACTTCGCACCAAATTTTAAGCATTTTTGTTACCAGAGTCTTCTAAACACAACACAATGGAAGTAATACATAAGCTTGAAAATTCTGAAGCCCTGAGGCAATGGAAGGCAGAGCAGATGGGCTTTTGGAAATCATTAAGGGCAATAAAAAGACCGTAGACTCTAAAGCTATGAGTCCTTATTCTACCCCTTAATACCTGTGTATCTCGAAAAAGTCATTTGAGTCCTCTTATAATTATTTGTAAGACGTCTTCCCTGGCTTTCTTCATGGCTATTACAAGAAGCCAATAAGATCTTGTGTGCAAAACTCATGTTTGCACGCTTTGCCAAGTGTGGAGTGCTGCCTGAGTGTGAGAGGCTATCATTCTTTTTTTTTTTTTTTAAGATTTTATTTATTTCTTTGCCAGAGAGAGAGAACACAAGCAAGGGGAGCTGCAGGCAGAGGGAGAAGCAGGGTGAGCCTCCCCTGGACTGGTTTCTCTCTGTGTCCAGCCATACACCCTATGCAGGGGTTAATCCCAGACCCTGGTCTAAGCAGCCCCACTCTTCAAATGACAGGCCACCTGAAAGCTACCTTAACAACTGTAGATACTGGAACACCCCCAACGCAGGGCTGCTTCCTCCTCCTGTGTGGTTGGTTTCCAAAGGCATTCAAGCTCCCCTAAGGACACTGCATCCTCTCATCTTTCTTATAGTCCTACATGGGAGACTGAACTGTACAGCCAGATGGGATAGAAAGAGAGGAGTAGGGTACAAATCAGCAAACCTTGGTGAGAGGCTCAGCTATAAACCAGCCATGCACTGCTGGGCTAGTCACCTCACCTCTCCGACCCTCAGTCTGCACCTCTGTGGTATGGGCCAATAACACCTGTTCTGCTTGCTTCCCGGGAAAACTCTGAAGCCAAAGTGAGGTCATGGAGGGAAAAGTGAGTAGAATCCTAGAAAGCAATGCACACATGTAAAATGTCCCTGGGGCAGCGGGCAGTTGTTGTGAAGAGGGCAGGCTTGGAAGTTCAACGCACCCAGGTGCACTAGGTCAGACGTCCCCAGCTGAAGGGTTCAAGGCAAGCTGCTCGGCTTCTCGGCACCTTGAGTCCTTTAACACGGAGCCCCTAACATCCACCCTGTAGCCTGTTGTAGGGATCAACCCATGTCACTCACTCAGCAAGCAGTTAATAAATGTCACCAGTACTCGCAATAGTATTTGTTGCTATCATTATCATTACTATTATTACTACTACTCCTATTCCCTCCTCACCTGGCAAGAATGAAACCCACACAAGGCCTGGCCATGTGCTGCCTCCCAACCTTACCTGAGTGTTCATTCCAAAAAGTCACGTGGACCCCAAAGGCTCTACCGAAATGGGAACTGGTAGGATGAGTCCCAAGCTTGACCATTGAGAAGACCCATGTCCAGAAGCCCCTTCCTGACCAAAGCTGCCCTGACAGATGCCATGCTGAGCAAGGTTTTACAGCAAAACCCTGCGCTCTGATGAGGAACGCAATCTGCCAAAGCTCGACATTGCTCCCGTGAGGCTCCCTGCCACGGAAAATCCATGCAGCGGTGCAGAGGCAGCCAAGCCAGGCTTTACCCCTGCTGGTTCTGCAGCCCCCAAAGGGAGCCTGGCATCTCCCTGCTGACCACTTGGCCCCAGCTCCTACAGGAAACTGGAACTCCGGCCCAGCCCAGAACCCCTGCCCTGCAGGGCATCCCTCTGAGCAGAGAGGCGAAGCTCAGCGTTTTTCTGCCTATTGGTATTCTAGCACCACGGGGAAAGGACTGAGTCAGCATCCAGCCATCCCTAGGAATCCACAACACCAGGTAAATGTCTTTATCTTTGGACCCAACACATTATAATTTTGCCCTATAATTACTTACCTGTCTCTTCCACTACACGGTAAACTTCTGGAACAAAGAAGTCCCTGCATATTCATTTTCATATTTCAGGCACTGGCCCACAAAAATTCCTAGTTAGTGTTGATTTACCTAAACTGTTGAATTGCCAATTCCTAAAATACAGATCCAGCATTT
The DNA here is from genome assembly GCF_002007445.2 of Ailuropoda melanoleuca. Taxonomy (NCBI): domain Eukaryota; kingdom Metazoa; phylum Chordata; class Mammalia; order Carnivora; family Ursidae; genus Ailuropoda; species Ailuropoda melanoleuca. The sequence continues at coordinate 6,069,660 of NC_048225.1, read as the reverse complement.
CTGAAGTGCTTCGATATAAGGAAAGTCCAGTAAACTGCCCCTAAGATGCTACCAGACATGTGCTAGTCCCTCACTAGCCTCTCTACACTCGCCTAGCCAGTGGCCCCGGCACAGAAAACAATCAAAACGCAAGAAAGGCAGAGAAGGCGTCAGAGAAGCCATCCCTTCAATCACATTCTTTACAATATTATGAGCTCCATGCACCCATCTGGCAAAGCTACCCTAAAGCAATCCAACGTCCACCTTCTCATACCTACCCCTGACCTCCGAGGGCTATGAGAGGCCACGGCCACAACCAGGCATGCCCTCCAGCCCCAAGTGGGCTCCAAAAAGCCAGCCAGGCTGGAATATTTCCAGGGTGAGAAGGCCCTTCTCCAGAACTACTCCTCCAAGCCTCCACCATGCTTCTGAAACCCTCAAAACATTACCTCTAATTTCACCAAGAAAATAGAAGCTATGAGGAGAACTCTCTCAACTTCTGCCAACGTACTAGCCTTCCTTCCTGTATTTACCCCCTCCCTTCCCGAATCTACCTCCTCCCTTCCCCCATCTACCCCCTCCCTTTTTTCCTTCAACTACAAAGGAAAAGGAATCACTTCTCCCATCTAAGAATGATTACTGCACTAAGTCCCAGGGTTCTTGCTCAGGGTCCTGGTATCTCTATTATCTGTACCATCCTTGACATTTCAGCATCTTATTTTCTACTGGGTCCTTCCCAGTAGCTTCAAACCACATCAAGTCTCTTTCATCACTGAAAAATAATACTACCAACAACAAAGACAAATCAATAAAACTTCTTGTTCACCTTGGTATTCACCCAAACACACTAAAAACTTGTGTCCACACAAAAGTCTGCACATGGATGTTTCCAGCAGCTTTATTCATATATTGTCAAAACTGCAAGCCACCAAGATGTCGTCCAGTAGGTGAATGGATAAGTAAATGGTGGGATGTCTAGACAATGGGATATTATTCTGGGCTAAAAAGAAATGAGCTGTCAAGCCATGAGAAGACATGGAGGAAACTTCAATGCATATGACTAAGTGGCAAGAGCCAATCTGAGAAGGCTCCATGCTGTAGGATTCCAACTCTATGACACTCTGGGAAAGGCAGAACTGTGGAGACAGCGAGAAGATCAGTGGTTGCCTGGGATTAAGGGGGAAGGAGGGGGGAATCAGTGAAGCACAAAGGATTTTTTGTATGATACTATAATGGTAGATGCATGTCATCATACATTACTTCAAACACACAGAACGTGTAACACCAACGGTGAAGACTAACGTGAACTCTGGACTTTGGGGGATAATGACGGGTCAATGGAGCTTCATCAGTTGTATTGAATGTACCATGCTGGTGGGGAATGTCAGGAACGGCGGAGGCCGTGCCTGTGTGGAGGCAGGGGGGTGATGGGAAATCTTGGTACCTTCCCTTCAATTTTGCTGTGAACCTAAATTGCTGTAAAAATAAAAGCCTATTAAAACTATTTTTAAAATCCTCATACAGCCCTCCATTGCAATTACCAGATAAGCAGGCATTAAAATAATTACAAATTTTGACAGGTTATGTGATGAATAAAAAAACAAGAGCAGTTGAGACAACACAGAACACGCTCACCACACAGGCTTCCGAGCGCGCGGATCCTCTGCGTTTTCCTTCGCGCCGACGAAGGGCTAAGACACGGCCGCAGACCTTAGGCCTCTGGGGATCCATTAGTCTGAGCCACTGTCTCAAGTCTCGCTCCCTTCTGTCCCCACTAATGAGCTTCTGACCATCCGAAGTAGAAAACCAAAGTCTGGAAACACTGCGGAGGGAGGAGTAAAGACCTGAGGTCAGTTTCAAGTTCTGACGTTTGGTAGTTGGATTTAAGAACGAGTAAGATACAAGCCTCGCCACTGAGCAGCTGGCACCTAATAAGGATGATAAACAGATGATCACAAGGGGATGGGCCAAGCACAGTGATGGAGATGTGTGGTCTTAGGAGCGCAAAGGATGGTGGGGGGGTGCAGGGGGGGACGAAAGGAGGAGGGGGCACCTGAACAGAGTTTGACAGCAAGAACAGAGATTAGCTGGGGAGAAGAGGCGGAAGAGCAATCTAGGCAGAGGGGGGACCTCAGGACTATATTCAGTCTTCCCCCTTTCTCCTCATCTGCCTTGGTTTCTTCCCAGGCTGGTGTGTCTGCTGATTTTCTCTTCACTGCATTCCAACTCAGCAAGAGCGGAACAGCACGGTCCAGCCCCCACCCAACACAGCAGAGTCTATGCTCACACGGGGCCACCAGGAGCTGGATCCATGTGTCAGATGCCTGTTCCTGAGTGAGCTACCTGCACACAGAGCAGGGGTGTAGGGTAGTTAAAGCATGCTAACCTGTGCACAGCTGGCTTTGCTCAGAAGTTTCCGCCCACTGCCCTAAGCATAGGCACTGGGGTGGAAAAGCACTTCTATTTGGAACTGTGAGTGCTTGGCCATGTTGGGAGCTGGAAGAGAGTGTATTTAAGGATGAAACTGGCCCAGGTACTGGAGGCTTTTGTGCCCAGGATTGGGAGATGAATCTCTGTCTACAAACTGAGATATGCAAGAAAATCACATTTCTGCAGGTACTTTAAATCAGCTTCAATCCAGTGCTAAGGGCCCTTCAAAATGGTAGCAGAAGAGTCAGCCTCAATTGAGGGGCTTGTCCTTAGGGTTGTGCACATACCCCAGGGTCCTCTGCACATCCAGTGCATCAGGGAGGCTCCTCTGGGACTGCGGTCATTGGCCCACACAGGGAACCACTAAAACGCTTAGTGATGGCCTCTGCAAATCTCTGCTTTCTTTTTGCTGAAAGCAAGCCCCTGCCCCCTTATCATCCAGGGGGCGACAGACTGCAAAGACAAATCTAGCTCCTGAATCCATACGCACTTCCCTCTCACACACAAGCAGGCTGGGAACAGGGATGCCCTCCTCCCTGAGCAGCCTCTCAGGCCCCTCCACTTCAGCACCCCCTCCGTCAGCCACACATTTTCCAGAATGAAGCTGGGGTTTTATAGGACCTGTCTGTCCCATTAGAGAATTCATTTATTAAACAGCCTGGCTAAACATAATGCATCACAGGATAACACGTCTAAAAGTGGGAAAATGAAAGCCATTTGACAGGGCAAAGAACATCACTGTCCAAAGGAAGGCTGAGAGCCATGGCTGGGATGAGAATCCATCAGTGATGGGGATGGTGACAAACAGAGAGTGGCTGGCCCTGGGGGGAGGCCTGAGACCGAGGAGGCAGGAGTGTCTTTCAGGATTGATTTGGCAGAAAAGGAGACAGCAGTATTTCAACAGGAGCTTTGGAACAAACAGAAAAATCAGCTCTCTGGCCAAAACAAATGCAGTAGAAAAACTGTGTATTTGGAAGACGTTTTCCCCTCAAGTAAGAGAATCATGCAAGGGCCACAGAGAAAAGTCTTGGAACGGACAACAGTGAGTCACCATCATCAGAGCCTTCTCCCTTCCACATCAGGAAGACCCAGGTAGTTGTGGGAAGGGGATCCGGAGATCTGGGATTACCCCTCCACAGCTGTGTGATCTCCTGCAACGGCCTTACACCCACCGAGCCTCAGTGTCTTGGCTATAAAATGGGAAAAATAATGCCTCCCTCACAAGTTGCTATCATTACAATGATCCTCTGCAAGCTCTAAAACCAAGGCCTCTGGCTACTGTAGGGTCCCAACTATGCAAGATTCTCCAAAAGCCTAAACTACAGAGTCGGAAAAGAGATGAGTGGTTGCCGGGGGCTGGGCGGAGGGCAGGATGAACTGGAACACAGAGGATTTTTAAGGCTGTGGAACTATTCTGTATGATCTTACAATGATGGATGCATGTCTTTCTAGATTTGTCCAAACCCATAGAATGCACAACACCAAAGCAGAACTCTCATGCAAACTGTGAACTTTGAGTGATTATGATGTGCCAGCGTCGAGTCATTGATTACAACGCATCACCATTCTGGGCGGGATATTGATAATGGGGAGACTGTGCACGAGTGGGGGCCGGAGGTGTATGAAAATTCTCTGTGCCTTCCTCTCAATTTTGCTGTGAACCTAAAACTGCTCTAAAACTAAAAAGTATTAATAAATAAATGCATGCATACATACATACATAAAGCCTATCTTTAAAAAAAAAAAAAAGAGGCCAAAGTTAGTGTCACCAAACTCATTCGCATGTTAGTATGTGATGTTCTCCCTATGCACATGTGTTCATGTTTGACAGTCCCAGGGCTCTTCCCTGTATCCCCCATTCCAACACTGCCCAGCACTAAACAGGTGACAAGCCACTTGAACATGTCTCATCGTGTGGCTTCCCCAAGGTCACACATATCTTTGGCTGGGTCCGGTGGAAGGAGCAGGCCTCAGTCAGCCCCAGGCCTTCTGAACTCAGGCACCTGCTCCTTCCCCTTGCAGATAGCTCAGAGATAGCTTCTATCCATTCCAACCTGGTGCCTGCCCTGGGGCTCCCGTCCCAGTATTCCAAGAGCTGCCAGCATGTGCTGGCCCTTCTTTTCTTAATATCTCCCTAGTCTGCCCCCAACCCCTGCAACTGACAATTGCCACAGAACCCACATATCCCTCCCCCTGCTCCCCTGCCTGGGCTCACAGATACGTCCAGATGGGCCAGACTCCACCGAACTCACACCAACCCGTGGGGTTCGGCCCTGGGCTCTTCAGGAGTATCGTTCTGTTATAAATTCCCCAATGGAAAAGGAATATTAGTAGCATCACTATTGAACATCTATTACATACCAGGCACTTTTATATATTAAGAATTCTCACTATAGCTTTCGACTTCAGCTATAAGTCAAAAACCAGCATCTCCATTTTCAAATGAGAACATTGAGGCTCTAGAGGTTGAATCCCCAGGTGGTATTTAGAGGAGTCAGGACTCAAAGCAGGTCAGTCTGAGTCCAGAGCCCATTCTCCAGTCTGTCCTCGAAGTTCTCATAATTGAAATGTTGCTCTCACTCTATGTTCCTCCCAGCCCTGTTTGGTGAAAGGACTTCTCAGTCCTCCTGCCCAGACATAGGAGACAAGCACTTGAGTTTCCCAGTCTCCATTCTGGGTCAATAGTCTCCTTCCCTCAACAGATGGTGGGCAGGCCATCAGCCTACACCTTTCCTCCAAATGCTATCACAGCTTGCCTTCTGCCATGCCCCCAGCATCCTCCTCAAGGCTCCAATACCCCTCTTAACAATCCATTTAATTCCTTGGTCTCTAAGTTTCTCTACAGAGCTAAGGACCTCTGTCTCTGCTCCACAGGAACCAGCAGGGCCATAAGAATGCCAGACATCATCATTCCTCCACATATCTGCAAAGCATCACGCCATGTCTCAGACTCTTACTGCCCTCATTCCTGATCCTTTCTCCACCTCTCTGGTGGATCCTTTGTGACCTTCATTTCTTCACATGGATTCCCAGTCCACCCCCAGCCAGGGCTCATTCACCCATACGCCACAGAGAGTCGACTTCAGCAAAGCCCTCGCTTCCATTCTAGAATCCCATCCACATCCAGATGCAGCCCCTGCACAGCTGAGCACCCCCTCTCTCCCAGACTGTCTCCAGAGAATACTGGCAATCTGAAAAGTGAGGATAGGGTAATAAAAATGCCCCTGGAGCTGCGTCAACGTAAAATCAAGTACATGCTGCCAATGCCAGCAGCGCCCCTCCTTCTGCTGAGAACCCATCCAGCTGCTTTCAGCTTGCTCTCCCTGTGAGGGGCACTTCTCATAGCCACCTCTCCCCTGCTGCCCTTAACCCCCATCCCAAATGTGCCACGTTACTTCCTACAGATAATTTTACATTTACTGGGAAGGTTGTAACAATTTTATGTGATTTATTCCCTCTGCTTTCCCACCTTCTCCTCCTTAAGTATCTCCAGAACATCCCTCACTCTCTGAGAAGTATCCCGCTTCTTCGCAGAGACTCACACTCGCACCTGCTCTCATCTCCTCCAGCACCTACTCTATCTGTAGTCCCTCTCTCCCTCCTGCCCCAACCCTTCCTCCCTCCCTCCCGCCACTCGCTCCTTGTGCTATGTCCACAGAGGGCATGCTCACCCTGTGCTAAGTCAGTGTTTCCGGCGGGGCCGTGACTGAATGACTCAAGAGCCACCACAGAACACTATGAAGCAGCACTTGAGGCTGGAGACTCAAAGAGAACTGGAGTCACCTTCCATTCTCGGGGAGCTCGGATTTCAGGGTGAGATACATATAATGAAGAACGGGACAAACTCCAGGCAAGGAGTAAGTACGGGATGATGTAGGATATCAGATAGAAGATATCCGCGGCAGACTGGGTGTTCCCAGGAGGGGTGACCCTTGAGCTTGGTCTGTGTACATTAGGAGCACATTCAGAAGCAATCAAAGAAAACTCATCAATAACTCCCACAGAGAGAGCTTCTCTCTAGAGCTCCATCCGAAGCCCAGGAGAGGCAAGTCCAGGGTTGGCACAACAGCTCAGCGATGGCATCAAGGACCTGGGCTCTGTCCATCTTTCTGCCTCATCATTCTCCGCATGTTGTCTTTCACGTTCACGCTCTCCCCTCGGGATTGCGAGACGGCTACTGTGCTTCCAGATCTCTTGTATACTTTCCAGATAGGAGAAAGGGACATGATGAGGGACAAAAGACTCCATGGACAAACTCTGCCTTTTTCTTTGGGAATCAGTACCCTCTGCCAAAAACTTTTTTTTTTTCTCCCAGAACAGTAGTCCATGGATCCCCTCACTGCAAGGAAAGGAGAGGAGGTTACAAGGTTTAGCAGGACAGAAAAAACAACATTGGCAAAGAGTATGGAAGTAGAGAAGGGGGCACAGGAATCATGTGCCTGAGGTGAGAGGGAGCCTGGTGTGTTGGAAGCATCCAGTAGTTTGGAAGGGATGGAGCTGAGGGGCTCAGAGGGGTTATGGGCCAGGCACAGTGAAAGAGACAGGCAGCGCCTGAGACTGTGCGGTGGATTCAGACTTTGTCCTGAAGACTCTTGTGATAGTGGTGATTAGATTTCTGTTTTGAAAGGTCAGCCTTGCTGCAGAGTGGAGAACGGATTTTAAGAGTGCAAGATTGGGGGAAGAGAGCCTTCACAGTAGCTATTCCAAAGATGACAGTACAGAATAACAACATGTACTAGTGGAACAGAAAGATGTGGACAAAATCTGGAGGGCTTCTAGGACCGTCTCCTCTGAAAGGACTTTCCTCAACACCCTGTGCAAACAGCAGCTGGGCCAGACTATGATAGCAAGTCCCCCTTCTTGCTGTCCCCTGTGTTGTGGGGCTAGAAGACCAGGAACCCCATTTTCCAGGCTCCCTGCCATTAAGGTGCTTCACCTCTTTGTCCGAAATTATGACAAACATTCTCCTGGATGGTCTCATAGTTTCAAATTGTCCTCTCACCAGACCTGCACACCACTTCGAAGGTAAACATGGCTTCGTGGCAAACACTTCAAGGGTAAATATTCCCCAACAACTCAAGATACAAAAAGAGCTCATTAGAACTGCACACCAGTGGAACAAGCTACCTGCAAAGTAGACAGTCATCACCATTATTGCTGAAACCACTTAGTATTTATTCTCTTGCCTCTCATTATTTGTTATATTTCCATTTGTATGTGACTCATTTTCTGTATTAAACTATTCTTTCCATAAGAGACATGCTGCAGATGGAAGGATTCATTATCTTTTTCTATTGAGTCATGCCGTGTCTCAGTTCCTTAACAGGCTAGAAAAATAAAAAGCAAGAGATAAATCAAGAAATATTTGAGGCATAAATGACAGATACAGGTCCTATGTATATTATACATAAAGTCTTCTAAATTCGAAAGAAAACAAATAAGCAGTCTGATAGAAAAATGGCCAATGGACATGTATAGGCATTTTGCAAAAGAAATAGAAGTGGCTAATATACATAATTTTAACTATTTAACCTCACTAGTAATTGAATAAATGCAAATTAAACATTTAAAATGTATAAACTGGGCAAAGATGAAACAAAAAAAACAATAACTCATATTTATTGAGTATTTGCTATGATCCAGGTTCTCTTTTAAGTACTTTATATAAATTCATTAATTTAATCTTCACAACACACCTGTGAGGAAGTTACTAATTATTATCCCCTACAATTGACAGATAAGGGAGTAAGCCATTATTCAGACTCATACAGCTAAACAGATCCGAAGAGAGAATTTTCATTCAGATACTTAGGCTCCAAAATCATGTTCCTGACTATTTTACCCTTTTTGACTTCTCTGGAAGACTAAACATTTATTGGGTATTTTCTATTTGCCAAGTACAGTGCTAAGCGGTGTGCACCAATGATCTTCTATAAGCCTTATAGAAGTTCTAGATTGGATTTTTTTTCTTTGTTCTACTTTACAGACTAATGAAACTAGTCTCATAAACTGAGACTAAGAGAAACTAAGAAGCATAGCCAAATTAACAACCAGTAAATAATAGAACTACGTTTGTTTGCACAACAGCCTATACCCAGTGTCGGAAAGAGTTTGGGAAAAAGTCACTCTCATGTGTTAGTGGAAAGGTCAAATGGAATAACCACTGTGAGAGGCAATATGGCAGAATTCATTGGTTTTTGCAGCTTACCCCATTGGCTAATAGAGTTTTTCCAGCTTATTATTTCCTTTAGAAATCACTATGCACAAAGATTCTTCTATAAAGATGTTTGATAAACATTTTTCATAATTTGGACTGGAGAAATAGCTGATGGTGTATCCTTATAAAGGAACATCATGCAGCCATTAAAAATGAAGGGGATTACGAGTTCACTGATCCTGATGAGCACTGAGTAATATGTGGAATTGTTGAATCACTGTATTGTACACCTGAAACCAATTTGGCACTGTATGTTAACTACACTGGAATTAAAATTTTTTAAAATGATGCTATAGTAGAAAAGTTTTATGACATGAAGAAACTGTAAATGATACATTTCATAGGGATTAAAATTAGATCACCAAACAGTAAGTACGATGTGATCTCATTTTTAATTAAATATGTAATATAAATAAAGTTGACTAATTAGACAGCTAGACCGAATGTGGATGGGCTGGCTAGATTGTTAAATGTAGCTAGATACTTAGATATATGGTGTTATCTAGACAGCTACAGCGAGATTTTTTTTTTTTTTTACTATTAAAAAATGTTTGAAATGGTTACCTCCCACATAGTAAGATTTCAGGTGATTTTTTTCTTCTTTGTACTTTTCTGTATACTTCCCATTTTCTGTTTTCCCACTTTTTATTAGGAAAACAATGCCAATTTTTAAAAAAATTAAGATTTTATTTTTTTAGGTAATCTCTACACCCAGTGTGGGGCTTGAACCCACAACCCTGAGATCAAAAGTCCCATGCTCTACTGACTACATCAGCCAAGCACCCCAACAATGCCAATTTTTTCTAAAAATTTTATTTATTCAAGAGAGAGAGTGAAAGCAGGGGTAGGAGCAGAGGGAGAAGGACAAGCAGATTCCATGCTGAGCACAGAGCCCAACTTGGGCTTGATCTCACAACCCTGAGATCATGACCTGAGTGAAATCCAAGAGTTGGATGCTTAACCAACTGAGCCACCCAGATGCCCCATCTATGCCAATTTTTGAGCATAGTTCTACAGAATAAACTAAAAAAGATGTCTCAGACTCGTATAAAAGTAGTATTTCTACTAAAGTATACAGACAAGGGCAGATTATAGTGCTAGGGCAGACAGAAGCCAAGAATAATGGTTAATATTTCCCATAGACCACTCACAGAAAAGATTAGTCCTTCCTCACAAACCCAGCAAGAAACTTCTCTAGACTCAAGATCCCTTCTCATCAGGGGAATCAAGACAATCACCTCCTGTGTTAAAATATTGGGTTTTCTTTTGATGGTGTTCCCCATAAACTCCTCTGCCCCAACTGCAGCCCTAATGTACTTTCCTGTCTGATGAACCAGGTGTCCTGCCTAGAATTCTTTATTTGCTGATCACGAAGCCAAGTGGAGAAACGCAAGTCAAATCAAGTTTCTTGACAAGAAGAAGGTGTCTGTCTCTTGCAAGTGCAGGACTGAGAAGGGCCGCCCACAGCTTCTGCTCCCATATGGGCTTCAGTCTTCTGCGTGTCCATAGGCAGGTTCCCTGCATTTCTCTACCCTCCACTAGAAGGTGGCCCCGCATTCACAGCCTTAGGATCAGCCATAAAGACTAACTGCAGAAGGTCCAGTTGGCTCAGCATGGCTCTGGTACCCATCCTGGTAGTCACGGCCAGGGCCTGCGTGTGGGTTCCGGGATCCATCTGTGGAGCCACACTGTGACCCTGTGGAGAGAGGGCATGGTTCCCAGAAATGGGAGAGCCGCGAAGAGCAGAGCAGACGCTCTCCAGAGGTCCATCCTGGGGTTCTCTGGGGTGCACTACCTTATCCGCAGTTAGGATCCCACCAGTTAGCACCAGCGGCCCTTCTCTCTGCTCAGTGAGTCCTGTCCACCAATTGGACGATAAGGGCCAGGACTGCACTACTGCACTCACCTCTCTCCCCTTCCTCAGCTCAGCACATCGGAGGCTTTTCATACGCGTTATTGGGTTGCCTGAGCCTCTAACGCAAGTGAGTAACATGGTGTAAACACCCTACAACTAGGTTCCCAGTGACGAAGCGAAACACCTCTGCTCCAGAATCAGAATCAAGGAGGAGGGGTGGGTTTTAAACTCTGTGGTTTAGGGGCGCCTGGGTGGCTCAGTTGGTTACATGTCCAACTCGTGATTTCAGCTCAGGTCATGAGCTTAGGGTCATGTGATCGAGCCCCAGGTCAGGCTCCGAGCCAGGCATGGAGAGCCTGCTTAGGATTGTCTCTCTCCCCCTGCCTCTGCCCACTCCCACACCCTCTCTAAAAAGAATAAAAAATAAAACAAACTTCGTATGCTTTAAAGTGGAACTCAATGCTGTCTGGAAGGGGGTGGGAGGCATTTTCTCCTCATTGGTCAAGGGAACAGAGGAGAGACTAGAAATCACCTGCATTTAACAGCACACAGCTTTCCATGCTGGAAGCCTATTAAAAAGATATTTTGGTCCATGAAATAAAGCAGCAATGTTTGCATAAGAATGCAAACAGAATAGAATTTAGATCCCATCTCTTCAGGCCTACCTGATACCAAGCTCAGACACATTAAGAGAATGCCATTTGGGATCTTGTTTTAATTGGATTTTCTAAGCTTCCATATATTCTAATGAGCTCGGAGAAAATCTTCAGAGTTTAGAATACAGCCTCTATCAGACAATCCAAGAACTTTCTTCTCTTTGGGTGGTTCTGTGTTGGGCATTGAGGGTGAGGATCGATTTCCTGTGAATTTCCATCACCTGAGGGAATTTTCCAGCTGTCCGTCTTCCGGAGGTGTCCTTCCAAACCTTTTGTTTCAGTCTCCAGGGAGCCCTGTGTTGTGAAAGAAAGGCCCAAAGGCCCTCACAAAACTCTCAGAGAGCTACTGCCATTCAACCTGTTGCACTTCATGATGATTTAGCAAAGATCTACAAATCTGATAGCTACCAGATGTCAGCAGGTTCCAGACCGGAAGGGTGGAAGGCTCTGCTGACCAGCAGCCACCCAACAAAGGGCACATCACCACAGAATTCCTGACGCTCCACCCGGACCAGATGGACAGGGACACCCTGCTGCTTAGCAATGAGGTCAAAGAAAACATAGGTGGGTGCAACGCTTTTCCACCTCTAACCATATGTATCAGTTTGCCAGGTTTTACCGTAAGAGGTACCACAGAACAGGGCGGGGGGGGGGGCGGGAGTTGTTTAAACAATAGAAATTTATTTCCTCACAGTCCTGGAGGCTGGAAGTTCAAGATCAAGGTATCGCAGTGTTGGTTTCTTCTGAGGCCTCTCTCGTTGGTTTGTGGATGGCTCTCTTCTCCCTCATGCAGTCTCGCCTCTGTACAAGTCTGTGTCTAAATTTCTTCTTTTTATAAGGACACTGGTCATACTGAATTAGGACCCACCCTAATGACCTCATTGTCACTTAACTACCTCTTCAAAGGCCCTATCTCTAAATGCAGTCACATTCTGAGATACCCGGGGTTTGGACTGCAGCATATGAATTTGAGGGGGGCACAATGCATCCCGTAACACCGTCCAAAGGAACAAGCCAGGAGTCTACGTACTTCCTCCAACCCTCTCTGACCCTGTTGGGGAGTCACACCAGCCCTGTTCTTGTGTGTGCAAACTCCAGACAGACAAGCTAGATTCCAATAACCACACATCCAGCCACAAGCTGTGAGAACTTAGGTAAGTTACCTGTCCTCTCTGGGTCAGTTTCTCTGATGCAAAATGGGGATGATTACAACAGTACCTAAGTCCTATGACATAGGAGCTCCATGACAGTTCAGTAGGTTTACACATATAAAGGGCTCAGAACAGCACCTGGCATGAAGTCAGTGCTTCGTAAATATTAGTAATTATTATTACTAATTGAGCCACTAGGCACCCCAGCTAATTACTGGCCCAGCCTGAGTGGGCATGTGTTGGATCTACCCCATGCATCACTGAAGGTTTCCTCAAATGTCAGAACCAAAGGTGCTCTTGGGTCCATCAGGAGACTGACCACAAGCTGTCAGCCACAAATCTGGGAACAAAACCCATCTACCTTTCCGAGCCCTCAGCCAGCTCCCTCTTTCACTTAGGCCCCTGAGTACTTAAGGCTTCTGCTTGAATGGTATGAATCTGCATGTACTTGTAAGTCCAGTTGTACAGGTTGAATTGGCAGGCAATGAATTTTTCCCTTTGTTTTTCTTGTTCTCACTGAAGACTACAAAGAAAGGCTTAAGCTCATCTTTGAAAGATAAAAGTCTTCAAGTGACTCTCCTTTCCCAAGCCTATTTAGTCTTGCCTATAGCTAATCAGCTTGCTTGCCAAAGCAGTTCTAGACCTGCTGGAAATACATAACAGGGAGGAATATATAAAGACAGGTGACATTTTGCTCTGATATACTGGGCATTTGACATTTGAGGGTACTGGGTCTCCAGCACCAGGTGCTATGGAATCCTGAGAACCTACTATGTGCACATCACTGTCTAGAGGCAGGGAACAGAGTAAAGGTAGCAGGTGCACAAGCAAGTCGTCCAGGTCACAGAGTACAGTGTGACTTCATCCTTCTGCAGGTGATAAATGGGGGAAGAATTACAACCACACTGCTCGGGATCTCAGGGGAGGCAGTGCTTGTCACGGGGTGCAGGGAGGCTGTATAAGAGGTGGGCCATGAAGGATGAGTAGATGACGAAAGGGGGTTAAAGACCTTCCCAAGAGAGTAACCAGGATGAGCAGAAGGAAGAAGGACCTGAAAATGTTGAGGTGATAGAGTAAAACATCGCTGGCAGCATAGGGAGCAGTGAGGAAAGAGGCAAGTGCACACCAGCAGCACGTGGAAATCCTTCACTTCCACGGCCACATTTGACCACACACGGACTCAGGGACCAAGCGCGCCCGCTTCCCTCATTTCATCCTGGTCCCCATTTTTCATTCCTCGTCTCTGCCCGGAAGCTGGCTGTGGAAAAGCCTCCTAGAACATCGCCATCCCTGCAGAAAGTCCTGCTGGACAGCACCGTCTCAGAGAATATTACACGAGCCAGCTGGTGGCTATGGGACAGGTTTGGAACAAAGCAATTCCAGGACCACTGCTTAGGGGAAGTGAGAAGTCAGAAGCATGACAGTGATTTCACGTACGATTACTTATGCCTTTGCCAGCAAAGCATGTAAATGTTCTGAAGAAGGGCCTGATTTTGATCGTGTTGTTGTCAACACCTTCCGTCTCAAATGCTTCTTCGTGGCTTCACATGGCCCTTGGTAACCAAACTATCATTTAAAACTGAGCTATCTCGCATTGTTAATGCCGTTTCTGGCATAAGCCCATATAGGTTCCATTTCCCCGAGAAGAGTTTAAGTTCCTTAAATGCAAGGATTTGTTAACACTATATCCCCAGTACCAAGCCCAGTGCTTTGCACATAGAATATGCTCAGAAAGCATAGGCTGGCTCATACTGGCTCTCTCTGACCTAGTCCTGCTTTCCTTTTGAGCCTCCTCACTCCCACCCCAGGCCTGCTCTCTACAGATCACTTCTGCTGAGCCCTGGGAACTTCCCCCAAATGCTCCAGGCTTTGTACGCTCCCAGGCCTTCACACACACTGCTTCCCACCGCCCTTCCCCGTTGGCTGGCTGGCATTTGCTCACTCCCCAGGAATCAATGTAAACTCCCTGTTCCTCGCCTTTCTGACCTCCAGGCCCGGGGTAGTTGCTCCTCCTAGAAGGTCCCTCAAGGGCCCCTCCCGTCATGCTCATCACCCACACGCCACGGCCAGCCTGCCAGTCTGCATCCGCCACAGGATCCGGAGCACCGTGAGGGCTCCAGCGGCAGCTTGTTCGTAGAACGTCTGGCACGTAGCAATCACACCAGTGTTTATAAAACGAATGAATGGATGAATGAGCCATAGAAATAACTGCTTATCAGATAAGTTCAGTTGAAGATTTATAGAGATGAAGAGGACCTACACCACTCGTATGCTGACATTGCTTCCTCTCTAGCCATTAAAACTGCAGACGAATAGGAACCGTGAACCTAAAACTCAAGAGACTGCTTACCTCTAACGCTTACCACCTCTGTGGTGGAAACAGGGATTTGAGATGGGGAAAGAGCAGATAGATAGATGAAAATATATTTTTAAAATCCTAATTCTTGAGCTGAGTGGTGAATTCCTGGTGTTTCATTTACTCATATACTTTAAAAGATGTATGTGTTACATATTTTATGAATCAAACGTTGCAGGATAAAAATAATTGAAAATTTTTCAGAGTTCCATGAGTCTTCATTTCAATGATTTTATCTACTTTTTACAGAATTTTACTTCTTTTGCTGCATTTCATAAATATTTTAATGATCATTCTTATTCTTTCAAATAGGGAACAAAAGGTGCTACCTTGAAATGTTAATGGTAATGTGCCCCGTCCTCTCTCCACGTGTGAGAAAATGGATGTCTATCTCTATATCAGACCCTTGAGACATCTTTAAAAGATTGTTTTTCCACTCCAGCCCAGATGGTCACGGTGACCCTAAAGACAGCCAGTACAACATCTGTACCTAAAAGTGCCACTCCTAATAGCTCCACACTGTCACAGAGAGACACTTTCTTCCGAGGAAGGAACGAAAGCTAGCACGGGTGAGCTATGGAGCAGGCTTGCTATTCTCCTCAATTTACTGACATCTTTTGGGTACCTCCTGTGAGCCCAGCATCCTGATGGCCACTGAGGGTGCAGTGACAAGTAGGGCAAGAAGACACAGCTGCCATCTCCAGGAACCCTCTTTCTCATGGAGAGAGGCTGACAAGGAAACAGAAGTGTGACTATGTCAAAGAAACACAGTAACTCAGGTGCAGGAAAAGTGAACTTGAACTTAGGGGTGGTGCATGGTGAACTGGAAAAGGTGGGGAAAAGGCATTCCAGAGAGACAGCCTATGCAAAGTCATAGATATGACTGCCATAGTGCTAAGTGGCATACTAACTAAATAGATGTGTTAATTTTATTTAAAAAAAAGATTTTATTTATTTACTTGAGAGAAAGCAAGAGTGAGAGTGAATGAGTGAGTGAGGGAGAAGCAGACCCCCACCGAGCAAGGAGGCCAACACAGGACTCTATCCCAGGACCCTGAGATCATGACCTGAGTCCAAGGCAGAAGGTTAACTGAGCCACCCAGGCGCCCCGATGCATGTAATTTCTACACTGCCCCCAAATCCCATTAAAATGAGAAAATTATATGGTATGGGAACAAGAAGGATGCCATCAGCACACCAGAAATTCTGAGAATTTCATGAATATTTCCACCCACCCTTAACTGTGGTTCCCTTAACCGCTAGAACAAGGGATACACAGGTTATATTAAAAATTATTCAAAATTTGCTAAGACTTAATACCTAATTATATTTGACTTTTATATTAAAACTTATTTTATATCTCCTGAGCATTCTGCAAATGAAAGTAAAGGGGGAAAAATTGGCTCAGAACCACTGGAGGATAAAAGCAAACTAACCAGAAGTTGGACATTTTTTAAACGAAGAGATAACAAAAACCCAGGTTGTTGGACATTCTCTGGAGTTAAACCATCAGCCTCCCCTGTGGAAAGAGGTGGCTCTGCTTGACCTTGACTGTGGCCTTCTTGCCCCAAGCGTCTTCCGGAGACATAACTGTTCTCCATTTCCACAAATCTCCTCAGAGGACTGGAGAGCTTGTCCTGCCAGATAGAGGCACATGGTATTGCTCCAACAGCCCAGTCTGAATGAAGTTTCCCGAATCACTCACTAGGCTGTGGGTGGGTGAAGAACCAATAGTCTGAGTTTCTTGTCTTTCTAACAGAAGACAGCCAACTGCAAGGGCTCAATGCCCCTTTCGGATGGCTGCTTCTTCCGTGGTTTCCTTTGGGTCCCTCCCGTTTCCATTCTGGGGAGCAAATCCTGCTGGCAGGAACCGTAATTAGGTGTGATTGAAGTGCTGCCTCGCTCGCACAAATGCTGTAAAATGCCAGCGCAAAATCAGGGGAGTTTGGTCAAGGGGAAGATGTATTTTGGAGAAGAGGAATGGGGGAGCAGGTGGTCCTGGGCCATCTGCTTCAGAAGGGATAATTAGGATCCTGGTTTTGCTGAGACCATTTTTAGAAAAAGCATTTGCAAGGGTTGCTAAAAAACGGAGCATCGATTCTGAGAAGGAAGTAGGAAGAGAGAGCAAAGGCTGAGCAGGCTGAACCGTGCAGATGAAGCCGAGAAGACGAAAACTTTCCACAAAGGCCCAGCCAGAAGGAAGTGCTGCGAGCGAGAAGTAGTCTTCAAAATGGAAGAGACGACCCCAGCTCTGATTTTCTGGGTCCTTCTATCCAGTGATCTTACCCAATGCCTCTCAGCTTCAGGAAGCGCAGCAGCATCAGAGGACTGGTGGACAGAGACTTCTGGAAGTGGGAAGATTATCTTCCTTCTCAATCTCTGGCCTGTGACTGTGTGGCCATTTCTTACAGCCTCTACCCCAGTCAAGAAAAAGGGTTTAGGCATAGAACTCCTGGTGAAAACACCCAGGGAGAAAGAGATAAGACGTTAAAGGTCTCAGGGAAAGAAGAGAATGACAGGGAAGGAGACAGGAAAGGAAAGAAAGGAGGGAGGAATGGAGAGAACAGAAAAAAGCACAGAGGATACTGTTGGGCTTTCACTCCTAGAAGGTATCAGTTTATGAGTAAGCATCATGAATTTAGGTCAATGGAGATGGGACATGGTTTCTATAAAGTTACCAATTCAAAGGTACTTGTGCTAGGTGGTTTTTAATAAAGATTGCACACTTAGAATGTAATGCTTCAGTTTTAGTAGTTTCTGTAATGTGAACTAAATTAGTCAGTGTATTCCAATATTTGTGATCTATTATAATCACTGTAATTACCTTCATCTGTCTATTAAAAGACAATTTCTACTTCATGTTATTATCCTTACACAAAAATAGCACAACACAAATTAGAAATTATCGACAGACAAATTAGAGTTTCCTACTAGAACGTGGGTTTCTTGCGTGAAAACTTTAGCGATAGAGCCCAAGTGTGGCTAGAAGAGTTTAAACTTCACTCACAATCGGGCAGGAAATGAAGAGTTACATGGATAATTTGGAGTGGCAAGAACCCCCATGAATTCAGACTCTGTTAAAGTGAACTTTGCCATGTTTATCTTTGCTATAACCATAAAACAGAGTTTCCCAGCAAATTATTGTTATAAATCCATTGCTTTTCAAACAAAAGCTTCCCAGGGCTATCTTTAAGAGTCTTGAGGGTTTTCAAAGCAAGAACTTTAAAATGTTTTATATGCTACTGTAGATTATACCCTGTCACAGGGTTGTGCTTATACTTTTTTGGAATAAAAATAATATAACAGCTACTCCCACCTAATAGATCTGGAAAAAAATATACCACACTAAAAGGTAATATCTTTTCCCCTTCCCCTGCTTGAAAATCGTCTTATTAGAAGGTTACAGAGAAAGGGTTTACTGAACAAAATATATAGTAGTATCTTCATGTGCATAATAAGCATACGGTCTGCTTTTCTACGTGCTGAATCGAGACAGAGTCCCGCCAAACTCTGTATTTCTACGGTGTCCTTTAGAATCTCTCCCTTTAGAAAGGGGATAACTGTGAAAGCCCTCCTTGTTCCCAGCTTGGTATTCTTTGCGTCACTGGCTGGCGTGAAATCTACTATCAAGTGCCCGATCCACTGATCTCTGGACAATCGCCGAGATGTTCTTCTAAAACCCCTTGAATTTGAAGCAGAAATGCCTCCCATCTCTTCCCAATACCTCCTTAGCCCACCCCTCTCCTGAGGAGTCCCCTACATCTCCCTCTGACCCTTTATGCACAAAAGCGGTCAGTGTGAGCCCTTCTCCCGAGCACTACAGCACAACGTATTGTGAAAACTCCTTAAGTCACCCCGGCTTGTGCAACTGTAAATAATTCCAAGTCACAGAGTCACAAAGTCCTCCCATCAGAAAGGATTGCATCCAACTCAAAACTTTCATGTTACACCTGAAGAAAATGAGTCCCAGGGAGATGAAGTGACTCGCCCAGGGTCACACTTCTCTTAGCATTAAGAAATGTAGAAATTCAGCAGGCAAAATCATGCCTGTTAGCCTACTAGTTCTTGTGGTATAGAAAATAATAGAATGGCACAACTTTTTTTTCTAGTTTAGGCTTCACACTAACTCATATGAGCTTCCTGTAAACCCATGAGGCTTTATTTTATAAATGGTAAAGTTTTATTAAGAAAGGAGATTCTCGATGTATTTCCCCACATTTTGGCCCACGTTGGCCCATAGTACAAAAAAGAGGTTTTGTGCTTATATTCTGGCCTGCCTCCACTTACTTTCTAGCACTGTCTACGAGAAGGGGCTGTGTCTCTGACTGCTCAGAGCCTGATATTCATGAGACCACGTCGTGCCCGCTAATTTTGTTCCTGTGCCTTAAGCAGAAAAGATACGACTCTTTCTTTTTCTCCTTCCTGTACCAGCAGCAGCATGCTAAGCTCGCGGGCTTTTGCACTCCCTAGCACTCAACAGTTAGAAAGTAACGGCCTCATCTGCCACCTAAGGAAATGTCCATCCATCTCCTCTCTTCTCCCATTGGGCAGCCTGACTTGGGCTACTGATGTAGCCTTGAGCCAAATAGTATAAACCTTCTTTGAGCAACACTGGTAATAAATATGTCCCCTGCTGATGTCTAGCTCCTTTTTCCTGATGTTAACAGGTGTGCTCTGGATTACTCTGTCTTTTAGTCATCATTCGAAGATCTCTCATTAGGCTGGGGCCAGGGGAGGGGGGTGAGAATAAGCAGAGATCCTGAGGGAAAGAAGCAGAGAGGCATTTCTGCTCAAGTTGAAGGCACGTGGCATGTCCAGCTCAGTTCTAAGAGAGAAGCCCTGCATGCAGGGGGCTGGGGGCACCGTGGCTGGTTACTGGGTCTTTGTCAGGCTGGATGACTACTGCTGATGCTGGTAATGTGTTTCTCATGTGGCCCTTGTTCATTGTATGTACACATTCTCTGGAAGGAACCCCAAAAGGATGGGGAGTGAGTGAGAGGGTTCAAGGACCAATTCCTACTCCAAACCGATGGAACAAGTACCTAACTCCATAACAGCACAGAATGAAAGAGATCCAGGTCATCATCTAGCAAGAAACATAACCCAGCTCCTGAAGAAAGGTCATCTAGATGGTGCCCTTGCCCCCAAGATCTTTGCTCATTGTTTCCTGGAGCCATTGAAGAAAGCATAGAGATGGATGCCTATGTTCCTGTTTGGTTTATTTCTGGTCCTTTCCTCCAAAAGCAATTCTCAATGGCTTGAGCTCTTTGGTCCGTTTACCAGAGTGAGAAAGTACCTGAACATGCCTGCCTCAGGCAAGTCTGCCTCCAGAGGGAAAGAGAAGAACCATGCATCGTGAGACTTACACTGAGAGGCTGCCTGGGATGATCCCTGAGGTCCTATCCACAATAATCAACCTTCTAGTCACATGTCCTTCTGTGCCTAGTTTAGCTGAAATGGACACATGTACATAATGAATGTTTCTAGACCAAGAAACATAAATAGAAGTGATGGTTGTAAGGATCCAAAACATGGCGTCCTTGGAAGAGGGCACCAGCAGAACAGAGCTATGTTGAGTGTACTGAGTCCCACACTCTTTGAAGTAAGGAATAGGGTCGGTCAATACAGTCTTCAGTGCAATACAGTGAATTAGAAAGAGTGCCAGGCAGTTAGGAACCCCAGGTGCTAGTCTTGCTGACCTTGTAACTGGCTGTGAGATCTGGGGCCCCCACAGCATCTCGGAACATCTTATATATGCCTCGTCTAGAAAATGAAAGAGATGATGAACGTGACCGATGGGTCCCTCCAGCTCTAGGCTCCCCAATGCTAATGAAATGCCCCCTCATTAGAGATAATAAGAGGATAGCGCCCCTGTTTCTAACCATGAAATATAAACCTGGAAGTGGCACAATTTATACTCGGTTTTTAAAAGAACCAAACTCAATAAAAATAGTTTGTCAGAGAAGATTGAAATTCATTCCATTAAAATAATTGCTTCCCGTATTCGAAATTCAAAATAGATTGTTTCAGTCCATTATGAGTGATTTTAAGAACTCTTACATTAACAACAAGTTGGCCCTTTCCCTGAAAAATCCTGGTGGTTCATACTTCTGTTCTGTAAGAGCAATTAACACTTCTCTCGGAGGGAATACGAGCAA
The DNA here is from genome assembly GCF_002007445.2 of Ailuropoda melanoleuca. Classification (NCBI taxonomy): domain Eukaryota; kingdom Metazoa; phylum Chordata; class Mammalia; order Carnivora; family Ursidae; genus Ailuropoda; species Ailuropoda melanoleuca. The sequence continues at coordinate 6,048,858 of NC_048225.1, read as the reverse complement.
CAACTCGGGGCCGTAAGTAACCAAGGAGTCCATTTTCATTTCCAAGAGTGAGAAAAACAGAAGCCCAAGGGTTTGGGCAGAAGCTGGAAAACAGCAGAGATGTTGATTGTGTTTCTGAAATTCCAATTTCATTTTCAAGTGCAGAATGTGCCGAGAAGCAAGACTCAACGCAGCAACCCCACAGCAAATGTCCTTAATTACTTCCTTCCCAGGCTCCTTCCAACATTAGCAGTCTGGAGGCTTGGCCCATAAAACCAGCCAGAAATCTCTCCAAATCATTTTCTAATCATATACTTGAAAAGTAGGCAGAGGTTCCACCGTGATGGGATTCCCCTAAATAATTGGTCAACAGAGTGAGGCTCTGACCTCTGAAATCCTCTAGGACCAATGGGATTTCAGAGGCAGCAATAAAACCAAAACTTCCTTTCCCTTGAAATCTAAATGTCATGGTTCTCTCTGCTTCCCTTGTTTTATATCCCGAGATGAAGTACTTTTGCCTTCTAAGTCCTGAGACAGCCCAAACATAAAACAATTTGCCTTACTGCCTCCACTATTACAAACATATTCACTGGACTACACGTCCCAATTTGTAGCCTGAAAAATTGGATATCCTGACGACCAGCCCTACTATAATTTGCCCTCTCTGCCTCCCACATGCTCTTTCTTTCTTACACTTCTTTTATCCAGGCTTGTACCAATCAAGTAGCCTTGGTATTTCTTTAAATAAAATCTATAAGTCCCAGCACCCCAAGTGGGTTTTGGTCAAAAGATTCCTTCAAATACTAATCAATAACACTCAAAAGTAATAAGAATTTCTTTTGTCTCCAGGAGTCATTCTGAGATATCTATTACTGGTATAAAAGCAAACCTCTCACACAGACTTAAATAAACGCCTTTTCTAGCAACATCCAACATTGCAGGGTAGGGAGAGGGGAGGAGGCTGGGACACAGGGATGCAAGATGAGGATGGGTCAAAGAGAACAGAGTGTACGATTTATCTTGGACAGAAGACATTTTTAAGACCCTTTTCAGTTATCATAAAACATCATCTCTGGAACAAGATCACCCACAGGAGAGAAAATAGGGCCACAGTCTGTGCTGGCGTTGTACTTGGCAGAAGCCAAACAAGAAAGTCAGCTAGATGGAACCCAGCACTCTGATCAGGCACGTGGGGTGTGCTGGACACCTGCGGGAAGGCGTCTGAGTGATGCTCATTCAGACATCTTCCCGCTACAACCTCCTCTTTGGAGGCCAGGGGGACAATTTTGCAGCTGTAATTTCCCTAGCCATCCGCCATCTGCAGTACAAACAGTCCCCGCCCTCCAGAAGGTTAAGTCGCTTCACCAACAATGCAGCAGAAGTCACTGGACCTCTGCCTCAGGACTCCCCTCCTTCTCGGCAGCCCCCACCAGACCGGCCCGTCCTGCAGGTGTGCAGGGCAGGAGGGAGGTCATCATTGGAAAAGCAGGTGTACCTCCCTTCCCGACCAACCAAGGCAACACCTTCACACGGCTGAGCAGCAGTGAGCAGCAGAAATAGCGGAGACAAAGAGATGGATTCCCTCTCCATAAATAATCACAGAAATCTGTTCTGGGCCTCCAGAGTCATAAAGGTGAAACACACACACCAGGCTCCTTTTTATTCACCAAGAAAACCGTGGCATTATGTAATAATTATTTTGTGCTCGAACAGAAGATTTTTCTACCTCAAGGCCCTTTTTAATATAAGTTAATGTTAACACTGGAAGCATGCAGGAAGGTGTCCTCTCATCCAGGGCATGGAAGAAGAGGAACTTTCTAGGCCTTTTTAATTTTCACAAACAATATTTTCAACCCCAACTATCAGCACCTTGATTCTTTTAAAATGTAACACAGAGTCCTCCGGTGTGCCGACCTGGCCTACTTAACGTCTGATACAGCTAACTCCCTCTTTAGTTTTCAATCTGACCCCAAAGCAGCTTACGGTTTCGGTGAAGCCACAACTGCCAAGTGGCTCAGCTCATCTGATGGACATAACTCCGTGACGGTAGAGTCGGTCGAGCAGGAGCCACGGCTAACTCCCTGTCCTGACCACCATCCACGTGGTCTCGCCTGTTGGGCTGGATCTGGAGGGCCTCAGGCAGCTCCTTCCACCACTTCTTTCTTTTTTTCTTTTTTCTTCCCTTTTTTACATTTTATTTTTCAAGTTCCTTATACATAGAATACATACTTGTAATTAAATGCATAAGTGCATCCTATCAGGCGTGTTGGGTTTCCATTTTGTTTTGCAACCCTGCCCCCCATCTCCCCATGGCTTCACCCACATCATGGCCTCTATCTCCAAACAGGAATCTCCTGGAGACAACCTAACCTGCATGCTTCCCTGTGCTCATATAATAACATAAAAACACCCATATATACTCATATAACCATATACATACAGAAGAGATACAGCATTGCTTGCTTTACGAATACAATTATATTGCAAACGCTTTTCTGCATCTTGCTTTTCTCTTCATTGGAAGTCCCTCCAAGCCTGCTGATGGAGCTATGTGTTTAGTTTCTGCTTGTACTTTTTTAATGCCTGCATAAGATAACAGGATATGGATGAAAACACAATAATTGATGAAACCACTTCCTTCCCCATGAACATGCACTTTGGTTTCTGTGTGTAAATCTGCATTAGTCAGGGTTCTCCAAAGAAACAGTGTCAGTAGTATGCATGCATAAAGAGAGAAAGAGATGTGTTATCAGAAATTGGTATATGTGTTACAGAGTCTAAGAAGTCCCAAGATCAGCAGTCAGAAAGTTGGAGGCCCAGGAACCAATGGTATAGTTTCAGTTCAAGTCTGAAGGCCTGAAAACCAAGAGAGCTTGTGGTACAAGTTCTGTCCAAAGGTCAGCAGGCTGGAGAGACAGGAAAAGCCTAATGTCTCAGTTCAAGGCAGTCAGGAAGAAGGAGTTCCCCCTTACTCTCAGGGAAGGGAGTCAGCCTTTTCCCTCTAGTTACATCTTCAGCTGATTAGATGCGGCCCACCCACATAGAGTAGCACAATCAGCTTTAGTCACTCTACTGATCAAATGTTAATCTCCTCCCCAAAGTATTCTCACAGATAAACCCAGAAAAATGTCTGACCAACTATTTGGGTATGCTGTAGCCCACTAAAGCTGACAAACCAAATTAATGATCACAATCTCCTTACCTACTAGTGTTTTCTTTTTTGAGTCGGATTGAGTCCCAATATTTGGGATTACTGAACAGAAAGAAATGTGTAGTATTAAACTTCATGGTTTTAGCAGTTCACTTTCCACAAACACTATAAAAATTTACATTTTGCCAGCACTGTATAAGAGGACTCATTCCCCACCGGCAATGGATGTTATTGCTTTTTAAAATTTTGGCCATTTTATGTCTCATTGTTACTTAAAATTAGATTCCCTGGACAGCAGTGACTTTTAATATCTTTTCGTAAAGTTTTGGCCATTTGGAGTTGTTCTTCTGCCAATAGTCTCTGCATATCATTTGACCGTTTTCTATTGGGTAGTTTGTCCCTTTTTCACAGCCTGCAAGAATTGCTTGTATATTATTAGATGTATGACTATTAATCCTGTTTTTTTCAATTGAAATTTTTCTATGATTATCATGTCATAGAAAATGACATAAAGTGATCAAATTTTGCTTTCCTCCAGATGGGGAACCAGGAGTCCCAAGACTTTATTATTAAATCCAGGCTTTTCTTGTTTTTTTGTTTTGTTTTATTTTGTTTATTTATATGTTTAGGATCCTTTGATAACTGTTTCTACTTTATTTTTATTTTTTCCATTTTATTGGGCTGTAATTAACACACAACACTGTAAGTTTACGCTATAGAGCATAATAATGATTTGACTTGCATGTCAGTAAGCTTAGTGAACATTCATCATCTCATACAGGTATAAAAAATTTTTCTTGTGATGAGAACTCTTACAATTTACTCTCAACAATTTTCATATATATCGTATAGCAACATTAACTATAGCCAGTAAAAAAGTAAAAAGGAAAAACAAATAAACAACAAAAAAAGAAAAGGTAAAAACTTTTCCTGTTGAATTACAATGCCTCCTCTGGAACAGACTAACTTCTCACATAAATCAAGCTTATTTCTGGATTATCTATCTGTTCTACTAGCCCTTTTGTCTACACCATTCCAGTAATATATTGATATAATCTCATTTTCTTAAAAGTGGTTGGTGATATCTGCTGAGGGAGATCTTTCCTTCATTTCTCTCTCACACACTTTTCTTGGCTAGTGTAAAGTTTTTTTTTTTCTTTCTCATAAACTGTAAGATTATTTTGTCGAATTCCCAAGACAAAAACTCCCTATTGGGATACTGACAGGAACTCCTAAAATTTGTATATGAAATTTAAAATTACCTTTCTATTAATTTTTTTCCTTTGAAAAAAATGAAGTCTTTCCAAATGTGCAGAGATTGTTGTGTGTCCCTTAATAAGGTTCCAGAATTTTCTTCATATACGTTCTGAGTCTTTCTTAATACACTAACTTATAAAGACATCATAGTATTGAAATATTATAAATGAATTTTTCCACGTCCATTCTGACTGCTTACTTGCAAACAAAAAGTCCAGTTTGGGTATTTGTATATGTATCTTATTCTAGCTATCGTGCATATTATCTTATTAACCTCAGTCATTTTTTTAATACCTAAAGTAGAGCTTTGGGGCTTTGAAGGGCTCTAAAAAACCATGTCACCAATAAAAAGAAATTGTTTTGCTATCAGTTATTTCTTTTCTTGACATATCATTCACTAGAAACTCCAACAATATTGCATAATGATGGTTGGAATATCCCTTTCTAGTTCCTGATTTTAACAAAAGCAGACTAAGTGTTTTGCCACTTAATCTAGGAGAGTATTTGTTGGGGGGTTTGGTGACTGTGATCTTTATTGTATTTAGGTTGTTTATTTCTATTTATATGTTACTTAACTTTCTTTTGTAAGAATTTTATAAGACACATTTTCAAAATCTATTAATATAATCCTATGATCTTTCTCTTTGAATTCTCTGACGTAATGAGTTCTATTGATAGAGATACCCAATTTCCATCTATTCTCGCATTCCTAAAATAAATCTTACTAGATCACAGTATGACTTTAAAACTTCACTAGATTCTATTTACTGTTTATTTCATTTTTTGCATCAATATTCACAAGTTAGATTGGCTTATAGTTTTAAATTTCTAGTTATACATTCTTTGTTAGACTTCAGGATTAGAATTAGGTTGGCTTCATTAAGTGAATCCAACTTTTTCATCTTTTTCTGGAAGAGTTTAAACCATGTTGCAACCATCTTTCTTTAGATATGAGATAAATCAGAGACCTAAGCCCCTGTACTCGTGGGGTCTGTTTCCACGGCAAATTCTTCCACTGAGTCTTGGTTTCTTCCCTGCTCCTTCCAGACACCGCTGGCCCAGGGCTGAAGACTGCTCTGTCTTTCAGGATCTATGGACAGAAAGAGCAAGGGGCTTTCCTTTCCACTTTGTCTTCTGGGTGAACTTTGGGTTCATCTTCTGGGTTCATTTTCTGCTATTTGCTTTGAGTCCTTTCCAAGTGTTTTGCTGAGAGAGTGAAGATGAGTGAAATACTCAAGTATTAGCTATCCTCAGATCACTTTCTTTTTTCTCCCCTTGACAGGTGAACGATATCTTGGCTGGGAATAGGATTCTCATGTCGGGGATTTTCTGCAGATTTTCTCCAGTATCCTCTAGCTTCCGGATGGGAAGTCCAAGGCCAGTCTTACTCTTACTCGCTCGAAAGTAACTTGTTCTTCCTGTCTAAAACTTACAAGGTTTTCTTTTTAGTCTTAGAGCTCAGGAATTTTTACCAGAATGTGTTGGGTCTCATGTTTCTCATGAATCTGACCTGGAACTTGGCTCATCCCTTCAATATGTGAGCCCGGTCTTTCCAGAAAATGTTCTTCCATTATGTGTCTAATTCTTGCCTCTTCTTCAGCTGTTCCTTTGGTCCTTCTGTAAACCCTTATACTGACAGGCTAGATCTCCCAGCTCTATCCTCCCAGTCTGCTTTCTTTCTCTCCCTTTTGATCTTCTTTTCTTTTCTTTTTTTTTTAAGGATTTTATTTATTTATTTCAGAGAGAGAGAAAGCATGAGGAGGAGAGGCAGAGGGAGAAGCAGACTCCCCGCTGAGCCGGGAGCCTGATGCGGGATGCGATCTTGGGACGCAATCTTTGGGACTCCAGGATCATGACCTGAGCCAAAGAGAGATGCTTAACTGACTGAACCACCCAGGCGCCCTCCCTTTTGATTTTCGTGTTGAGGTTTTGCTCCTTGTGCTTTGGTCAATCAAGTCCTCAACATGGGTCTCAAGAGTGACCATTAACTCTTTCAGTTACGGCTACTGAAGTGATGAACGAGGATGCTTTCCACTAGAAATTCCTTCTGTATTCCACTTAATCTCTATAGGCTGTCTTACTACATCCAGCCTACCTCCTCCAGCACCTCTATTCTACAGAGGCTGTGTTCTGCTGGTTGTGACTCCCCTTTTTCTCTCTGGCTGCTGGGCTCTCTCATCTGCATGTTCTTTTTCTCTTCTGGGTCAGTGGGGTTGGGTCTGGTTGTGGACAGGAAGGGGTCCCTTCCTCTGAGCCTGCAGGAGGTAGAAAAGTGCCCAGAACCCCATCAACTTCAGAAGGAAGAAGCCCTCGGCCCACCTCTCTGGCTCTTTCTCAGTTTTTGAGGCACCAGGGAGATGAGAAGCACCCACCAGGCCCATGTCACCCATCTTCTTTGGGGTACTCAGACCTTTTGGGGCCATGCTATGTGCAAGATCGACCACTTCCCAGTCTCCACAGAATTCCCATGGTTGTTCCACAACTCTTGGTAAACCTGGTTCTGGTTCTGAGGTAATTCCTGTCAGAGTTCTCCTCCACACAACCACCATTCCACCTGAGCCCAGCACTTATTCACTCCAGCTGCCATTTTGTCCCAAAGATGCAGATAACTTGGAATTGGGAGTCTGATAAAATTAACCTCCTCATAGGTTAATGAAACACAAAACCCTAAAAAAAAAATTTTTTTTTAAAGTACTTCCTAAGTCTCCCCCATCAACTCAGCCTGGCTCCAACAAGAAAATCACATGAGTACCCACAACACGGAATTGCTGGGGAGAAGAGGAGCAATCCAATTTCAGAAACACTTTAAGTGGTATTTCCCTTCATTTCTGCAAGACCTGCCCTGATTCTGTGGAGGCCCACGGCATGCAGGTCAATCCTTATGCTCACCAGTGTGTTCTTTAAATATAAGGAAACCAAGCCAAGAGGCAGAGTCCAAGGAGAGGAGATGCCCCTGCTTCCCTCCCCTCCAGGTCCCACTTGGTCTTCACTTAATTCAGCTACAATGCCAAGAAAACTAAATATTACAAAGCAATAATCCTTGTGTGAGCACTAAGGCAATGAAGAAAAATATCTGGGCTTATGCCCTAACAGAGCAGAGCTATTGAGAAATACTGAGAATTCATGGCAAATTCCCTTCTGAGGAGCTTAATGGCCATTCAGCTTCTCCAGTCCCTTTTGGCCAATGGCCAAAGTGTGTTTGTGCAGCCCGAAGCCACTCCAGAGTCAGTCTAGCTCCCTTCGAATCAAGCACAGGGGAAAACCACCAGGGCCAATGGGACTGGGAAGCATCGGGGGATGTGAGGAACACGTGGGAATGGGCCAGTGCCAGGCACATGTCCACCGGGACCCAGACCAGGCTACAGGGGGAGAACTCTGGATTTGAGGCTGCCCAAGAGCCCTCACCCCAAGGTGGAGGCCAGCACGCCCGCTTCACAGGGCTACGTGCAAGGTAAGGGCAAGCACTTCATAAGGAACCATGCAGAAGTGAGGGGATGGAGCGGTGAGCGTTATCTGCATCCCGGAGGCTTTTATGGCCTCACTTTCCAGGTCCGTGCTCTGCTCATTCAAGCCTGGCAAGTTTCAGAAAACACATTTCTTCACACCTCCATCTATTTTTATAGTCCCCATTAGCAAAAAGAGACATCAGAGTGATTAAGCCAGTGTTACTATTAACAGGCTCTCATTGATTTACGACAGTGCGAACAGAAGCAGCATCTTATGGGTGTAGTTAACTGGATACATTAATATGTAAGTAATAAATCAATCCCAACTCTTACCAAAAAAAAGACAAGAATTAGAGATCTTAGCTAGTTCAAATATTTAGGAAAGCATAGTTTTTTGTTTTGACATTCTTCTCAGCTTTTGTTTATCTGTTTTTCTGAACCAGGGCCTTCTTTCTGGTTCTTTTAGCAGAGAGATAACAAGATTTTTCATCACCAGATCTCTCAGCAATTGCGGGATGTGTTGGCTTTGACTTTTTGCCCTCCCACTCATAACAGAGGAAAGAGTCTTACCTCCAAAGACAAAAGGCGGCTGTGAAATTTTGGAATCATCACTAATCCCAGAAACTGGCAACCGAGGGTGGTGGATCGAAGATGGGCTTCCTTCTAGCGTCAGAGATCCTCGGGGTCTAACCACATCCCTCCACTTGGTCACCTGAACTAGATACTCAAACAATCTCTTCAACCTCTTCCAGCTTCAGATTCCTTGGTGTTCGAACAAGAGGGTGTTCTATAACTCATCCATGAGAACTACGCTGAGTAAAATACTTTGTTTTTTTTAAAAGATTTACTTCTTTATTTTTAGAAAGAGAGAGAGAGAGAGGATGTGCACGCAGGGGGCAGTGGCAGAGGAAGAGGGAGAGAGATAGTCTTAAGCAGACTCCACACTGAGCACAGAGCCCTACGTGGAACTTGATCTCACGACCCTGAGATCATGACCTGAGCTGAAACCAAGAGTCAGCGCTTAACTGACAGTGCCACCCAGATGGCCCTAAGTAAAAAAATTCTTAAAAATTATTGTGTCTGGCAATAGCAAGAGGTTGGTAATTTAACATTAGTTTTTATTAATAAAATACCATTTACTTCTATACTGAAATGCCTACTTTTTCTTCAAGATAGATAGATAGATAGATAAATAAACAAACAAATAAATAAATAAATAAATAAATAAATAAATAAATAAATAAGATTGCACTGTAACCAAAGCTGGGGTTATAAATCTGGAAGCTGGGACTCAGATGAGTGACTCCCACATCTGGCTGCTCATCAGAATTTTGCAATGAACCCAAAACACAGATACCTCAGCCCCAGTGAATTGGAACCTCTTGGGGGAGGGGGTCCTGGCCAGAAACAGTATCTATTACAAGTGCCACAGGTCATCTTGATAAGCAGTTGTGTAGGGGAGCTCCTAGCTTACATAATTAGGACCCAAGAAAAATCAGTCCCATTATATCAAAAACAAAAGCTAAAATAAATTCATCTTACTTTCATTTCAAATTGTGTCTCTAAGTTTCCTTTAAAAAGAAACTATTTTAGAGAATGCCTCATATGTGTGCATAAATGTGATAAAATAAATATAAATATGTAAGGGAACAATATTCACAGAAGGAAAACACCCATGGAAGCCAGCAGTGTTCCACATTGCCATAAATGAGCTTCATAAAACAGACACATTGTGTGATGGAAAAATGAACCAAACCATCCTTTAGTTTTTATGTTGTAATTGGTTAAAATGCAGTAAAGAATCCCGAGAGCTATGGAAAACTGTCTTCTGATGATGTGGCCCACCAAGCCTTGCTTAGCTTGCGTGACATCTTAAGAAAGGTGTCATATATGGGAGCTGCTGAAGGATCCAAGCTTCCCTCATAACACTCGCTTAAAGCCAGTCCCTTCCAGCACATGCTGCCCACCCAGCAGCCCAAGGCAAAACCTGGCAACACCATCTACTACTTTCTCCTCAACTGCCTCCCCAAACATGACCAATGCCTACTTTCTGCCTTCTAGCCATCTTTTCTCTGGTTCCTCCCCCACCCAACATGACCACTGGCCTAAGAGAGCCTTACATTTTCCAATCCCAGCTATTCCACTGCCCTTGTCAGACAGGGCTCCACTCAGGGCCAGAGCCCCAACAAGGAAAGCATAGAAATTCATGAACACTGAGGCTACACAAGGCATAGGTGAGAAAGATGGATACAGAGGTACTGGGGCCTGATTTGAGACCCCACAGAGAAGTCTGACACAGAGCATACCAGTCTCCCTATACATTTTTATTGGATAAGTCATTAGAAGGAGGGTCACCATCTTTAGGGTCAAGGCTTCTAACCAGAGGCCTCCAAAATTCCTATTCCCAGCATAAAGAAAAGGCTCTAGAGGTTAGTATATTACAATACGTGAGATTTGGGTAAGAGCAGGTATGCATTTGAAACCCATCCCTGCTGTGTCATCTTAAACAAGTTATTTAATCTCTCTGAACCTCAGTCTCTATATTTGAAAATGGAAAGAATGATAGCCATTCTAAAGGCTACTCTGAGAATTAGAGGTATTTTAAAGTATCTTACCTACAATAATCTCTCAAGAAATCCTGGGGCGCCTGGGTGGCACAGCGGTTAAGCGTCTGCCTTCGGCTCAGGGCGTGATCCTGGCGTTATGGGATCGAGCCCCACATCAGGCTCCTCCGCTATGAGCCTGCTTCTTCCTCTCCCACTCCCCCTGCTTGTGTTCCCTCTCTCACTGGCTGTCTCTATCTCTGTAGAATAAATAAATAAAATCTTTTTAAAAAATTAAAAAAAAAAAAAGAAATCCTAGCTAGTACTCTTATCAATAACTGGGTGTGTATGCATATATATGTCTGTGTATTAGAAAGAAACTGAAGAGATATTTCAAAAGAGAACTATTCTTTAGGTTCACATCATCCTCAGTTTTGATTTTCCATATTTTATCAATTTCACCACAGCTCAAAAGTCTCAGATTCTCCATGTGTCCCTTTGACATACAGTCTGAATCTAATGCCATTTTGATGGCATCAGGGCATGGGAGGGGATTGGAAAATAGAAGAGATGGGTGGGGGAAACCACCAAACAAATAAACATCAATGGCCTTGGCCAAAGAAAAAAATAAAGTTCATGTTCAAATACAAGATGCCATCGTGCTCACCTACACAATCTACCTAGAATCAGGACAGCTAGCCAGCAGCATGTGAGTAAAGTAAAATCTTAAGTAAACTGTATTCCAGTAAATAAAGCTGACTTCACTATAACAATGACATCAAAATCCCAGTGGCATAATGCAATGACAGTTTGTTTCTTCCTTACACCATAATTTCATGAGACAAGAACCATGTAGTCATGCATGGACCCAGACTCCTTCCATCTTTTGACTCTACCCCTTTTAAATCCTCAGAATCTCCTCCAGTCCATTGTGAACAGGGTGAGAGGGTGAGGATCAAACGTGGTAGGTGTTCATGGCCCACATCACTTCCACTCACATTCCATTGGTCTAATTCAGTTATGTGTCCCCCACCTACCTAGGAGCAATGAAGTCTGGGAAATACAGTTTAGCCATGGCCCAGAAAGGGGAGAGAAAACACAAGCAACTATATGCCAAAAACCGAACAACCTAGAAGAACTGGGAAAATTCTTAGAAGCAACTTACCAAGACTGACTCAGGAAGAGATAGAAAATCTGAATGGACCAATTATTAGTAAGTATATTGAATCAGTAATCAACAATCTCCCAAAGAAGAAAATCCTAGAACCAGATAGCTTCACTGCTGAATTTTATCAAACATCTGAAGAACAATTAACATCAATACTTCTCAAACTCTTTTAAAATCAAAGAAGGAACACTCCCAAACTAATTTTACAAGGCCAGCATTACCATAATACCAAAACCAGAAAAGGACACTACTAAAAAGAAAACTACAGGACAATATTCCTGATGAACATAGATATAAAAGTTCTCAATAAGACACTAGCAAATGGAATTCAGCAGGACACTAAAAGGATCATCCACAATGATCAACTGGAATTTATCCCTAGGATGCAAGGATGGTTTAACATACATGAATCAATCAGTGTGATCTATCACATTAATAGAATGAAAGAAAAAAATTATATCATCTCAATAGATGCAGAAAAAAAATTTGACAAAACTGAACATCCATTCATGATAGCCAAAAAAAAAAAAAAAACCCTCTTGCAAATTAGGCATAGAAAGAACATATCTCAACATAATAAAGGCCATTTACACCAAGCCCACAGCCAATATCATACTCAATGGTGAAAAACTGAAAGCTTATCTCTAAGATTAGGACTAAAACAAGGGTGCCCACTTACCACTTCTATTTAACATAGTACTGGAAGTCCTAGCTAGAGCAATCAAGCAAGAAAAAGAAAGGTATCAGAATTAGAAAGGAAGAAATAAAGTTGTTTCTCTTTGCAGATGATATAATTTTATACGTAGGAAATGTTAAAGAATCAACTAAAAAAAAAATCCTTAGATCTAATCAATTCGTTCAGTCAAATTACAGGATGCAAAATTAACATACAAAAATCAGTAGTATTTCTACACACTAACAATAAATTTTCTGAAAAAGAAATAAAGAAATTGCTCTTATTTATAACAGAATCAAAAACAATAAAATATTTAGGAGTAAATTTAACCTAGCAAGTGAAAGATCTTTACTCTGAAAGCTACAAGACATTGATGAAGGAAACTGAAGACAGTACAGATAAATGGAAAAGTATTCCATGTTAATGGACTGTTATTGTTAGAATGTCAATACTACCAAAAGCCATCTATAGATTCAATGAAATACTTATCAAGATTCTAATAGCATTTTTGAAAGAATTAGAAATTCACTCCTAAAATTTGTATGGAGCCACAAAAAACCCTGAGTGGCCAAAGAAAGAAATGTTGAGAAAGAAAAATAAAGCAGGAAGCATTACACTCTCTGATTTCAAGCTATACTATAAAGCTATAGCAATCAACACAGCAGGACACTGGCATAAAAACAGACAAATAGACCAATGCAAGAGAATTGAGAGTCCAGAAGTAAACCCAAGCATATGTAGTCAACTAATATTTGAGAAGGTACCCTTAACCAAGAGTACTTAGTGGGGGAAAAGTCAGTATCTTCAATAAATGGTGCTGGGATCATTGAATATGCACAGGTAAAAGAATGAAACTGGAGCCATTTCTTACACCACCCACAAAAATTTACCCAAATGGATTAAAGATTTAATATAAGACCTGAAACCTTGAAACTCCTAGAAGAAAACATAAGAATAAAGTTCCTTGACATGGGTCTTGGTAATGTGTAAACAACAAAATAAGAAACAAGTGAGACTACATCGATAGCAAAATAACAACAAATAACCCAAATAAAAAATGAGCAAAGGACTTGCATAGACATTGTTCCAAAGAAGTTATACAAAAAGCCAACAGGTACATGAAAAAATGCTCAACATCACTAGTCATTAGGGAAATGCAAATCAAAACAAGGAGATATCACCATGCACCTTTTAAAACGTCCATCATCAAAAAGTCAAGAGATAACAAATATTGGCAAGGTTGTCAAGAAAAAGGAATTCTGGTGCACTGTTGATGGGGTTGTATATTGTTACAACCACTATGGAAAACAGTATGGGAAAAAAAGAAACAGTATGGAGGATCCTCAAAAAATTAAAAATAAAACTACTATATGATCCAGCAATTCCACTCCTGGGAATATTTGCATATATGCAAAGGTAATAAAAACACTAACTCAGAAATATATCTTCACCCCTATGTTCATAAAAGCATTATTTAAAATAGCCAACACATGGAAACAACCATCGATGGATGAATGGATAAGATATGGTATTTATATATGTACACCACACACATATATATACAATGGACTATGATTCAGCATAAAAAATGAGGAAATCCTACCATGTGCAACAACATGAATGGACCCTGAATGAAGTAAGTCAGACAGAGAAAGACAAATGCCGTATGATCTCACTTACATATAAGTGGAATCTTAAAAAAAAAAAAAAACACAGCTCATAGAAAAAGCGATCGGGGGCGCCTGGGTGGCTCAGTCGTTAAGCGTCTGCCTTGGCTCAGGGCGTGATCCCGGAGTTCTGGGATCGAGCCCCACGTCAGGCTCTTCTGCTGGGAGACTGCTTCTTCCTCTCCTACTCCCCCTGCTTGTGTTCCCTCTCTCGCTGGCTGTCTCTCTCTCTGTCAAATAAATAAAAATAAATCTTTTTTTTTAAAAAAAGAAAAAGCGATCAGACTTGGGGTCACCAGAGGTGGAGGGTGGGGGGAGAGGGCTTTGGAGGAAGGTGGTCAAAAAGCAGCAGTGTCCAGTGATAAGATAAGTAGGTACGAGAGATGTGAGGTATGACAAGGCGGCTACAGCTAACACTGCTGTGATAGACAGGAAAGTTGTTAAGGGAGCAAATCCTAAGAGTTCTCATCACAAGGAGAGAATTTTTTTCTCTTGTTCTATCTTTTCTTTATATTGTAGCTATATGAAATGATGGATGTTAGCTGAACCTACTGCAATAATCATTTCACAATCTATGTAAATCAAACCATCATGTTGTATCTCTTAAGCTTTTTTTAAGTTTTTATTTAAATTCCAGCTAGTTAACATGCAGTGTAATATTGGTTTCAGGTGTTCAACAGAGTGATTCAGCACGTCCATACATCACCTGGTGCTCATCGCGACAGGTGCACTACCCTGCCCCCATCACCCATTTCCCCTATCCCCCCCCACCTCCCTTCTGGTCACCATCAATCAGTGTGTTCACTGTAGTTAAGAGTCTGTTTCTTGGTTTGCCTCCCTTAAACTTATGCAGTGATGTATGTCAATTATTTCCCAATAAAACTGGAAAAAATAATAATTTTCTTAATAAATCTGGATGAAAGACTAAAGAAGTATGATGTGAATAAAATATGCGAACTAAGAACAAAAAAAAAAAAGTGAAAACACAGACATGGCTGAGCCTCATCAGTCTCTGGAATTTTCCTACCGAAGCAAATATCATAGTCAGAAAATCTATTCATTGTGTATTTTTTCCAAAGATGTGGAAGTCTATATGTTTTTAAAGATCTCTTTTACTGATTTCAGGACCACTGACTAATCAAGTCCTAGTGTGGCTTGGAGGAGCTCCTGGCCCTTCCTAAACTGATCCGCCCGTCAGAAGTCACCCAGGCCCTCCCACGGGGCCACACGGACAACCAGGTCAGGACACCGTCCCGAAGAAGCAACAAGCAAGGTTTCTAAGACGGCATGGTTTCCAGGCTGGGTCAGAGCCTGTAGTTACAAGTCTGAGGAGAAGGGGCAGAAGTCATCCAGGCAGCTCCCACCCCCTCAGCATGGCTGGCCAGTTCACAGCTTCTCAGGCCCATCCTGAGACGGTCCTGTCTTCTTCTCAGCTAAGGCTCTCCAGAGCCACGAGACAACCCCTAGAGAACTCCCCATGTCAAAAACAAGAACTGGTCATTAAAATCTGGTTTTGTTCTCAGGTCACGTGATAAGCAGCTTAACATGTTGTGGGGGTTTTTTTCCTCACAATAACCTTCTGAAGTAGGATCTACTACGATTATTCCCATTTTACAGACGAGGAAACTGAGGCTTGGCAAGGTTCAGAAGCTTGAGCAAGGTTTTCCAGCAAGTAGGGGCGGAACTGGGGTTCGGTTAGGTTTGTTTCCAAACCTGAGAACGGAGCTGCTACAATACACGTCCTGCAGAGCCTCTGATGGGCCTTTGGGTCTTTCTGGCATTGAGCGTTGGCACAAACTGGCTGTAAGGGGCTGGTCTCCTTAAGTAGGGTGTGACCGCTCCACCACACCTCGGATGCCCTCATGGGTGGAGGAGGGGTGGGGGGTGCTTCATGTAGTGACGGTGCCTTGGCTGCCACACCCTTCCAACCCTGCCCTTGAAGATCCACGAATGACACTTGGCTCACATTTTGGTGATTCTCGCCCTCTGATGCCTCAGCATCTAGGGGGCAGAGTGACCCTGATGACCAGTCCAACAGCACACAGGCATCTCCCCAACATGCTCCCTCTGGTCAGAACGGATTCTGCCTGCAAATCATCTACTGTCTGGGGGAGGGGAAGGGGGGGCCCGGGCATGGAGGGGAGGGGCCGTATCTGTCCCATGGAAACTCTGTGATGTTCCCTGGTTTTAAAGTGATGAGGAGGGTGAGGGACTCACACAAGTCCTGGGGCAGCCCATTCACCCCAGGCTGCACAGATGATCCCCGACACAACCAGAGGGTGGAGAAGGGGGTTGGGGATGCAAGTCTGGGCCTCAGGCAGCGGGGGACCCAGCCGCACCCCCCCCCCGCCCCACCGTGAGAATGCGCCTGCCTGGCCAGCACGGCAAGCAGAGGCCTGACAAGTGCTTTGAGGTCAGAACAAAAACAGTTCTTTTTTCTGTTTTCTTCATGAGTGACTCCTAGAGGCAGGTCGCGGTGTCCCCATCCACCCAGTCTGCACCACGTGCAGAAGGGCTTCGGTGTGACCTGGTTAGGATCCAATTGAACAAGCTCCATACTCTTAGTACCAAATGCAGTGCTCAGTGAGGACAGATGCTTGGAAATTGGTTTTATTTTATTTATTTATTTATTTTTTTAGATTTTATTTATTTATTTGACAGAGAGAGAGACAGCCAGCGAGAGAGGGAACACAAGCAGGGGGAGTGGGAGAGGAAGAAGCAGGCTCCCAGTGAAGGAGCCTGATGTGGGGCTCGATCCCAGAATGCCAGGATCACGCCCTGAGCTGAAGGCAGACGCTTAACGACTGAGCCACCCAGAAGCCTCTGGAAATTGGTTTTAAATGAGCATTTTACAGATGACCTCTCTTGTCTCCCTGCAGGCCCATGCTGAAATAAGGAAGACGGGGATAATGGTAATAAGCGGTAACCTTGTTGTATCAGCATCTGTTCCATCGAGGCTCCATCCTGGATCCTGTCCGGAAAGATCTGGTTATGAAAATACCTAAGAGACACATTATAAGGCGGTCTCATCAAAACGACAGTTGACACGCATCAATCCAAACAAGACAAGGTAACAAACGAAATGTGTTGTTGCACCTCCATCCCTCAGGACGTAGGAGGCAGGTCAGGCTTTGTAACCTTCCCAGTGGTTTCCCTGCAAGTGGAAGACGGACGGGAGAGAATCCTATTTCCCCGATTCACTTAAGTAGCCTCCTGCGGCTACATCAAGTCTCCAAAACACCCAGGAGACGTGGGGATGAGATGCCCTCACTGCTTTCAGGCACCGGGCACTCAGCCGCACAACGAGGATGCCGCAGTGAGAAAGGCCAGCGTGGACTTGCCCTCATGGAGCTCCCAGCCCCATGGGGAGGTCGACAAGCAGGACTAGCACTGTGGTGTGGGGAGAGGGTCCTAAGAGCGGCTCACCCACCACAGCAGATACCTGTTGGCCTGATCTCACATCCTCCGAGGCCCATTGCTACCCTGCAGCTTGCCACAGCTGCACCCAAACCACTGCTCAACGTGACTCTCACGTTCCGGCCCGGCACTACTCTGCAGCTGCTGAATGGGGTGTCAGCAGGACCCACAGACACTCACACAGACACTCACACACACAGGTGTCATCAGGAAGAGCAGCAAAGTTGGCACCTCATCAGACACGGACGGTAGAGGTCAGGAGCCCATGCTTCCCTCTTCAGGCCCTTGGGCAGCGATTCTGAGGCAGAATCTGAATGGCTTGTTTGGGGTTGAATTATGTCCTCCAAAAAGATGTTGCAGTCCTAAGCCCTAGTACCTGTGAATGTGACCTTATTTGGAAACAGGGTCTTTGCAAATGATTGTGTGTGGGTGAGGTCATTAGGGTGGGCCCTAATCCAGTCTAATGGGGGGTGTCCTTATAGAACAGGGGAATTTGGACACAGAGACAGACACGCAGAGCGAACATCATGTGAATGTGTAGGCAGAGACCGGTGATGCTTCTACAAGCCAAGGACTCCAAACACTCCAGCAAACCCGTAAGAGCTGGCAGTTAGGCTGGAACAGACTCACGGCCCTTGGAAGGAGCCAACCAGCCTGACCTCAGACGTCCAGCCTCCAGGACCACGAGACATTAAGTTTCTGTTGTGTAAGTCACCTGTTTGTGGCACTTTGTTATGTCAGCCCCAGAAGACTAAGAGATAGCTCCTGAGAATGTCCCAGCGAGAGGGCGCCTCAGTTTCCCACAGTGGGGACCAGCTTGATCTACCCTCACACGGGCTTCACCTGGGTCTGTTTCAGTCTTCCCTGCAACTTTCTCACAGTCCCCTGGATCTCAAAATTAATCTCCAAATAAAGCCCCTGCAGCACACTCTTGTCTCAGACTCTGCCTGCTTGCTTTTTTTAGAGGGGGGAGGGCCAAAAGGGAGAGGGAGAGAGAGAATCTTAGGCAGGCTCCACGCCCAGCACGGAGCCCGACACAGGGCTCAATCTCATGACCCTGAGATCACGACCCAAGCTGAAACCAAGAGTTGGACCCTTAACCGACTGAGCCACCCAGGTGCCCCTCAGACTCTGCTTCCCAATGGGGGAAGCCAGGCTAAGACCCCGACTCTTGGAGAGTCAGCCATCAGGTGAGGCCCCTGGATGAACACGTCAAAGGGAGTGATCTGAACTGCCACACGTGTGAGAAATAAACCGACACGGTCTTCATGCCCTTGGTGGTGGGGGAGGGGGTTTGTTAGCAGTTCAACCACCCTGAGCCATACGGGGTATGCTGCTGGGCCCTGACCCTGAGTGACACGTGGACAGACACATCCTCTCCGGCACAGGGATGTCATGAAGCCCACGGTGGCATATTCAGGAGACATGACAATGGGCCGGGGCAGATCATCTCCAGTAAATCCACACTGCTGGCACCCACGTGTCCCGAATGCAGACATACTTGGAGAGAGTATACGGGTAGAGTTGTTCTTTTAGGACCCACGTTTTTGCTCCTTGCAAAATCCAACCACCCCTTCCTCACTTCCTTACCCAACACCTCCCGCTCACCCATTCCTGCCAGACTGGGGCTACTGGGTTAGCTGGGGACATTTATATAACTGCTCCAGCTACTTTCCTAAGAGAGTTATCCCAGAAGAAATAAGAGAAGATATATGCTAAAAAGTTGCTAATGTATCCTGTTCATTACGTTATCATAACTTTTACGTTGTTACCCTGACTCCTTGATGTTACCAGAGGATCCCATCATGAGGTGGTTCCAGTATTGCACGACTGGGAACCTTTCTTGCTTTGTTCAGAGTAGGAATTGAATAAATATGTAAGAGCTTATTCTCCAGGAGGTATATCTAATATCGCCTATTCTCCTTTTTTCCAAGTACTATCCCAAGGATGGCAGTAAAAGAGCAAAATTCAGCAGTTTTCTAAGATCATTTTTTTACCCACGTACCACTGCTGTTTTGGATGCTGCAGTTTGAGATGATGGGAGTAGGAGGGCACGGAAGCCTGTCCTGGCCCTGCTTCTGACCATGGATGTGAGTGGACTATGGCTCCCACCTCCCCAGCCCACCGTGCACGCACACAATTAAACGGCAGCAGTCCATCCAGCCCCCACGGACTTGGGAAGGGACAGAAAAAACAAAGACAATCTCTTTTCACAAAGCTTCCCACCTGCAGAAGAGCTGTGACAACACTCCTATTTTTAGCACAGAATAATCACATCAGGTGCTAGGTGAGGAGGGGATGTGGGGTGGGCTAGAAGGGACCGTAAGTTCCACACGCGCACACTCGCTCTGCTTCTGGGCTCTGGGCGACCTCCCAAATGTGCCTGCTGCTGGTTGCACTTAAAAATCTGAAAGCCTGTGAGGGAAGCTAGCAGCACAGAATGCGAGGCATCATCAACAATCTAACTCTGTGGGCAATGATTTGTTCAGGGTACGTGCGCGCCTGCAAATATTTGGGCAAGGTTGGAATGGCATTGGCCATGGAGGGCTGGAGTGGGGTATAAGCCAGCCTCACATTCCACTACTGGGGCATGGAGAGTAGTATCAGCACTGTTTGGAGACGGGCCTCCAGCAGAAATGGGTCTGCCCTAGTTTCCAGCATCCTAGAAAGCTCCTAGATGACACGGGGAAGGCAAACTGTGCCAACAAAGTAGTGATTCAGGGGCCGGTGAAAGGCTGGGCCGCTCTGAGAAACCGGACCAGGGTCTGACTCACTTTAACTCAACTACAATAAGCCAATCAGAGTTATACCTTACAAGCCCCCCGTTCTTGCTGGGCCTTTTTCCCGTCTGCGTGTGGAGGTGCTCATTCCCATGGGAACTGCCTAGGACCAACACTGGTCAAGGGCTGTCTCTTTTGGATCCGAAGTTCAAGGTGTTTTCCTGTTGATCTCACACGCGTCTCAATTTCAATCCCTTTTGGGAAATCACACACACATTCTGCTCTGAAGCTCTTGCCAATAAAGAAAATAAATTGTGATCCTCAGAAGCAATCCCGTGGCTTATAATAAAATTAGGGAATATATCAATTAGGGTGTTAACACACTCTCCAATCAAGAATGCTCTCAGTTCATCAGGTGTAATAAAACCGATCCAGGGGCGTGACGTGAGCACCTGATCAATTCATTTTCCTGACAAAGAGATCAATACACCAATTTTTATGGTCCTAATCACTGGGTGAATCCTACGAGTCCTACAAAAATATTTGTACATTTTAGTAACAGGGCTTTGCCTCTCAAAACTGTCACTGAGAGACGTCTTTCTCTGCAGATATGACATTCAGGCTCACCTGTGGTGTGCAGGCACCGAGGGGAGGGAACAGGAAGCTGTCCCGGCCTCGGGCAGGCAGCAAGCACAGGAGCAAGGGACTTTATTCTTCCTGAGAAGGAGGATTTCGGGCAATGTTGCAAAAGCTCTGGAAGCTGGAGGCAATGGGAGCATTAACTGTCCAGCCTGGGATCAGAGGGAAAACATGAGGCTTCTTGTCACCACCGCCACTCTCCCCAACACTGTGGTCCCAGGGGACTTGCAGTCTAAAGGCCACAGAACTCCCTCTGAGTTAGGATGGCAGTGGCTGAGTGACAGGAGCCTCGGGGAGGCAGCCGGCAGGACTCAGAGGCACAGAGCTCCTCCTGAGAGCCAGAGGCTCTGCTTGGGCAGGCAGAGAAATTAGACTGCACCGAGTTCTCCCGAGAACACACTCACTTAAAGGAAAAATACACAGGTGAACTAAGGTCTGAGTCCCCCCACCCTTTAAAAAAAAAAAGCTAGCAGATTCTGCAGGACTGAATCAGCCCTATGGACGTGGCTCAGGAGGAAAATGCTAAGAGCGTCAGAGGCTGCCATCAACTGGGGACAAACACGCCTGGAGTCAGGAGGCCCCCGCTCTGTGGGCGTCGGCAGGTCCTTGCCTCCGTACATCTGTGCTGTGCAAAGTGTGGAACCCAAGGATCTTTCTGCATCTGTCCAGAGATTATGCTTCCCCCAAAGGGCCAGTTCTGCCCACAGAGAAGCACACTGGGGCCATTCTGATGTGTTTGTCATGGATACTTTGCAAGATACAGGGGCTCCAGGATAGAAAGCCCGGCCTTTTCTATCCTCTGCTCAGGCCAGGGTGACTTGAGCAGGAGATGATTAAATGCAGCCCCCTCAAAGGGGAGAAGGGGTTCAGAGTTACTGGGGGACACACAAACCCAGATGAAGCACCTAAAAAGGCAGTGTCAGGGAGTGTAATTTGGAAGGATGGTGGTCTATAATTGGAAATTACTTAGCTGTACCCTGGAACGTAAAGCTCCCCTTCCCTCTCTGCCCGCACTCTCTGCCAAAGCTCCAGCTCAGCTGAGCTCAGCTGCTCAGACGCTGACAGACAAGCCAGTGACGCTGCTCCTTCCGCAGTCTGTGCCAGTCCATATACTGCTTATAAATTGTATGCATCTATAAGGTGCATAACACAGGAGCGACAACTAATAATAACATTTACAATACTTTTTACAAAGGATTCTCCTGGAATGGTGTGCTTTTGTCAAAGTGAGTTAATGGAGGAACTATTCGAGGACCATCACCCCACAGGGACAATAATATTCACACTGAGGGGCAGACACTGAAACTTCAGGGTCACAAGGAACTGACTGGCCGGCAATCACTTTGAATAGGAAGTGGCATTCCCACGTGGTTTCTACCCCAGGAGCACCACCCCGTGTCCGTGATTGACCTGTGCACACGTGCACGGCCACGCACGCGCACCTGCCATCCGGCCCAGCCTCACTTTTCGGTTCCCAAAGCACTCCATCCCACACGGAGTTACATTATGACCCAGCAGACCCGCCCCGAGGTATGTCCTCAAGAGAATGAAAACGTGTGCACACCACAGCTTCCAGATGCATCGCTCAGGGCAGTGTTATTCATCATAGCCAAGAAGGAAACACAATCCTAACGCCCATCAACTGACAAATGAAGAAACAAAACGTGGCAGATCCGTGCAAGGGAACATTATTTGGTCATAAGAAGGAAGGAGGTACGACATGGCCAAACCCGAAAGCGTTGTGCTGAGTGAAAGAAACTGGACACAAAAGGCCACATAGTGTATAATTCCATTTATAGGAAATGTGCGAACAGGCAAATTTATAGAGACGCAAAGTAGGTGAGTGGTTGCCTAGGGCTGCGGAGGTCACGGGGGTACAGGAGTAATACTAACAGGTATGAGGTTTCTTTGTGGGGACATGAAAGTGTTGAACAATTGATCGTGGTGGTAGTTACACAACTCTGTGAACGTACTGAAAATCAGTTCATTGTAAACTTTAAAATGGTGAATTAGGGGCGCCTGGGTGGCTCAGTTGGTTAAGCGTCCAACTCTTGATTTTGGCTCAGGTCATGATCTCAGGGTCGTGGGATCGAGCCTGGCGTCAGGCTCTGTGCTGGGCGTGGAGCCTGCTTAGGATTCTCTCTCTTTCTCCCTCTGCCCTTCTCTGCCCCCCTCTCCCTCTCCTAAAAAAAATCAAAGTGAATTATATGGCAATAAAGCTGTTTGTTTGTTTTTAAATCTTGAGCCACAAAGTGTATTATTTCAAGCCCGAACCCTGTGAATGCAGGCCCATGACTAACAGTCTGAAGGGGAGCACTACAAGATGTCTTAGCCTTCTTTTCGGATTGGATTCCCACAGCCACTGTGTGAGGCTGGCAGGGCAGAGATGATGCTTATGTCCAGAAGGCTGGGGTTCAGACTGTCACGTGACTTACTTAGGGTCACGCAGGCAGCCTGGCCATACGAGGTGGTGGCAGGAAAATCTGCCCCTGGCGCTCGGAGCTTCTCCTCCTCATGCTGATGCAGGTCCCCCCACGAGACTAGAGAGAAGCGACTGCCCTACAAGCGGGTTGCAGGACAAGGCCAGGAGGTGAGCCCCCCCGCCACCTCGAAGGCCTCCAGGTAGAGGCAGGGGGACAGGAGAGTGGAGACGCCGGCTCAGGATGAGACATGAAGAGTAGGCGAGATCAGGGCTCTATAAGGGGAAGGTTGGGGACGTCTTGCTTATTCACTTACCCATTCAGTGGGTACTTCCTGGGCATCTGTGAGGGGCAGGGCATTGTGCGGGCCCCGGAGATGCAGCGAGACAAACCGCCTCCCACATGGGGCTGTAGGGTAGGGAAGCACAGACGTCACACAGAAAATCCTATGAGTCATTCATCGTTATGGTGAAAAGAGCTCCAAGGGAGAAATAAAAAGTGCCGAGACAGCATGTAGTGGGGCCCAGCCAGCTCCATATTAAAGACTGATTGGGAGGGAAAATCCCATATTTTGCCAGATTCTATCCTGCCACTTCCAAGAAGAAGGTCTTTGCCTTGCAAAGTCAAGCCAAATAACCTGGTTCTGGTTTTTGGTTGGTTGGTTGGTTGTTTTTCCAGTTATACATGATATTTATTCTTCTACCCTCAGTTTTTCCACAAAAAAAGAAACTTCTGCAGACACTTTCCCATTCTCTCAAGAAGTCCTCCAGGGAAGGGTTTATCTGATTCGTGAACTGCTGAGACACTGACACCCGCTGAGTCCACTGACAGGGGCCGGTCCACACACATAAGAGCCATGGGCTCACTGCTCACATCTTGCTCTGGGGACCCCAGGACTGTCCCTGGGCTGTCCTTGGGCTGTCCTAGAGCTGTCCTTGGGCTGTCCTTGGGCCACCAGCCTCATTTTGTTCGGCACAGCAGGGGAGCCCCTGCCTGTTCCACCACACCCAACCTCTGCTCTCAGTGTCCCAGCTTCTCTACCTGGGACTGGGTGAAGTTCCCATTTATCTATTTCTGAGGAACACATTTCAATTTCTAGTCCTAAGCTTGATGCCTGAGAACAAGAGCCGTGTTATAATACATCATGATATTGCAGACTGGGAATTTGGGCAACATTCTGCCCCACGTGGCACCTGGATGTGCTCTGTCATATTCAGCTGGTGGCTGGGCTGGGTCAGGACCCCCAGACAGCTTCACGCATCTGCCTGGCACCACCGCGGGGATGGCTGAAGGTGGGGCCCAGCTGGCGCTCCCTCCTGTCCAAGGAGTCTCAGGGTCTCTCCACACGGTGTCACGGGCAGGGTGGTTAGATGTCTCACAGGCCCCTCGAGGCTCTAAGAGTGAGTGCTCCAAACGGCAGGAAGACATAGCTGGGCACCTGGCACCGTGTCACGTCTGCCCGTGCTCTAGTGACCAAAGAACTCAGAGTCCCCCCAGATCCCGGAATAGGGACAATTGATCTCCTGGCAATGGCAGGAAGGTCCAAGGTTTTGAAACCATGTTTCTCCACCACACTGGGCAGATCTGATTTTGAGGTAGGAGACGGGGCAAAAACCCACATTTTGACACCAAGCCTACCTCGTTTACTGGTGAGCCCTTACTTCGGGAAATAAAGGTGATGTGAAGACCCCTGCTTGGTTCAGTTCTTTGTGTTAAATTCCGTAAGCCAGAACCCTGGACAGTAGGATGGATGAGTGCCTCCCCAGCCCTAGCAGAGCCTGGATTTAAAGAAGCCAAGAGTCCTAAGAAAGCAGGGCAGGCTAATAGGGTGAGAGCCCCAGAGAACACTTCACTTTCTTCTCAACTCTTTTCTGCTGCCGGCATAAAAGTCAATTGGTATGCTCAGCAGTTGCTATCCTGAGACCAGTGGGATAGGCTGGGTCTGGGAAAGAACGGCTCCAAATGATGCTCTTGGAGCTCTTCCCAGACCCTTGCATTTGAAATGGGCCTTGTGAGACCAGGAAGTGTGATTCCTGGGATCCAACAGCTGCGGCCTCTCTGCACCTCTTGGCAACGGACACCAGCTCTTCCGGAGCAAACAACCTCGCAGCAGGCTTGGTGTGCGGGCCCCTGGGACACCGTACCATCAAATCACAGATGGCTCTCGGGTAGAAGAGCCCCACACTGGCACATACAGACCTGAACCTTAGCTGCACACGAGCGTTTAATCAGCCTCGCGCTCAGTCTGTGCACCGGCCCCTGTGGCCCACGTCATAAGACCGTGCCCAGGGCAGCATGGATCTGGAACGTGGGGGATGCCAGGCACGCTGGCAGGGGCCGTGCTGCTCAGAGTGAGGAGGTAAGCACCGAAGGTCATGCGTCATGTTCCCCACCGCGAAGTGAACGAGGCCCTCGGCGATGATAGTGAACAGCAACCAGAGCTCTAAATGCTCACGTAGCCTCAAAACCACCCTAGGACCCCAGGAGGCAGGGCCTCGTGGTAACCGCGCTTATAGGTAAGAAACCCGAGGCACACGGCAACTGGGCAGCTTGGGCGAGGTCACCCAGCAGCACATGGTGCAGGGCGACCTGAAATCCAGGGTACGCGTCCTGAACACATGGTCTGCAGTGAGTTCACGTCAACAGCCCGCTGCAGGCTCCATGGCCGTGACATTGGGTACGTGGATGGGATCTCAGCATCTTGGTGTCTGGCTTCCTAGGGCTTCCAGAACAAACCGCCACAAACTGGGTGCCTTAAAATAGTAGAAATGTATTCTCTCACAGCTGGAAGTCCGAACTCAAGGTGTTAGCAGGTAGGGCTACCCTCCCCCTGAAGGCTGGGGGGCTCCTTCCTTGCATCCTCCAGCTGCTGCTGGCCGGCAGTACCTGGCATTCGTCGGCTTGTAGCAGCATCACCACAACCTGCCTCGGTCTTCACGTGGCAAAGACGCGGCGAGACCTGTCTGTGTGTGTGTCTGCGTTGCTCTTCCTCGTGGGCCCATTCACCCCACAATGACCTCATCTGAACCAATTACATCTGTCAGACCCTATTTCCAAAGAAGGTCATGCTGGGAGGTTCCGGATGAGCATGAGTTTGGGGGGGACACAAAGCAGTGTATTTGGTAGCCAACATGGGGTGATCAGGCCAAGGAAATCCCGAGCTGTTACATGCACGCATTCTGCTCAGCCAGCTCTGCCGTCTCGAAGCTCGAAGCTCTTCTAGAACTCACTCGGTTTTCGTCTGTGACAACAGCTCTCGCACTTCGTTGGCTCACTTGTGAGTTTTGCTTGTTAAGGACCCTCTTCCTTTCCTGGGGGTGGGGCAGCCCCCCATGTTTCTGCCTCTCCTGATGCCTCGCACATCCGGTCTGCACACAGCTCACAGAACAGTCTTTCTAAAGCACGGTCTTAATGGGCCATTTTCCAAATGGTAAAATCCTTCCCAAACCCTCGTCCCCTCCCAGGAGCTAAGCACGGCATTCGGTTTCCTTGACAGTGTGGACTAGCCGGCCCCGTGCTGACAAGGGTGGCTCTGGAGTTAGATTGCTTTGGCTGAACACCCTGGCTCTGCCACTTGCAAGCGGAGATAATACAGCTCAAGCACTTAGGCAGGATCTGGCACATAAGACGGGTCTGCTAAACGTCCACCGCTATTACGTTTACCACTGCTTTCCAGCCTGGGCTCCTGACGTACGCCCCCCTCGACTTCCTCACTATGGCTCCAGCGACTGGGATTTTTTTTCAAACTCATGCTATTCCGTTTTCTGGAATGCTCTTTCCCTTCTTTTTCTACAGGAAAATTCCAACTTTTCCTTGGGGCTTGGCTGAAATTCAACACCTTCTCCCACCTGGCCTATGCAGACCATTGTCTTTTCTGTGTTTGCACCAACCCTGAGCTTTCAATCCTCTGTCTCTGAAGCACCTGCCCCTCCCACCCCCAAAGTGCCAGCCCAGGACCAGGCACACTGGTAGGTCTCCAGAAACTATTTGTAAATGGACGTAGGGGATACGGAAGAGGACAGGCTTCTCTGCATCCTTCCCCTCCTCTCTCTCACCCCATGTAGACTCACCTTCAGTCCACGTACCAAACTGCAGCCCCCCCAGGCTAATTTATAAATAGGAAACGACAGCTGCATACAAATATATCCCAGAGGCCAGAGATGCTCTGAAGACAAGGTCAGACTATTTATTTTTTACACCTTCTGAAATATCTGATTTCTACCTGTTTCAGCTTCTTCAACGTCTAAAATTCATGCTTCCCCCTCAAGGTCAGTGAATACTTTGCTTACCTTTTAACATTCCTCACGGAAAGCCTCGCCCCTCCCCAACATAACCCCCACCCGGTGCTAACCCCCTTCATTTGAAATGATGACACCACGCCCAAAGAATCCCAATGCTTTATTGATTCACTGTCTGACACAGAGTCTAACAAAACAGACAGTTTCAGACCCTGACCTCAGGCTATTGTCCAGCGTCGAAGACACTATGACACAAGTAGCTACATGTTTTACAGGGGCTCCAAAAGTGCCAGGGGGGATGGGCGTGGACAGCATGTGTGGGGAGACAGGCAAGTCCTCGTGAGGAAGTGGCACTTACTCAAAGATTTTGAAGGATGAGGAGGTTGCCTGGGTTCTCCAGGTTGCCCAGGAGAAAAGCAAGAAGAAGGCTCTTGGCAGGGAGAACAACACGTGCAAAGGCCCTGAGGTGGGAGAGAACAAACCTCTTACTCTAGAGCTGATACAACCTGTGTGGCTGAAGAACGGCAAAGTGATGGGGCTGCTGATGTTGGCAGAGGCCACACTGCAGAGGACGTTGTGAATCAAGGCAAAGGTTTTAAACTTCAACCTGGGAATACTGGAAAGCCTCTGGAGGGCTGTAAGCAGGTGATGGAGGTGCTTCTACTGGTTTTAGAAGGTCTCTGTGGCTGTGGAGGGAAGATGAGTTGGGAGGGCTGCGACAGGAGCCCGCGGAGGCTCCTTCACAATGACGTCAGATGAACCCAAAATCTAATACCATTTCCCGAGCAGGAGAGAAGGGGCTGCCGCCAGCATGTGGGGAATGGTGGACAGAGTGCTTGGCCCACCTGCACCTGTGCACTGAGAACAGTCGTCTAACACACCGACAGGAAGCCCGGAGGAAGGGGACCCACGGCGGCATGCTGTCCACTGTCTCCACCTCCTCTCTCACTGCTCCTCGTGGCTGCACTTGGCTCTTCGGCCACCAGTGGTGCAGGGCTGGTGGCCCCCCAAATCCACTCTGCCTTTCATCCACAGGAGCAGAATCGAGGCTAGGCCTGTGGCTAATGCAGCAGCTTCTCTTGCTCATCGACTCTCACTCATCGGGAATTTACCTTGTTTGTTAGTATCATAAACAAGGCTGAGATGAAGACCCTCCCAGATCCTTTGTTACTTCCTTGGCACGAATTGATGAAAATGGAACTTGTGGGTAAAAGAAACACACGATTTGCAGCTCTTGATGGATACGGCCAACATGTGCTTGAGAAACTAAAAAGAATTGAAGGCAGGTCGGTTTTCTAACGACAGCTGTACTACACTGTACTGTGTATGTGAACAAAATACTCAACCCCAAAGGCCCCCAAGTGCACTTGAAGTCTAACACCTTCTCAGGCAGGTGCTGAGCCTCTCCCCCCGGTGCCCGGGCAGCGAGTCCACTAACGCAGCTGCCTGTCCCTGAGACGGAGTAAAGATTAGTAAGGCAGAAAAAAGCCATCATTTCTGTTATTTTATTTAAAGGCAGCTTCTGGAGACTCCGAACGGGGCTAATTTCCTTTTTTTTTTTTTTTTTTTGAGAACTCAATAGCCTTCAACACAGAGAAGAAAACCCCACCAAAATAAAAACTCCTTGGGGGTCTCGTCTCAGATCTCGGCGAAGATGTGACGGCAGAGCTGAAGCCCGGTCTTCCACTGCTCAAGGGGCTTCCCAGGGCAGCCTTCGCGGGCCTTCACCCCCCACGAAGCCGGGAAGCCACCGAGTCTGTCCAAACACACAGGTGCTGTCCTTGGTGATCCTGTTTCTTGGCTTTTCTTTCTTCCAAAGTTGCTCAGTTGGTCACAATGTTGGGTTAAAAACAATGGTGTCCAATACCCTATAACGCTGGTGGGTCTCCTCACCTGACAAACAATAATGACGATTTTCTGTGTTTGCTTTTGTTCTCGAAACAGTCTGAGCTGCCATCATGCCGAGGCCCAGGGACTGCGGTTTTCAATACTAAGTTCACTCTGTCTTTTCCTAACCCTCTTTGACGGTGGACCGTGGGTTCCCAGTATTTCCTCCCAGTTCCTCCAACCCCAGGAGGCGACCCAAAGGCCTGTGGTAGCTGCTGCTGATGGGCTGCTCTGACCTCGCCCCTCCTCACTTACCCGGAGGCGTCGCGGCCTGTCTGACAAACACAAGCTCTGTGGTAATCTCCGGTGGGACAGTCATTTCCAGCAGCAGGTCCCAGCAGCTGCCGCCCCTCCAGCGCCCCATCCGCCATGAGCTCGGGCTTCGGCAGCCACCGTCAGCTCTGTTGTCATGATTCAGGGGCGCCTCACTGAAACTCCCTCGCAAGAGACCCTTGTTGACCCGGCTCATTTCTTCTCTCTGTCAGCCGAGTCAGAGTTTGCGGGCCTCAGGCTCGGCCTCGCCCCTGCAGCTGCGAAGCCAGGAGGAGCAGAGGTTCCCGCGAGGGCAAGCCTTCTCCACAGGTGGGAGGTGGGACAGACTCTTTACTTAGAAGGTTCTGTAAGGATCACGCTCGGGATGCCAGAGAGACCTCCATATATGGATTAATATTATCTCAGGGAGGAAAGAAAAGGAAATTTGAAAAACCCAGGCAGCCCCTGCTGAAACCTGAGCCCGCCCCCCCGCGCACACATGCTGGCTGTCAGTGTAGGAGGCACAGAGAGAGGTCGAGCCAGAGAAGTATTTTTAAGGAAACAAGAGCCTTCTGCAGTAGAGATTTTGATCTCAAGTCTTTGAGAAGTTATCTGTACTATTTCCACGAGGAATGACTTCTTCATCTGAAAAGCCGGGAAGCAAGAGCAGGCGACCCACTGGGAAGCTGCAGACAAGAAGGGTCTCTCCCGCCCCCTGCCCCCTGCAGTCGTCTTCCAGAACACCCGGGGATGTGCCTGAGAGGAGCACGGATTAGAGCATGCCTCACCTGAAGAGCGGGAGGCGGGGGGCAAAATTTGAGGGCAGGTGGCCAACGCTGGGGCTTCCGTCCCCACAGGACATCCCCGCCAGAGCGCTTGACCCTGGGGAGGCACCTGAACCCAGTCCTCCTCTCCCCCGATCTACCTCCTACCTTCTTGGCTGGATGGGTAGCTTTCCTCTCCCTGGGGAAGGTCAAGGCTGAGGCGGCCAGCGCGGGCACCTACGGGGACCTTGAGGAGAATGAGCTGTCTGCAAAGCTCCAAAGGCCAGTCAGAAAGCATGGCTCGAGGTCCTTCTTGAGCAGCCAGACCGTCAGCCGTGTGCCTCCACAGGCAGCTCTTGGGTTCCAGGAATAGGGCCAGGAGGCTGTGTGGTATTTGTGGGCTCTCAGGCCATCCTCCCAGCAAATAGTGCAACACGGGGATGGTCGGTACCAGAAGCAAGCAGGGCACACCCTCTTCACAGGGCCAGGCACTGCATCTCCCCCATAAAGACTTGCACGGCAAACCACGGTCAGGAGTCCCCCAGCTCAGTGCCCTTCGTGGAGACCTTCCGTTCCCAAGGCTGGCAGTGGGCAGCTGGGCCAGCCCTGCCCGCATTCAGCTGAGGCAGTGCACGGCGGGGGCAAAGAGGCCCACTAGTCAGGCCGGGTTCAAATCCGGACTCTGTGATGTGAAAGCAAGTCGCCTAGCATCTCAGCCAGTTTCCCTATCTGTGAAATAATCCCCTCCTCTCGGAACTGTTTCTGCATTAAAGGAGACAGGGGATGCCATGGCTTAGCACAGTCCTTGGCACAAAGTCAGGCTGGATAAGCAGCACGGGGCCATCACGCACCCCCCCCCCTCCATTCACACAAGCCCGTCTTAGGCACATGCTATGTAGCAGACACTGGGCTGGGGGCTAGAATATGGGGAAATGAGACACATGAACAACCATACTACAGCACGTATAAGCACTGGATGTCGTGCAAATACATGGAAAAGACTTGGGACACAGGTTGGGGGAGGAAATCAAGGAAATCTGAGAGTAAGGGGCAGCAGTGAGTCAGGCAAAGAAGGGGTGTGCACAGGTGGGGGGGAAAGGGCGCTGCGGGCAGAGGGAGCAGCGGATTCTGAAACCAGGGCCATGAGTGTGCTGTGCTGGGACCCGCAGGCCGGCAGCACTCGCAGCTATGTGATGTGACTGCAGCCAGCTGCTTTCTCCAAGACGCTCAAGGCGATCGACGTTATCTGTGCATATGATTTCCGATACAAGCACACATGTAATGCTATTAGGTTCAAATGCTTCCAAGCCGGTGCCTCACAGAGGAAGTATTTGCTGACAGTGAACATCTGTGGCCTAGAGGAATCCAGAGCTGGTGAGCGGGATGCGGTTTCAAATTTAATAACGTTTTTACTTACTCGTGGATGGGTTTCTGTGAAGCCCTGG
Source organism: Ailuropoda melanoleuca (assembly GCF_002007445.2). NCBI lineage: Eukaryota > Metazoa > Chordata > Mammalia > Carnivora > Ursidae > Ailuropoda > Ailuropoda melanoleuca. Next base: position 6,017,189 of record NC_048225.1, on the reverse strand, counting down.
GGCCTCCGGAGCCAGGCTAATTTGCACACAGCAGAGACACACAGGTTTGTTTTTACTCAGAGCAGGAGATAATAAATAGATGAGGATGAAAATTCTAATTGGATAAAGGTAGTTCGACCGGAGGAGAAAATAAAAATAAAAACCCTTATGAATTACCCAGCTTTGCGGGCTGTCAGGCGATGCCCCCAGCTGGGGCGCCCAGCCAATCACTCAGGATAACTGGCAGGCTGATGTTTCGTGAGTCATCCTGGCAACGACAGGGTCAAGACTAGAGGTTGGGAGACACTCCTTAATTTAATAAACCATCGGTAAGAACCGCAAGGGTTTCAGTTTGGTGTCTTTGGCCTCCCTCTATAAACACCACTACCTGAGGGTGCTGCACATCTCTAATTAAAATCTAAATTGCATTCAAGACATTTACATCTGGAGAAAGTCATTCTGTTCGGCAGAGCTCTAGACCTCTGAGTCGCAAGTTAATATGTGGAAGCCCTTTACCACTTCCTTCCCCGACGCACCGTTTCCTGTGGCCACCGGGGTGCCGGTAACCTTGCGATGAATATAACTAGCCTCATTTCCCCTCCTGGCAGATATAACACCTGACACTTCATAAAAAATTGTCAGGAATCTTCAAATGATTTGTCCCATCAGCAGCATAACAACAGCCTGGCCATCCCCTGGATTTTCAGACGTGGCTCTTCCACGGCAGAGAAAGGGGGGGGGCGCTAGGTCCACGTGCTGAACACTAACAGCGTGGCTCCACTGACCACCCCAGCAGCGCTCACCCTGCATGCACATTAAAAATCACCTGGGAAAGATGCAAGGACCCTGAGGAGACGGAGCAACTGAAATGACCCAGATCGCAACGATCAATATGATTGGAAAAAAGGTCCGTAGCTGAGTGAACGGTCTGACGTGGACGGTTATGTTGTGTTTACGTGAGTGAGACAGAGACATCTGGGAACGCAAGAGGGAAGGACATACAGGATTTCTTCCGCTATTCTGCATCTTTTGCATAAGTCTGAAATTATTTCAAAAAGGAAGAGTAGAAAAGAGAAGAAAGTAATCGGGGTGGGGGGTGCAGATCTCCCAGGAGGACCTTAAAAAGTACCAAGGCTTGGGTTTCCTCTCAGCCCCATTCAGTCAGGTCTCTGGGTATAGAGGCTGAAAAAGTGCCTCCAGTGACTGTGACGTGTAGTCTGCGGGAGTGACGTCGGAGCTGCAGAAACTGAGGCAACCCCCCCTTCTCCCGTCCTGCCTGTGACTTCAGGCAGGACACTTCGTCTCGTGGTGCCTCAGTGGCCTGGCTGTCCCTGAGGATGTGGAGAGTGTGGAGGACAGTGGAGAGGCAGAGAGAAACACTTCCTGAACTCCAGGAACGAGGGAGCCCCGTGGTGCCAGGAAGGTGTTCCCTCTGAAGAGGAGCCCAGGTGACGTTCACAACACAGTGAGATCTGGTCAGTTAGTGAGGGGTGTCCTCACGGTCCCAAAGTGAGCACTTCATTGTGCTCTCTTCCTCTCTGTCAGCCATCTCAAGCCAACCTCTCCCTGCATCTGTCGTAACAGAAACCTTGGTGCACGGGCCTCGCTCCCGCTGCCTCGGTTCTTGGCTTTCTACTTTGACTTCTGGCCTAAAGGATAAAGGGTCCTGTCCACTTACTAAAAAGAACTATCTCCGATTTGCTCTTCCCCTCATCTACACTGCTGTGTCTCAAACTGTGGTGTGCCTGGGTGTCAACAGAAGAGCCCGTGGACACCTATCTGCCCAGGAATGTTCACAGCAGCACCAGTCATTGTCGCCCAAAGGTGGAAATAGCCCAAATGTCCATCAACTCACGAACGGGTAAACAAAGGTGGTTTCTCCATATAATGGAGTACTACATGGCCATAGGAAAGAAGCCCTGATGCGCGCTACAATGTGGATGAAACTTGAAAAAATTGTGCTAAGTGAAAAAAAAAGTCCGACAGAAGAGGCTACATATTATATGATTTGATTTATATGACGGGCAAATCTACAAAGATGGAAAGTAGATTAGTGGTTGCACAGGGCTGGGGGATAGGAGGCGACAGCTAAAGGGGACAGGGTTTCTTTTGGTGATAACGAAAATATTTTAAGATCAATTATGGTGATGGTTGCACAAATATGTTACTAACTAAACACTGCTGAATTTTGTATTTTAAATGGGTGAATTGTATGGCCTGTGAATTTTATCTTACAAAGCTACTTAAATTTTTTTAATATATATAATTTTTTTGAGAGACAGCACATGTGTGAGTGGGGGGTGGGGCAGAGGGAGAGGGAGAGAGAGAATCTTAAGCAGACTCCTTGCTCAGCATGGAGCCCGATGTGGGGCTCGGCCTCAGGACCCTGAGATCATGACCTGAGCCAAAATCAAGAGATGGACGCTTAACTGACTGAACCACCCAGGTGCTTCTAAAGCTATTTAAATCTTTAAGAGCATATACTTCTCAAAACAAAAACAAAACCAAAACCCACATATTTTTCGGCATTTCTAACACATTCCCAGGTAAGGCCGATGCTGGTGGTCCCAGGGACCACACTTTGAGAACCACTCATCTATAATATTGGTCTTAGTTTCACTGACTGAAAAAATCCAGGAGAGCTCTGTCACATCCTCTGGATATCTGGAGATCTGTATTTTTTTTTTTTCTGCTTTCATTTTTTTTTTATACTGGGTTGGTCCAACTCAGTGTGAGGAAGTGACATCTTCTGACAGAGACCTGTGCCTTCACAGGTTCAAGACTCTATTGGTATGGGTTGCAGACACCCAATGCAAGGCACACCTCTGAACGCTTCACGGGTTCAGACATTGGCAGGTGACTTTCTCAGGGAGTTGACGGGACCATTTCATGACATTTTGATGTGACTGGCTTGGACAGGAAATAGATCACAGTTCTTTCCAAAACGGGTCAACCTTCATTATTTGGAGTTAACATTCTTCCATCGAAAGTGCATTAGGTATATTGTATCAAAATCCTTAATACAATTATGATACGCAAACCTGTTATCCCTCAACTTCACTTCTACAAGCTTATTCTAAAGGGAATAGTAACAGATGTGTGCAAAGATTTAATTGTAAGGACGCTCATCATAAATGTTCTTAAAAGCAAAAATTTAGAAACTACTTAAATGTCCCATCATAATAGATTAGATTAGATAAAATATGCGGCATCTGTTATGTGTCATTGTTGAAATAAACTTTTCATTTAAAACTTTTGCATCATTAAAAAGACTTACAGAGTCATTGTGAAGCTCGTACAGAGCTCCCACACATTCTGCTTCCAGTTCCCCTGTTTTCAGTATCTTACACGATTATGGTACATTTCTCACAATTAATGAACCAATCCTGATAAATTATTATTAACTAAACTCCATGCTTTATTCAGATTTCCTTAGTCTTTATCTAATGTCGTATTTCTGTTTCAGGGTTCCATCCAGGACACCACACTATATTTTGTTAGCATGTCTCCTAATTAAGCTCCCCTTGGCTGTAAGCATTTCTCAGACTTCCCTTTTTTGATGACCTTGAGAGTTTTTGACAAGCACTGGTCAGCTGTGTCGTAGAATGTTTCACAACCTGGATTTGCCTGACATCTCTTCTCATGATCAGACTGAGGTTGTGCGTTTAGGGGAGGAAGACCACTGAGGTTAGCGTGCCATTCTCATCCCATCGTATTAAGAGTACGCACGGTCAACCATCACAGACCACTGTTGCTAAGGACATGACCCCCTGGCTGAGGTGAAGTCTGTCAGGTTTTTGCTGTGAAGTTACTCCTTTTGTTTTCCCCCTTTCTTTTCATACTGTACTCTTTGGAAGAAAGTCACTACACGCAGCCCACCTCCTTGAGGGCAGAGTATGTAAGTTATTTGGGATTCCTCTACATGGGAGATTTGTCTCTTCTCCCATTTATTTATTTAGTCATTTATTTAGATCAGCATGGACTCATGGATCCTTATATATATTGCGTTATAATTCAACCCTACTTCACTTATTTTGTTGCTCAACCTTTCTCCACTCTGGCCACTGAGAGCATCGAGAGCTCTCAGTTGGCTCCCATACACCCCTTTGGCAAACCACCATATTGTGAGTTTTTTCTTTTTGAGCATTTTCTTACTTTCTGGCATGACAAAATGCAAAGGCAATTCAGTGGAGGGAAAAACAGTCTTTTTAACAAATGATGTTGGATCAACTAGGTATCCACATGCCAAAAAATGAAGTTCGATCCACATCTTGCCTCACATACAAGGATTAATTCAAAATGCAGCATGAATCTGCGTAGAAAGCCTAAAACTATAAAACTCTTAGAGGAAGACATAGGAGAGAATCTTTGTGACCTTGAGATAAGCAAAGATTTCTTAGCTATGACACCAACCCCATGATCAACAAAAGAAAAAATAAATTAAACATCAAAATTAAAGGCTCTGCTCTTCAAAAGACGATCAGGAAACAGAGAATGAAAAGACAAGCCACAGAATGGGAGCAAATGTTTGCAAACCATGTATCTGATAAAGGACTTGTGTCCAGAAACCCAGATAAATTTATAACTTTAACTAAGAAAACAAGGAACCAAATTTAAAAATAGGCAAAATATTTGAATACACATTTCACCAAAGAAGACATATGGATGGCAAATAAGCACATGAAAAGATGTTCAATGTGTTTAAGCCATGAGGGAAATGCAGGTTAAAGTCACAATGAGACGTCACTACACACCCATTAAAAGGGCTAAAATTAAAAAGACTGACTGTGGGGGCGCCTGGGTGGCACAGCGGTTAAGCGTCTGCCTTCGGCTCAGGGCGTGATCCCAGCGTTGTGGGATCGAGCCACATCAGGCTCCTCTGCTATGAGCCTGCTTCTTCCTCTCCCACTCCCCCTGCTTGTGTTCCCTCTCTCGCTGGCTGTCTCTATCTCTGTTGAATAAAGAAATTAAAAAATCTTTAAAAAAAAATAAAAATAAAAATAAAAAAAATAAAAAGACTGACTGTATCAAGTGCTGGTGAGGGCATGTGGAAGCTGAGACCCCCACACGCTGCTGGCAGCACTGTAAAATGATACAGCCCCTTTGAAAGACCATGTGGTAGTTTCTTAAAAACTTATACAACTACCACCTGAGACAGCCATTCCCCCTCCCAGGTGTTTACCCGAGAGACATGAAAACACAGGACCACACGCACAGACTTGTCCACTTCCTGGCAGTTTTATCTGTAATTGCCAAGAAGGATGCTTTCCCCGTTGGTTAATGGTGAAGGGATAAACCGTGGTATGATCCGACAGTGGATGACTGCTCAGCAAGAAGAGGAACAAATGCTTGGTAAGCACTGAGACGTGGATGCCTCGCAAGATGGTGCTGAGCTCCAGGAGCCAGACGAAAATGAACGCACACTGTGCGACCCTATTTATACACAATTCTAGCAAATGTAAACCAATCCAAAGTGACTCAGAACTATCAGTGGCTGGCTGGGAAGCGGAGAGCGGAGGGCAACACGAGGAAACTTTTAGGGCCTGTGGGTATGTGGTCATTATCCACTATGCACATGTAGGGATATGTGCACAGGTCAGGATTTCTCAAACTGGGTTCTTTAAACATGCAGTTGATTCAGTATCAATTGTACCTCGAAGGACTGGAGGACTGGGAGGGAAGGAAGTATAGACAGGAGCAGAGACGACTCTTTCGAGGAGTTATATATACCAAAAAGGGGAAGAGAGAAAGAGAGAAATGGGGCTGTGGCTGGGAAGGGATGGTTTTGGTTTAAGATGGGGGACCCCACAGACGTTTACTCACAGATGGGAACAGCCCAGGAGGGAGCAGAAAGTGGTAATACAGTGGAGAGAGCGCACACTTGCAGAAGTGACATCTGTGAGAAGGCAGGAGGGGACCCAGCTCATGCAGGGGGTGGGCCCAGGCGGGAGCGCGGACAGCCCCTCCCCAGGGGCAGGAGGGAAGGCAGGGTGCGCAGGCACAGGGGCAGCCGGGCGGGTGGGTGGGGTGCGGCACTTTGGGGCAGGTCTCTGGCCTATTTTCACTCAGTAAAATCGAAAGTCAGGTCATTGGCCAAGAGCGAAGAAGGAGTAGAGGTTTTGGAGATTTGAGAGGAAGGGGTGAGACAGCCGTGCTGGAGAGCAGGAGAGACCGCGAAGCTAGGAGAGCAGCGGAGGATAGCGCTCACAAATTTTCTGGTGACACCAGCCCATCGGGTTAGACGGTTCTCTTCGCTCACTTCCCGCTGCCGAGGGGCCGCTCATGCTCTCGGGAAGCAGCCCTGCTCTTCAGACTGCAAACCCACCAGAGGTTTGGCTGGCCTTCACCACCAGTCCCTGCTCTCCTCACCCCGCGTTCCCTTTCTTCACAACCCTCGACCCTACCTGACCCTGACCGTGTCTCACAGGCTGCTTTCCTGCGGTCCACCCTCGCCGTGTGCCTGGTCCTTAGAGAGCGCCCGGGACGACGTCTCCTCTTCTCCCACAGAAAGACGCCATTTCTTTACGCCCTACGTCCCCGTGCCAATTTCTCCCGTCAGCCCTTACGCTTCTCCACCTTGCTGTGTCCCGGGTGACTGCACAGGTTTACCTCTATGGGCAGCTTGCTCTTTTTGGCTCGAGAGGCAACAGTGAGTCCCAGGATTTACTCTCTGGGCTGGTTCCCTGTGGTCCCCTCCGGCTGGCCGCCGATGAAGGTCACAACGCTGCTGTCTCTCCTTCCCGCCTCTCCCCTCATTCCTTCAGGGTGAGGAGGGGGAACACTTCTGTGACTAGCCTCAGGTAGACCATCCCTCATGATTTCCTTACACCCTGCGCTGGCCTGTGTAAATAACCCTTTTATTAAATCCCCTTAGAACGATGCTAATTTGTGTGTGCCATCTGTTTCCTGCTGGGACTCTGACAGAACCCTATCTGTGAATGATGATTTTAATAACTCTCCGAATTCCATTAGTGCCTTGCTACTCAAATGTGACCAAGGGCCAAAGGCACACCGTCACCTGGAGCTTATAAGGAATGCAGACTCTCGGGCCCCGTCTCGGACCCACGCGTCAGGACGAGCACTGTGACTGCCACGCACACTGAAGTCTGAGCAGCAGGGCACGCCAGTCCACTGAGTTTACGGAAGCTCTTCTGGGTACCAAACCCCAGAGACTCACTCAGACTAGCGGAGGCCACGTTGTCTTACACCTCAGGAAGTGAAGGAGACAGACTTGCACAGGAATCTAAGAGGACCGACAAGAAAGTAAAGCGTCACGGATCAAGCCCTGGAGGGTCCGTCCGTGTGGCTCAGAGACCTGTGAGGTCTTCACTGCTCCTGCCCAGCTTCTCTCCTTCCCACGGATCTGCCTCACGTTCCACAACCAACTGGCTCCCTCACCATTTACTCTTTATATTTTTGCCAGAGTTCTCGTTCATTCATAGCCGTGCCTAACTCCTCATCTGAGCTCACTTTCTGCCTATCATGTTCCCTGGTCTGTCTCCTAACCTTGTCCTCTTGACTACCTAAATTTCGGTTTCTGGGAGTAAGAACGTTATTTGCCCAATCTGCCCCTTTGGACAGAGTTTTTTGTACCAGCCTCTCTCATGGGCTCATGGCTAGCCTTTGGGCTGGCTGCCAACTCCTGATTCAGCAGGCTCGGGATATTATCACATAAAGCATGTCTGCCCTGAGCTGTCTGATCAGCAGGGGCCAGAGAAGGAAAATCACACTGTGATCACACTTCTGGTTAAAATGGTCTTAAAGGAAACGAAACAAGGTTTCCAAATATTGGTTGCAGGCTCCTTCCTCTCTACCTGCATCACTACCTCGCATCCCTGCTTCCTCCCCACACCTCCCAGGAACATCTGCATCCTCTGGGAGACTCTGACAGGCATAGAGATGACTTTCCATGTTCAGGGTATTTCAAATGTTGTATAACAAAATTAATTACATTTAATTAAACTTACTCATTTTTTATAGTTCCAAACAAATCTAAAATGTCACGTTAAGCTTATGAGATGGCAGTCCTCCAAAGGATTCTGCTGCTGGGTGTATCTGCTCTAGGAGACTCATGCAATTTTAGGGATCATCTTATACAAGTGGGACTGACGAATGGCTTCTTGGCCTTGGAGAAGCATCAGGCAAGACCGAGTCTCTGGGTCCTAGGCCATGTGACCACCTACGTCCTTCTCACTTCCTGCATTCCAGCAACATCGCTCTCACGCGGAAAGTCATCTTCCTTTTTCCACCTCTTTTCATAATGCACGAATATGATGAACTTGCTTCTTTCTCCCCCCCCCGCCCAATCTATGGTAGCAGGGGAGAGAACTGTTTGTATTTCTCACAAGTACAGAGCCTGGCATATGGTAGTTGCTGAATTTATTAACATTTATTGAATGGATGAATATTCTTGCTCATTGGTTCTGTGTTTCTCTCAACTTTTTTTCTGTGGAAAAACCCCCAAGTCTCAGTGGATTTCTTGCTCCCCAAGATTTAGAGTGAACACGGTGGCTACAGGTCTGTGTGACATGTCCTATGATCACCTTGCACCCAGACTGAAGCAGTATCCTCTCCCTGGTCCCTGTTGGTCTTAAGGTAGAGGGCTGTTGGCCACACCAATGCACCCTCAAGGCTCTGCTTCTAACAGGCACACGGCCACTTCCACCACATTCCACGTGGGGTCACATGGCCAGGCCCAACAGGAGCGGAGGGGAAAAATGACATTTTCCAAAGGGAGGAAAGGGGGGGGTGCAGTGAATATTTGCTGAAAAGTAACAACATACAAGAACACCAAACAAAATCTATCATGCATTGTTTACCCGAGTTTTCTATCAACACTGTTCGGATATTTTAATTAGTTTTCAAAACCAGCAAACTAAAATCCCCTACAATGTGTATAAAAGTCAGGATCCAGTCTGTACCAGGGACAGAATACAACTCAAATTAGTTTATGAACTGAAGGCCTGGCAATATATTTATTCAATGTTTACAGATACAGAATATAAAACTGCCCTAATTCCTCATTTGGGTTAGAACAAACAAAATCCAAAACTGCACAGAATGAATTCAATGGTAAGCCTTCAGTTTACATACTTTTAGATCCTTCTGTCCTATGGAAATAGTCAAGGCCAAGAGATCCTGTACCAGAAATTTTAATTTCAAAATCTTTCCAGTTTGTTGTACCCTAAATTTCTTTCCCATCTATAGTCATTCTTCCCCATTATAGCCATTTTATCCAGTTCTCATTTCCATCACTCTATATCCTTCCTACCAGAGGTGACAATGCAATGTACTAGAACATATCTTTTAACAAACTGTCTTGGACTATTCCTGTTCATTCATTAATTCCATAAGCATCTACTGAGAATCCATTATGAGGCAGGTGCTGTATTTGGCTCTGGGGGGTACACAGGATGGATAAGCACGGTCTAAAAACTTGTCACATAACAGGGACGACAGGCTTATAAACAATGTCTGGAACACTGTGTGAAAAGCACCAGAGCAGAAGTAAGAAACCGCTAGGAAGAAACACACTCAGCTCAGGGCTACGCCTAGAGAAATGGGAGACTGGAAGACCGTGACTGGCTGGGAGGTCACTGGCAGGATGTGAGCATGTCACGAGGAGAATCTGACCTCTGACTGAAGACAGAAGCTGGGAAGATGAAGGAACACACCATGGGTAGAAGAGTCATATGAAGAGGAATCGACAGAACCAGCGAAGTGAAGGGTGGTCAAGGGAGAGGCTGAGAGTAGTTGAGTTTCCTGGTGTTGCCCCCAAGGGATACCGATTACACAAGTAGGAGAAACTTTTCAGAAACGATATGGACTCCAGCTGAGTTGGAAGTGTTTTGGGGATATCCAGGTGGGACACTCCCTTCCTTGGATTCATGAGTGACTTGGACAAGTTATGGAAAATTACTTTGCACATGGAGTGGGAAGGAGCCAAGGGAGAGAATAGTGAGAGGGTGATAAATCTATGGTAAAACGAGCATGCCAAGGCCTAGATTTCTTTCCCCACGAAAAATCTGACAAGTTATTTGTAACCAGAAACAGGCTCTGTCTTGTTCTGCTTCTTACTCATTACCAGGAGCTGGCTCTGGGTGGGGCTCTGTGGTGCAAGCTCAACAGGGCTCCGACAGAAGACCTACAGCCTGCTGGGCGCTCACTAAGGGACTGGTTTTGGATCACAGTCTTCAGATGCAGGACTTCTATAGATTTCAGAAATGGCTATGAAATCTGCAAGTATAAGTTAAATGGTATCTGTAGGAAGGCTAATTTAAGAATATGAAAAATTCACCGTCAGAAATTGGCCAACCATTTTACTCTCAGGAACCTTCCCCTGAGAGTGCTCTCTTATTACTGGACACAACGAAAACATTAATATTTTATAGGAAATATGTTTATTATTGATCATCGCAATTCAAAAATACTCTTTTCTCAGGGCTGGTCCACCATTTTCTGTCTCTTTAGAGATAGGAAATACATCAAAACTGTGAGCAATTTTGTTTTACAGTACATAGAAATTTCTGTGTGATAAGCAAGATAGGAATTTCTAACAATGAAACAAGGTCTCCAGAAGTTGCCAGTCAAACAAAGGAAGCTTTTCCCATTGGAAAATGGACGTAGGAACCCATGGGTAAAATCTAACAACAGAGCACATGCTGGAAAATGGGATCAAGAAATTTTATAATCCACCCGCACTCTGACTTTGCTCTGGGATAGTACAAGCATGTCCTGTGAAAGGGGCTTAGAGATATAATCGCTTCTGCCTGGAGGAAAGGTCCTTTGGGCATGGGACTCATGTCACCTAAGTGTTCCAAAGCCACTTGTTTTTCCAACTTCTTGTCCACATAATTGTGATCAGAGGTTTCAAGGAGAAGAGCACAGAGTATCTAGCTTTGACTTTTGAGCAGATGTAACACCAGCTCTTCATCCTCTGCTAAAGACAGGCCTGTATCCAAAGGCTCTAAGGTCTCCCACTTGGCCTTCTTTCTGTTACGACTTGTGGGTCCCACGTCTTCCACTTCGCTGTTGTTCCTTTTCCTCATTCCCTGCTTCTTCTTGGTATCACTGGTGGGAACAAATCCAATGATTTACTTGATAAATAACTAAATCCATTATGAAATCAAACACTTCAAATAGGACAAAACTACCAAAACAGAGAGTTGGTAAAGTGGTACTATTATTCAAGAGAGAAAGAAAGTGTAACAACATCAGGATATGTGCATCGTAAGAACCTTCCCATTAACACATGGGGAGGGGGGGTACCTATTATGCACCAGGCACTGTGCAGGGTACTTTGTACACACAGTCTTGTCCAAGTCTCACAATTCTAGGGAGCTATGGATATATTATCAACAGTTTGAGGACACCGATGGCCTGTACTCTGGCTCCAGACTAGCTCTTATCTGTGCTTGTCCCGCCACAGCGACAGCCACTGTTTAAAGTTAGGTTATCCTTTAGGTAGCATTCTACAGGCTCACAGATATCAGGATACCAGACACTAATACCTGTTGTATTAAGTTGTGATACATAGATCATGAGTAAAATAGAACCTCAAATGTTGAATTATTTAAGACATCAAATAAACTTCCCCCATTTAAAATATATAAGACCCACATATAGTCTTGAAAAACAAACATTATTGCAGTATTCTACTCTCACTACTGTTATTTAAAATAGTAATGGAAGTACTAGCTGCTGCAATCAGACAAGAAAAAGAAATAAAAGGCATCCAGATTGGAAGGAAGAAGTAAAATTGTCACTATTTCCAGACATGATACTATATATAGAAAGCCTAAAGACTCCACCAAAAAACTTCTGGAAATAAATGAATTCAGTAAAGTTGCAGAACACAAAATCAATGTACAGCAATCTACTGCATTTCCATATTGGAATAGCAGAAAGAGAAATTAAGAAAACAATCCCATTTACTATTGCACAAAAACAAACAAACAAACAAAAAAAAACAACAATTAAATACCTAGGAATAAATTTAACTGAAGAGGTAAGAGACATGTATCTTGAAAACTATAAGACATCAATGAAAGAAATTTGAAGACACAAATAAATGGAAAGATATACTATGCTCATCGACTACAAGAGTTAATATTATTAAAATGTCCTACTATCCAAAGCAATCTACAGATTCAATGCAATCCTTATCAATATTCTAATGGCATTTTTACAGAACTAGAACAAATAATTCTAAAATTTTTACAGAACCACGAAAGACCCTGAATGTCCAAAGCAATGTTGAAAAAGAACAAAACTGGAGGTATCACAATTCCAAATTTCAAAATAAACTACAAAGCTACAGTACTCAAAACAGTATGGTACTGGCACAAAAACAGACACAGGGATAGAGAGCCCCCAAATAAACCCAAATTTACATGGTTAATTAATCCACAACAAAGGATGCAAGAATATACAATGGGTAAAAGTCTCCTCAATCAATGGTGCTGAGAAAACTGGACAGCTACATGCAAAAGAAGAAAACTGGACCATTTTCTTACATCATACCCAAAAATAAACTCAAAATGTATTAAAGACCTAAATGTGAGACCTGAACAATAAAACTCCTTAAAGAAAATATAGGCAGTGATCTCTTGGACATTGCCTTTGGCAACATTTTTCTAAAAATGTCTCCTCAGGCAAGGGAAACAAAAGCAAAAATAAATTACTAGGACTACAAACTAAAACGCTTTTGCAGTGAAGGAAACCATCTACAAAACAACAGGCAACCTGCTAAATGAGAAAAGATATTCGCAAATGACATATATGATAAGCAGTTAAAATCCAAAATATATAAAAAACTTCCACAATTCAACACCAAAAAAACCAAATGATCCAATTTTAAAATGGCCACAGGACCTGAATAGACATCTTTCCAAAAAAGACATACAGAGGGCCAAGAGGCAAATAAAAGATGTTCAACATAACTGATTATGAGGGAAATGCAACTCAAAACTACAATGAAGTATCAGAATGGCTAGTATCAAAAAGATAAATAAAAAGTGTTGGCAAGGACGTGGAGAAAAAGAAACCCTTGTGCACTGTTGGTGGGAATGCAAACTGGTGCAGCCACTGTGGAAAAACAGTATGGAGGTTCCTCAAAAAATTAAAATAGAAAAATCAGATGATCCAGTAATTCCACTACTGCGTATTTACCTTAAGAAAATGAAAACATAAATTCAAAAAGATATATGCATCTCTACATTCACTGCATTATTCACAATAACCAAAATACGGAAGCAACCTAAGTGACCCTTGACAGATGAATGGATAAAGATGTAGCATGCATATTTATTATATATATAATGGAATATTACTCAGCCATTAAAAAAATGGGCTCTTGCCATTTGTGAAAATAGGGATGGATCTAGAGGGGATTATGCTAAGTGAAATAAGTCAGGCTGAGAAAGACAAATATCATATGATTTCATTTACACGTGGAATCTGAAAAACAAAACAAACAAAAAGCAGAAATAGATCCATGAACATAGAGAACTGGTTGTTGCCAGAGGGAAGGATGGGTGAAATGGGTGAAGGCAGTAGGAGGTATAGACTTCTAGTAATGGAATGAATAATTCATGGGGATGAAAGGCACTACATAGGGAATATAATCAATAGAATTGTAATAGTGTTGTACAGTGACAGATGGTGTGTACACTTGTGGTGAGCACAGCGTAAGATATAGAGTTGTGGAATCACTATGTTGTACCACTAAAACTAATGTTAAGATTGTGTGTCAACTATACTTCAATTAAAAAACCCAAACAAACGTTACTGCAGTATTCTGCATACACCTGAGGCACAGACCATAAAAATAAAGCTAGTTTCTGAAGGCAAAGGAAATCACTTAATACACTGAAAATAGAAGAAAAACAAAACATTATCAAAGTGTTCTGAGATATTATCATCATATTCAAAAATGACCCAATTACTAGATGCAAGATTAAAGCAAAAAAAAAAAAGCCCATCTAGTGGTCTTCGTAATAGTGATCCCTTGTTAAGGACTTACTAATGATCTCGCACTGTGCCACACGCTTTGCACAGATTATATCACTTATCTTCATGAAAATCCTTGGTATGGGAAGCATTAGCTTCATTCTACAATGATTAAATGACTGCACCCAGATTATAAGCAGGGGAATCAGACCCAGATTTGAAGGACTCTAAATTCTGCTCCAAAGCCAGGCAAAGAGTTGACTTGCTTCAGTCAATATTTGGAAGACAAGAAAGAAAAGAATTAGCTGTGGAAATAGCACTGATTTGGCACTAACCATCAAATCTTAGCCGATCAATTACCATCTCTAAGCCTAGTCTCTTTATCTGTAAAGATGAAGATTATATAATTTACTTAGCAGAACTGCTGTATGAATTAAATGAAATTACATAAAGGCAAGAACATAGTAATACTCAATACATGGTAATTTCCTTTCTGCCTATAAACTACTCCCTTTCAAATAAATTCTTACATTGATGTTATATAATAAAAAGCAAAAAATATCATAGAAATATTACATTCCAAGCATACGATTTATTCCAAAAAAGAACAAATTGCTCAAGTTCGAATGGAGTATATTATTTCTTAAGAAGCATGCCTAGATATGAATGAATGTGCTTAATCAGCATATCTACTTATGACCAGCCTGAAGCAAGGCCATAAATAACTTCCCATTTCACCTCCCAGAAATGCCCAATGCTCTGACTCAGCAGCCATTCTCTTTCACCATTGGAGGAAAGACAAACCAGACAGCACTATGAGGTTACTTAAAGCCATAAACAACTGCATTTTGAAAGGTACTTGGAGAGATGAACACGAAAGAGTTCCCCATGATGGGAATTCAGTTAGCAAAGAGAATAATTCTTAGTGGAAATGGGCCTTTAAAAAAAAAGTATTGAGTCTTAATGTGCTTGAATATTGCCAGTCCTGTGCCAGTCCCACTGGGCTACAGTACCATGGTTGATTAGGTACAGGGTAATACTGATTTTTGCCCTGCCTGTACTTCAAGTGCATCTTCAGAGCAGCTCATCAGAAACGGCCTAATTAGTGGGCTTTACTAATGCATCCTTTGTTAATGTGCTCTTGAACATTATATTCCCTGCAGGAAATAGCTGGTTCAGATAATAAAAGGAAGATGGGAAATTTATGTAACCCAAATATCTTCATAATTAGCAGCTTTGCTGCTTTGTGGACCAGTTCAAATTCCAGAAAGGTATTTTATCCTACTTTCCATAGCAAATAAGTAATAATTTGTGTAACAAATTAATTATTAAACAATAATATAGATATTCTATAGGTAATTCATCCAAAGGGGGAAAATGTAATGAATCTAGGAAACATAAGAAAAGCAAGAAAGCAAATATGGTCACAGTGGTCTCTTCAGAAAGGCCTCCTCCAAATGGTAAGGTACTACAGAGTGAGGTCAGCAACACGGCTGAAGAAGACATCCCTGTTCGTGTCCCCTCCCAACAACATGCGGCATCCACCCCGGGACAAAAATGCTTTTGTGGGAGCTGTGGGATCCATCACTAGATGTCAAGAGACCTGAGAGGAGTCTCACCCAACCACGCTGCAGGTAACAGGCACATGGACTACAGTCCCAGCTGTGAATGGGCTCCAGCCCCTTTCAGCAGTGGGAAAAAACCACCTTAAACAATTACCCACAGATGAGAGGACCCTTGTGGAAGTCCAGTTTTCCAGTGTAGAAATTCAGCACACCAATGGAGAAGGGAAAAAAAAAAAAGCAGCGTGAGTTTGAACACACTGGAGAGGGTAAGAGGAACAGTTTGACTTCACTCATAACACCCCTCCCTCCAAATGGCAAAACTGAGGGCTGAGAGATCTTGGCCATGATTTTTCCCATGGTGGAAAGTGAGAGCAAGTGAGTGCCCAGCTTCCCCAGCTGTGTGGAATGCTGCCCAAAAAGCCCATTTCTCTCTCACTCCATCCAGAGTAATAGATCATTAACTGCCTGGCTGGGGGCAAGAGGCAGGAAGAGGCTGGAGGAGTGGCAGACAGGACTCTCAGAATAAAAGAATGTGAATCTTATTCATTGTGTCATGGATTCCATCAAGAACCCCATCCATGAACCAGTGGAGATGCCTTGCACACGGATCCCTCCAACTGGCCCATGGGCACCCTCCAGCACTTGTGTGCCCCACCCATACCCCCCCCCACCTATGTCCAGCTTCCTGTTCATGCTCCTGATAGTGGTGGTGAGTGAGCTTTGGCAAACAGCTACTGAGCATGACCCAAATCTGCAGGTCAGGGAAAGACCACTTCAGCATTAGTGCCATTCTTGGAAAAGCAAAAGGTAAGGTGTAAACATTTAGCCTGATATGTTTCAAGATCAAGAGAAGACATACAAGCTTAAAAATTCTGGCACAAGAGAGAGCAAGAAGTGTGGACCAGGAGAATCCATAGAAGGTCTGAGAAAGCCTCAGAATCCCTAGCTGGCCTAGGGATGACAAAGGGCATTTCTCTCTTGAAGGAAGTTAGTCAAGACTAAAGGAGGTGCCTGTGACCACAAATGTGAAGACAGCAACACAAAACTTCAAGGAGTGTGACCAATCTAGGAAACACAATACCACCAAAAGGTCACAGTTATCTTCCAGTAACTGATCTCAAACACATGAAGATCTACAGTTTACTGGATAAAGAAAACAAAATAGCTGTTGAAAGGAAGTTCAATCAGGTACCAAAAAAAAAAAAAAATCAACAAAACCAGGAAAACAATGTATGAACAAAATGAGAAGTTTAACAAAGAGACAGAAATAATTAAAAAAAAAATTCTGCAGCTGAAGAATAAAATAAAATAACAACCTCAGAGGGGAGGATCAACAACAGAACAGATCAAGCAGAAGAAAGAATCTGTGAGTTAGAAGACAGAAACTTTGAAATTATCCAATCAGAGGAGAACAAAGGGAAAAGAATGAAAGACAGTGGAGAAAGCCTACATTATCTACAACATACATTTTAAAAGAAACACTCTGAAAATTGTTGGAATCCCAGAAGGAGACAAGAAGAAGGGCGCAGAAAGCTTATTTAAAGAAATCATCACCAAGATCTTCCCAAATCTGTGGAGAGATTTGAATGTCCAAGTTTATAAAGCTCATAGGTCCCCAAATTCAACTGAAAGAAATCTCTTCTAAGACACATTATAATAAAACTGCCAAAATTCAAAGACAAAGAGAATCTTAAAAGCAGCAAGAGAAAAGCAGCTTGTAACTGACAAGGAAATTCCTATAAGGATATCAGCAGATTTCTCAGCAGAAATTTCACAGGCTTAGAGAGGATGGGATGGTATGAAAGAAAAAAATTCCAACCAAAATATTCTAACCAGCAAAGCTGTCCTTCAGAAATAAAGGAGAGATAAAGACTATCCTGGACAAGCAAAAGCTGAATGAATCCAAGCTGATATGAAAGGATGCAAAGCACATGAAAACATATGAAATTATCCAATACACTGGTAAAGGTAAGTATAGAGTTAAATTCAAAACATGGTAGTACGGGGTGCCTGGATGGCTCGGTTGGTTAAGCGTCTGTCTTCTGCTCAGGTCACAATCCCAGAGGCCTGGGATCGAGCCCCACATTGGGCTCCCTGCTCAGTGGGGAGTCTGCTCCTCCCTCTCTCTCTCCCTCTGCCCTCCCCCTGCTCATGATTGCTCTCACTCCCTCTCTCTCAAATAAAAAAATAAAATAAAATCTTTAAAAAATAATAAAATTTAAAAAAATGCAAGTTCAAAAAAAAGCTAGTTCTGTAATATGGTAGTGTGTTTACCACATAACTCAAGTATAAAGATTAAAGGACAAGAGTATTAAAAATAACTATAGCTACAATACTCATTAATGAATACACAGTATATAAAAAGAGGTAAATTGTGACACCAAAAACATAAGAGGGAACATAAAAGGGTAGAGTTTTTGTATGCAATGGAAATAAGCCAGACTTAACATAAAACAGACTGTTATATTTACAAGATGTTTTATGTAAGCTTCATGGCAACCACAAAGTAAAAACCTACAACAGATCCATAAAAGATAAAGACAAGGGAATCAGCATATCTCTGTAGGAAATCAATTCAAAAAGGAAGGCAGCAAAGAGGAAGAAAAAAACAAGGAACAACAAAACAGCCAGAAAAGAGTTAAATAACATTAAGTCCCTTACCTATCAATAATTATTCTAAATTAAAATGAATTAAATTCTCCAAAAGGCATAGAGTGGTTGGATGGATAAGACCCAACTATACACTGCCTACAAGAAACTCATTTCATCTTTAAGGACATACAGTCCCACAATAAAGGGCTGGAAAAAGATACTGTATGCAAGTAGAAACCAAAAGAGAGCAGGGGTAGCTGCTTACTTATATAAGACAAAATATACCATAAGCCAAAAACAAAAGATGAAAAAGATCATTACATGATGATAAAGAAGTCAATTCACTAAGAGAATATAACAATCATAAATATATATACACCCAACATTGGAGCACCACAATATATTTAGCAAATACTAACAAATCTGAAGGGAGAAACAGACAACAATACAAGAATAGACTATTTCATTAACCTGCTTTCAACATATGGCTAGATTATCTAGACCAAAAAAAATTAATAAGGAAATGTTAAAATCGAATTATACTTTAGATCAAATGGACTTAACAGACATATCCGGGACATTCCACCCAACAGCAAAAGAATACGTGTTCTTCTCAAGCACAAATGGAACAATCTGCAGGACAGATCATGATAGGTCACAAAACTCTCAGAAAATTTTAAGAACACTAAAATCATATTGATACTGTATCAAACTGGAAATCAATTACAAGAGGAAAACTGAAAAATTCACAAATACATAAAAACTACATAACATAGTCCTGAACAACCACTGGGTCAAGGAAGAAATTAAAAAAAAATTTTTTTTTAAATATCTGAAAATGGAAACACAAAAAATCAAAACCTATGAGATGCAGTAAAAGCATTTCTAACTGGGAAGTTTATAGTGTTAAAAGCCTACATTAAGAAACAAGAAAGCTCTCAAATAAACAACCTAACTTTACACCTCAAGGAACTAAACAAAGAACAAATGAAGTCCAAAGGTAGCAGAAGCAATGAAATGCAAAGATCAGAAAATAAATAAGAGACCAGGAAAACTAAAGAAAAACATCAACAAAACCAAGAACTAGTTTTTTCTAAAGATGAACAAAACTGATATTGAGCTAGACTAAGTCAAGAAAAAAGAAATCAGATTCAAAGTCAGAAATGAGAAAGGAGACATAACGATCAATACCACAAAAATACAAAAGATCATGAGACCACTATGGATCAATTATACACCAAACATTTGAATAACTGAGAAGAAATGAATGAATTCCTAGAAACAGCAACCTAACAACACTGAATCATGAAAAAACAGCAAGTCTGAACAGACCAATAATGAATAAGGAGATTGAACCCTAATCAAAATCCTCCCAACAAAGTCCAGAAACAGAGGGTTTCCCCAGTGAATTCTACTAAACATTTAAAAAAGAATTAATGCCATTCCTTCTCAAACTCTTCTAAAACACTGATGAGGAGAGACTATTCCCAAACACATTTTACAAGGACTGTACTAACCTAATGCCAAAGCCAGAAAAGAAAACTACAGGTCAATATTTCTGATGAATACAGATGCAAAAATTATCAACAAGATATTAGCAAGCCAAATTCAACAGCATATTAAAAGGACCACACATCATGATTAAGCTGGGATTCATCCCTGGGATGCAAGAATGGTTCAACATATCCAGATCAATCAACATGATATACCAAATTAATAAAATGAAAAATAAAAATCACATAATCATCTCAATAGATGCAGAAAAAGCATTTGACAAAATTCAACATCCTTTCTTGATAAAAACTCTCAACAAATTAGGTAAAGAGGGAATGTATCTCAACATAATAAAAACCATATATGACAAGCCATAGGTAACATTACACTCAATAGTTAAAGGTTGAAAACTTTTTCTCTAAGATCAGGGACAATTAAAGGATGCCTCCTCTCATTATTCCTATTCAACATACTAGAAGTCCGAGCGAAAGCAAGCAGACAAGAAAAAGGCATTCAAATCAGAAAGGAAGTGCTTTTGTTACTGTGTACAGATATGGCCTTATATATAGAAAATCCTAAAGACTCCACCAAAAAAAAACTGTTACAACTAATAAATAAAGTAGGTAAAGTTGCAAGATACAGAAATTAACATACAAAAATCAGCAGCATTTCTTTATACTAGCAGCAAGTTATATGAAAAAGAAATTTTTAAAAAGCATCCCATGCACAACAACATCAAAACCAAGCTTGGAAGTAAGTTTAATCAAGGAAGTGAATTATTGGTACACTGAAAACTGTAACATTTTGATCAAAGAAATTGAAGAAGATAAATAGATGGGAAGATATCCCATAATTCATAGATCAGAAGCATTAATATTATTAAAAGGCCCATACTACCCCAAACCATCTCTAGATTCAATGAAATCTCTATGAAAATTCCAATGGCATTTTTTATGAAATAGAAAAAATAATCCTAAATTCATATAAAATCACTAGGTTCCAACAAGCCAAGGCAATCCTAAGAAAGAACAAATCCAGAGGCATCACACATCCTGATTTCAAACTATACTACAAAGCTACAGGAATCAAAAAACAATAGTATGGTACTGGCATAGAAACAGACACACAGACCAAGAGAACAGAATAGATAGACCAGAAATAAACCTTTGCACGTATGGTCAATTAATATTTGACAAGGGAACAGAGAATACTCAAAGGAGAAAGAATAGTCTCTTTCAATAAAAGGATGTAAAAACTAGATAACCACATTTAGAAGAATGAAATTGGATCCCTCCCACAAAAATTAACACAAAATGGATTAAAGACGTAAACAGATGACTCCAATCCATAAAACGTCTAGAAGAAAACACAGGGATAAAGCTCCATGATGCTGGTCTTGGCAACAGTTTTTTGGGTATGACACCAAAAGCACAAGAAACAAAAGCAAAAGTCAGTCAGTCTACATCACACTAGAAAGCTTCTGCACAGTAAAAGAAACAAAAGAAAAAAATGAAAAGGCAACCTACAAAATGGAGAAAATATTACAAGCCATGTACATGATAAAAGGTTAATATCCAAAATCTATAGGAACTTATATAACTCAATAGCAAAAAAACAAAAACAGAAAAACCCACAAATAATCTGATTAAAAAATTAGGCAGAGGAAGTGGATGGACATTTTTCCAAAGAAGACATACACATGATCAATAGGTACAAGAAAAGGTGCTCAATTATCACTAATTACCAGGGAAATGCAAATCAAAGCCACAATGAGATATGACCACATACCTGGTGGAATGGCTGTCATCAAAAAGACAAGAGATAACAAGTGTTGGTGAGGGGGTGGAAAGGGAATATTTGTGCCCTGTTAGTGGGAATGCAATCAGTATAGTCTCTATGGAAACCAGCATGGAGGTTCCTAAAAATATTAAAAATAGAACCACCGAATGATCCACCAATCCCTGTTCTGGGTATATATCCAAAGGAAATGAAAACAACATCTTGAAGACATGTCTGCATTCTCACGTTCACTGCAATGTTATTCACAACAGGCAGGAAATGGACACAACCTAAATGTTCAGTTCAGATGGATGGGCAGATGATGTGGTGTATTATATATACACAATGAAGTATCACTCAACCATGTGGATGGGCCTTGAGGGCATCATGTTAAATGAAATAAGGCTGAGAAAGATGAAATCTGTAATGATACCACGTATACATGGAATCTAAAAAAGGCAAACTCAGGAATCAGAAACTAGAGTGGTAGTTACCAGGGGGTAGGGAAAATGGGGAGATTTTGGTTAAAGGGTACAAAGTTCCAGTTTTAATAGAAGTTCAGGGGATCTAATGTACAGCATGGTGATTCTAGTTAACAATATTGTATTAGATACTTGAAAGTTGCTGAGATAATAAATGGTTAATGTTCTCATCACACACACAAACCGAATTATGTAATGCTATAGAGGTGTAAGCTAATAACACTAGGGCGGAAATCATTTTGCAATATGTACGTGTATCAAATAACATGGTGTACACCTTACACTCACATGATGTTATACATCAATTATCGCTCAATAAAGATGGGTGAAATGTGTGGCACTAGAAACCTCTATTTTACTTACATCCTGATGAATCAGGCATAAGGGTTCTGACTCTATATATAGCTAATGGTCAAGAGGAGGTTCCTGGATCTAATTAAAACCGGGGACTTCTTTAGGACTAGTTAACAGTCTAATGTATATAACAGTGAGTTCTAGTTTCTTGGTTCTTCAATTATTTTCTGCAACTGCTGAAAGGGGCTCTTGTACCTCTCAATCGAGAGTTCTATTAGCTGCCCCCACGGTAGCACAGCGCTGGTACAGTTTACCAATTCTATGGCGGAACATTCTGGAAATAGGTGTGCTGGAAGAAAGAACCACAATACAGGTGGGAAACAGCAGTAACACCTGTGACTTTTCTTCACGAAGTAAGTTTACTCCACTGAACTGAAGGAGGTAAGAAGGCTCACAGTAGGAACTGAGAACTAGATGGTGGCCTACAAAACAGGGCCAAGAGTCTGGGCCTGAACTCTGCATTTTATCTTTATTTCAGGATTTCTATGGGACATAAAGTGTCAAACTATCTCCACATTCTTCAAATCTATGAAGTCAGTGTCAGAAAGGACTTCTTACTGCTCAACATTGGAACAGTACAAAATACTGGTGGATAAAACACAGCTTAAAAAGTAAAAGCATGGCTCAGCGCACCAAACGCCCACCACTGCCGTAAAAACAAAACCACCAAAGCAAAAGAATTCAGAACTACTTATCTTTCAATAATCCAACTAGTACAGAGATTTAATTAGTAATGTCTGGTGTGCCATTTAAAGAACTAATCCTACAACAAAACGCAAAGAAAAATATCATGTTGTAACATGTAATCCAAACCGACAATAACAGGGAAATGTTATTTCAATGGCTTTGAACTGTTCGTGAAAATGATTACACAAAATCTCATCACAATATCCAAAGTAAATGTGTGAACCAATTTATTCATCACTAAGAAGAAAAAAGGATTTAACACTGAAATGTGAATTCAATCTTAACATCTTAAATACATTATTAATTGAGTTTTAAGTGGAATAGAACTTTCTTACTTTCTAAATTTCCTGAACCCCAAACCCAAAACTCTCCCAGAAAGTGAACAGATTTTTCAGGAGGTCTGATTTCCTGGTTTCCACATTTTAAGTTTTTCAGGTACCTGCAGCTGCCTCGTCACCCAGAGTAAGACGACAGCCTGTGTTACACATATGAGAAACCAAAGAGGGAGGAACACCTGGAATCATCCTGCTAAGTCAGCCAGCCTTCTTTCTGGTCCCTCTTCTGGGACTCCTCAAACATGGCCCTTCCTTGTTTAGATCAGAGACCCCTCTTGTTTGTCCGACCTGTGCCCTTCTGTCAATGCGGCACCTCCCCCCTGCTCAGCCCTCTCCAATTCCTCACCTTCAATAAAAGGTACCCGAACTCACTATTAAAAGTGATATCTTTCCTCTGAAAGCCTACAGCTCTAATTGTTTACTAGTCATTTTACACTTAGCATTGCTACTTTCTAACACTAAAGTGATTTCTCTTTCACCTGTACACAACTTAACTCCTACTTAGAATGTAAACTCCCAGGTGGGAATATAAATTACTACTAAACTTTCTGGAGGGCAATTTGGTAGCACCTTTTGAAAGTCAAGTATGCCTACCCAGCAATTTCTCTTCTGAGAATTTATCCCAAAGAAATAATTAACGATGTGTATAAAGATTTAGTTACAGGATACTCAAGGCAAAAAACTATTTTTAATTTCAGGAAGTTGAAAACCCAAACGTCCAATCATAAGGGATTAATTTAAGTTAAAAAAATTAGAAATGAAACACTATGTCACTATTAAAAACCATGTTGCAGGAAAACAATTACAAAACCAATACAGAGCAAGAGACCATCTTTAAGAAAGTCTTGCATGCATGTTTGCAGAGAAAAAGATTTGCAAGATTTTTTTAGATGTTCTTTTCGCTGGTATATATATCTTCTGATTTTTCTGTAACAAGCTTGTATTACTCTTTGCAATAAAAAAAGAGAGTTAAACTTTAAGGGAAAAGTAGTTCTGGGCAAAGAATAACTACAATTATTCTTTGTAATTCCACAAAGCTCAGAAGCATGAGAGTAGGTTTGCCATATAACCTTCAACTTGGATCCCTGGATGCACAGAAATAAGGGGAACAGTGATATTTCTTTTGTCAGAATAGATGGGTCATGGGTTACTTTCAGCATTTCAAAACACCTGAAACAGTGTGCCCCAGACTAAGTTCTGGTATTTCTTTTGTTTGGCTGGAATTTTATCAACTGAGCTTTGTAAACACTTGACACTTCAGACACTTGAGTGGACTGGAAATTGTCTTTGTTAATAAATGCAAAACATTAACTTTTTATTAACTTTCCTGAAAGACAAAAGTCTTTTAAAACATAGGGACCATTAGGGTTGAAAGCAAAAGTTCTCTGTGATGATGCAAATGTTGCAAAGTCTCTGTTCTAGACTCAGCAACTGGTTGCAAGGACCACAAGGAGAAATTTCTCAGAGTGTGGGTAGTTTTACTTTTTAGTTTTACATATTGGGCTTCTAAGAAAGCCATTCAATAATGGTTTCCATGCTCACCATTCCCCAAGAAGAAAAGTTAAAAAACAGTCTTCTAAATCCAGGTTCTCACTGAAACATCATAATTAAACCTTAATATCTTCCACATAATACTCTTCCTGTTCCCACCAACCAACCCTACATGTGCTTAAAGGAAGGTTCTTAGTGAAGCATATCTTGGCTCTTCTAATTCTTCAACATTTCAGTGACTCCCTTCTACTGTTATTTAGTATAATCTTTAAGTCTCTCTTGACCTGGTATAGGCCTGCCTTTGTACCCTATTCTGCATTATACGCTCCTCCTTTAATATACTCCTTGTTCTTTCAGACTAGTTTTTAGTCCCTAACATGCTCTAGGCTCTCAACTTCTTTTGCCTCCATTTGGAACTCCCCTTTACTGCTTTACAGCTATCTATATTCTTCATATCCTCCATATCCTTCAAAACCCAGTTTTGTCATCTCTTCCTTAAAGATTCCACCTTTGGCCCTGCTTTATGCAAAGTTTGTGCTTCTCCCATAGCACTCATTCTGAACGCTATCATAGGGATTTTGTGTAGATTTCTTCCCTGCACCTATTAAATTGTTAGCTTTTGAGGTCTAGGGCTGTTTGTCTTCATCCCTGAAGATGGCCTGAATGAAGAGATCACCCATGAGTGTCCACTCCTCTGAACGGCAGAAATCATGACCCCGCTGGGGTTGTTCAGGTTTCCGAGAAGTACCACCACTACAGTGAAGAAGGCACTACTGAAACAGACTTTGCTTCTATTTCCACTTCCAACAGTCACCGAGGACAGCGCTCTTCCTGCGAGCAACCCCAGAGCATTCAGTCCAGTCTGTGGGTGCACAGGCTCCTGTCTCATTAGTTCTCTGTTCTGAATAGCATTTAAGTTTCTGGGATCCCAATTTTAGCTCTGTGTATGTTTTTCAAAATTATATAAATGGGATGAGATGTAACGGACAATTATCTAAATTTTCAGTCAAGGTCAGCTTCCACCTCCCTCATAGTCTATCTTCTCAGCTTCTTCCTTTGTCCATCACTTCAATGTCTGCATTTCCAGGTTCATCCTCAGCTCTCTACTCTTTTGTATCTTCATTCTGCATATACTCATGCAGTTCAGTATTTTAACTATCTTCCATAGCGCTAATGACTTAAAGATATGCATCTTTAGCTTAGAGTTCTTTCCTGACCCCCAGATCCGCATATTCAACCAGCTCCTGGATATCTCTGCCTCCATCTTCGAAGGCACCTCAAACTTAACATGCACTAACTACTGCTGTTCCTCCTACATTTCCTTCTGAGTGAACACTGACACCCTTAATAAACGCCTGGAAGTCATTCGTGAGCCACCTTCTCCTTCACAACCTTACTTTAATTGATCAATTCTGTACTAATATTTCTGCAATCCATCTAAGTTTTCCCAGTACCTCCATAATTACCTTAATTTAGGCTTTGTCATTCCATCCTCTCCTTCACCTGCCTCTACTCTGGGAAGCTTTCCCAGGTCATCTCCATCAGGGTTAAGTGCCCTGAGATGCCCCCTAAGCACTACACATTCTTCCACTATAATATTTGAAAGTGAGATCAACTACTTACTTACCTGCTTCCCCCATTAAATTGCAAGTTCCTTGAGGACAAAGACTCTGTCTTATTCTTTGTGGCCACACAGCCCTAGTATCCCAAGGCTCAATAAATGTTTCTTAATGATGAATAAAGCCAGTGGGCTGAGATTCTGTACTGCTAAATATCTGACTGGCCCACTCTATAACATATACGGTCAGACAGAACAATCCCTAATTAAAACACACTCTTACCTTCTTTGTAAGCCAGTATGTAAGTGGATGTTTAAACCTGTACTTTTCTTTTTTCAAAAGAGTGCATCATTAATTCCAAAGAAATCTGACAGATCAAAGCCACAGTGAAAATTAAAACATTAAAGTAGAAGAAAAATAACACTAGCAAGAAGCACCCAATAACCTCAAACTCAGACTAAGAAACGAGGCAATACTTCAACATTACAGAAAGAGCATAACCTGGCATTTCAATTCAACAAACAAGTAATCTTTATTTTCTTTGCAACAATACATGTAACTTCTCTGGAATATATATATAAGTAAAGAGTATCTCCTTTGTCCCCCACCACCACGTTTCATGTTAAGTGGTTACTTTTTAAAACCAGTTACTTAACAGTGACTCAACTACTGTTATTAAATATGGCTCTACAAAAATTTTGGAATAGAGGAAATAAAGGGGTGTTGGGGTCAGACCTGACTGGAATGCTAGCAAATACCTAAAACTTGGGAAAATGGCTAACTTCACGGAGCGTCAACTCTCTAATTTCTAAAATGTGATTACGATCTACCTCATGGAAAGCAGTGATAAACAACTGACACATGCATAGCAAACACACGGTAAGAGTTAATGTACCTTCTCCAACTCCCCATGGTGGGAAGTATTTCATCTTTTCTTTTAATGGTTCTTGGGTTATATTGGGCTTTATCATGTAAGGTGAAAGCCTTTTAATTTAAAATGACTTGAGTTCCAAGCAGTTTTAAGTCTACTCTTAAGGTACAGAACAGTTTTTCATTGGAAAAAAAAAAAGGGGAGGGTCTAAATGGTAGATGAAGTGAAGGCTAATCCCTGAAACCTATGAAACACATAAGGCTACTGAACAACAGCGACCACCACAACCCAGGTTTTGGCTGCTCAGCTTATGTCCTAATGATGTGGAACTGGCAACAGAAAGAACTGCTAGGGAGTTGGGACAGCCAGGAAGGGATACTGGGGAGGTCTGGGCCTTGGTGGGGTAAGAATCCAAGACAGAAGTTCTATAAGGAGATAGACTTCTGGGTGCTCTGGTAGGTGAAGATTCTCAGCAACAGTAGTCTTTGCTGCTTTTATTAAAATTAAGTCTATCATTATTTGTCTTCTATAAAACAGAAAACCTTAAGTTTTGAGAGGCTGGGAATACAGTTCCTCAAAGGGCAGCCCCATTCATAAGGAAGGGTTTTGTTAAGTTAGAATTTTATGTTTGGGGGCGCCTGGGTGGCACAGCGGTTAAGCGTCTGCCTTCGGCTCAGGGCATGATCCCGGCGTTGTGGGATCGAGCCCCACATCAGGCTCCTCTGCTATGAGCCTGCTTCTTCCTCTCCCACTCCCCCTGGCTTGTGCTCCCTCTCTCACTGGCTGTCTCTATCTCTGTCGAATAAATAAATAAAATCTTTAAAAAAAAAAAAAAAGAATTTTATGTTTGATGAAATAGGATTTCACTCTGTGTGTATTACCAAAAAAAAACCCCACAAACCATCTGATTTTCAGGCTCTACTGTGTTCTACAAGTTAAAAAAACAAAACAAAACAGCTTTCTTTAAACTATAAAATTTCTTACAGAATGGCTAAAATCTAAAAGCACCAACACCACCAAATGCTGGTGAGGGTGTCGAGCAAAAGAACATTCATTCATTGCTGGTGGGCATGCAAAATGGTATGTATACTTTGGAAGATGATCTGTCAGTTTCTTAGAAAATTGAACACATTCTTACCATGTGATCTAACAACTGTACTCATTGGTATTTACCCAAAGAAGTTGAAAACTATGTTCATAAAATTAAAAAAAAAAACAGAACACAAATGTTTATAGCATCTTTATTTGTAATTGCCAAAACTTGGCAACAACCAAGATGTCTTTCAACAGATGAATGAATAACTAAACTGAAGCACATCCATACAATGGACTATTTTCATCATGCCATGGAAAGACATGGAGGAACTTTGAATGAGTATCGCTAAGTACAAAAAGACACCTGCAAAGGCCACAATACTGTATCATTCCACCCATACCACATTTAGAAGTAAAACTATGGATATAGGAAAAATAGCAATGGTTGCCAGGGTTTGAGGGGCAGGAAGAAGAAAGAATGGGGAGGAAAAGGAAGAAGCAATAGGTAGAACTCAGGGGATTTTCAGGGCACTGGAACTATTCTGTATGATACCATAAAGGCAGATACAAATCATTATGTATTTGTCAAAACCCACAGAATGTCCAAGATAAAGAAGGAATCTTAAAAGTAAACTATAAACTTTGGGTTATAATGATGTGTCAATACAGGTTCCCTGATGGTAACAAACAGTAATAAAATGTCATTAATAGAAAAGGCTGTGGGGCCCATATAGAAACTCTACTTTTCATTAAATTTTTACTGTAAAAACTAAAATTGTTAAAAAAATAAAGTTATCCATAAAAATATTTGCTTAGTTCAAAAGAGTTGATTTACCACCAGCATAATTTAAGTTAGAGTTTTCTCCTCTTACCCCAAAGAAAAACATGCTGCCTTAACTAATAACCTGAAGTAAGTTCCCAGTCTTCAGTAGGAATACTCAGATCGTCTTGTATTCTCTCTCCTGTTCTCATAAACCTCAGGCTGCCACACACCCTTCCAATGAACTGCCACTTTGTGGACTAGGACAGCAGCTGTTTCTAACCCTTATCGCCTTCCATGAAACCAAGTAGCATCAGAGTCAGGTCAGACACATGGGTGAAGGACAATGGGATGAGGAAGACCCCAGGAATC
The DNA here is from genome assembly GCF_002007445.2 of Ailuropoda melanoleuca. Lineage (NCBI taxonomy): Eukaryota > Metazoa > Chordata > Mammalia > Carnivora > Ursidae > Ailuropoda > Ailuropoda melanoleuca. The sequence continues at coordinate 5,987,884 of NC_048225.1, read as the reverse complement.
TCCTCTGACAGGAGTACATGTAAGTGTACAGCCATGACTATGCTATTAGAGTAAATATTTAAATTCTGTTAATTGTCTGAGCAATTAATGGTTAGAATGTTAGGATGATTATTCCTTCATTGCATAAAGAAAAGGCCTTCAGTAATTCTTCAGGTTTCCCCTCACAGATTTTTCCTAACCACCTCATATAAAGTCAGCTCTCCCAGATCCTCTCTCATTATCTATCCTACAGTGATGGCTTACATGCCCCTTACCAAAGATCCTTTTCTTCTTTTTGTTTACTTCTTTATGGTCTGTCTCCTGGGGGGGGCGGAGCTAAGTTTCGTGAGGGCTGGGATCTAGTCTCTTTTCTTTACAGCTCTATGCCAGGCACACAGTCAACTTTCAGTTCAGTGAATGCCTAAATACTGGGGATGCCAAAGGAGGAGAACAGACAAATAAGGGCATTTCCCACACTCCAATTTGGTAATATGGACTCTCTATCCAGATGTTGAGCAGAATATATTACATGATATTTTGACATTTTCTTCACTATATCATTCATCATTTCAATCAAGTCTGTAGGATATTTTTGCAGACTACTTTGAATATAAGGCCCACCACATCATAATGAATGATTTTGATGAGGAGGAAAACGGAAAGTAGATATCCCAGGGGACATTAAATTCTATTCTTGTAAATACATATACCCATTTAAAAATTCCTATCAGAGTTCTGCTCTTGGTGATTAAAAAGATTATCATACATTAATGATCCTAATACATATCATACTCCTTCTTTTTACCTTCATTAGATTTTCACAATAACCTTGCAAGGTAAAAATTACCTTCATTTGACTGGTGAAGAAAACTGAGGGTCACAGAGATTAAGTAACTTGTCCATGGTCCAAAACTTATAAAAAGGAAGGAAGATTCAAATTCAGGGCTGTCTGACTCCAAAAGCCAGTTTTCCCACAAGGCTAAGTAGCTTGCCTTTGTTCTAATACAGACTTAGTTTCACAAAATTCCTACCTTTCCCCATGTTGCAAAGTTTATGATAATATGGACAAAGATCAATATTCCCAAATTATATGCCATGGTGTATGTGGACAAGGCATTCAGCCTCTTAATCCATAGAACTTCATGTAATTCTTATTTAACACCTGCCAGAGCAACTATTTCTGAGATACAGACGCCTCTGAGACCATCCTACCAGGAGCAGACACTGTTTAAATTCCTATGTATTGAAACAGAAAGGCAAGGGGACCTGGGTGGCTCAGTCAGTTGGGCTTCTGACTCTTGATTTCAGCTCAGGTAGTGACCTCATGGGTCATGAGATCAAGCGCCCTGTTGGGCTCCATTCTCAGCAGGGAGTCTGCTTAAGATTCTCTCTCCCCCTCTCCCAGCCCTTCCCCCCTCTCCCTCCCTCTCTCTCTCAGATCAATCAATCAATCAATCTTTGAAAAAAACAGAAAGGCAAAAGGAGAGAGGCTAATTCACTGATATATTTTTCCATGTAGAGGAAACTACTAGGTCTTACACCACTTGATTCTTTAAAAATTCTGTCCATCCCTTAGGAAGAAGCTTTAGCCAGACTTAACACAAGTGGGGAGGGATGGGACAAATGAAACATTACAAGAAAAAGAACATAATCATTAGCACCTGCCATGAATACGAAGACTGCTCGTTGTTAAACAGCATACTTTAAATAAATGATGTGTGAATTAACTCCAGTAAAAAGAGATCAGAACGTCCTCTGTAACCGAGAAACCATACTCCCTGGGCTGCAAGGATGCTGCAGTCAGAACCACTACTCCGAGACTCAAGAATGTTCCAAGCACTGTCTGTTATGATTGTGGCCAAGACACCATAGAAGAAAAAGATCTGCTGGGGGATCCTGTCAACTTCTTCCCTGGTGTATGCAGGCTTGGCAGAAATACGACGTACTGGAGTGAGCACCAAACTTCCAAGGACACTGGGGCAAGCAGTTCCAATTATTAAGTGATAAAATGGCAGCCAAAGTCACTGGGGACTCTGTAAGCCTGACATTAGAAAAGAGACTGCAGCCAGAAAGCCTCATGATGGCTTGCTCATGTTTGAGCTCTTAACCTCTGTAGCAGCCGCATTTATTCATGTGCAATTAGGGGTGTGCGCATTTGTGTGTGTTACGTCATAAAACAGAGGATCGACATCAATGCACAAGCCTTTTTAGAAACCTAACAAAGGCCAGGACAGGGTGAAGACTGAAGAAAGCACACTCCCTTTGCTATAGTGTCTGTACAGCTTTTCAGATTTTTGCTTTTTCTCTCTTTTTTGGAATGCAAAGAAAAGAAATCAGGGGAAACTGCTGAATAATATAGCTATAAGGAAGCTGAGGACTGAGATGGGACACAGCAAGGATCACTTACACAGAACCCCTCGAGTTTCTTTTTACAACGTGCTGCAGAATCATGTGTGGAAAACTACCAAGAGTCAGTACCTGAGCATCCAAGTTTGTGCCCCTTTTGTATAAAGCTCTCCTTCTGCGTTCATATCAAGAAATTTAGCCTGGACTTTTTCCTAAAGAATTTTAAGCTAATAATAAATAAGCTTGGGACCATTAAAAAAATTCTCAGAAATCTTTGTATCTATCCTTAATGACAGGCACTCAGGTATTCAAATATGTTGTGCCACAGACTTCCCTCTTCTCATAAATTTTAATTTACAAGGCCATGGCAACAGTCCTAATGAAGATTAATTACTGCAGTACATTCCATAAAATCTGTCCAGCTTCCTTCTGATGGTGAAGGCTCCCGCATATAGAAATGGAACTGAAAAGTACCGTGTCCTTAATGCTTCTTTCCTAGCTGCTCAGGACTAAAAACAGATTAAAAAAAAAAAAAGGTACTCAAAGAAAAGACTGGCTCCACACTCATTACAAAAACCTAAGTAAAAGAGCAAAAGATGCCCTCTTAGGTCAAAGTTCTAATATGAGAAAAGGCGGGGGTTGGTCAGAGGAAATAGAAGGCAGAGGACTGCAATCACACCAACAGTCCATGCACACGGTTCCTTCTGAAAAACGCACACGTGTCATTTAGGACTGCCAAAAAGTTCTGGCCCCATCTCTATTTTTCTGGTTCATAAATCCACTTGAGAATTCAATGAAAATAAATGGTCCCCCTTTCCAGATAAATACATGGGAGTGTCTACACGGTATGCACACCCACACCATCATTTTTGCATACAATTTCAAGATGTTCAAGATTTCTCTAAAGCTCACTATAGAGCCCAGATTAAGAATCCCTGCTCTGCAGTAATTTAGAAGGCATACATAATTATTTCTCTTCTCTCCGATTAAAAAAAAGAAATTAATCACCCATACAAGCTGGGTTTATAGTATGTATTTTTCTCACTGCTAATGTGTATACAGAACATTTTGTGCTTCCCAGAAGCACATCAGCTCTTCTCCTCAAACTACTTTTTACTCATTTGTTTTCAGTATTCAAGATCATCCCCTCCCAAACATTTCCCCAGTGTTCCAGATATCTGGAAAAGTTAAGTTTTACAGTTTAGTCTTACTCCTCATTAGCCTTTCAAATGACTTCAAGAGAGATAAAATCTAATCTTCAGCAAAGCTGTCCATTAAAGAATTACTTACAGGAGGGAGGGGTTCAATATGGTGGCATGGCAAGATCCCAATCTCACTTCTTCCCATGGTCACAACAAATTTACAATTACATATGAAATAATCTCCTCTGAGAAAAGACCTGATAACCAGATGAACAGAGCCCCCACAACAAAGGATAAAAGGGTAGTGCTGAAACAAATAGAACACAGTATAGCCAAAACAATGCAAAACAAAACAGTAACGAAGCCCAGGAGTGGTGATGGATAATTAGGAGGAATCTCACAGATAGATACAGAACTTTTCCCAAAGAAGTCAGGGTTCTGTGCTCCACATCAGGCAGCCAACCCCTAGATGCTGCAAAGGAGAGATGAGCCCCCAAAATGCCTATGAAAACCAATGGAGATTACATGTAGGAAAACTGTAGGGAACAGAGAACATGCTCATAAAGGGCTTGACAAGAGACTCCCTCACACTGGGACCTGGTGCAAAGATACCAGTTTGAATACTGCCTAGACCATATGTGAAGAAGACCAACTTATTAATCTTGAAGAGTCTGCCAGAGAGGCAGGAACTTGGTTAGGACTCTCCAGGGACACAGACAGTGGTAGGGGTCATTTTTGAAGTTTTAATTCTATCTTGCTGGTGCCAGTGCTGGAAGGCACCATTTTGGAACTCTTCCTCGAGCGTGTTGGCACTGGAGGGTGCCCACTGTTGAGTGCCCTGTCCACGTCCATACCACAGCCAGGTCAGGAAAGAGCCTTGCCCACCCCAGTGCCACAGCAGCCACAATACAGCTAGGCTGTGCAACATCCCCACACACTCCTGTGCCACAGCTATGGCCCCACCACAGCAGGCAGGCACATGGAACTCATATAGGGGAATGCCCCCTGAGTTCCTGCTGCAAGTGGCCAGGAGGGATATTGTCTCTGAGACATCTCCTATACCAGGGCACTCTTTCCAGGATGGGGGAGGTAGCTAATTTACTTAATACTTAGAAACAAACACAGAGAGGCAAAAATGAGGAGATAGAGGAATAGAGGAATATGCTTCATATCAGAGAACAAGAAAAAGCCTCAGTATAAGACTTTAATAAAACAGAGATAATTGATCCATCTGATAAAGAGTTCAAAGTAATGTTCATCACTGAACTTGGGAAAAGAATGGATGAACAGAGTGAGAACTTCAAAGAAGACAAAAAAAATATAAGCAAATATCAAGCAGAAGTCACAGAGTTGAAATACAATACCTGACGTGAACTGAAATATTCACTAGAGGTGTTCAACAGCACACCGGACAAAGGAGAACAGATCAGCAAGTTGAAATATCAATCGAATTCACCTAGACAGTGCAGCAAAAAGAATTTTTTTTTTTTTAAGAGAAGATATCTTAAGGGACCTTTGGGACAACATCAGGTGGAATGACATTTGCATTATAGGGAACCCAGAAGGAGAAGAGAGAGAAAGGGCCAGAAAACTTATTTGAAAACAGAATGGCTGAAAACCTCCCTAATTTGAGGAAGGCAACAAAATTTCAGATCAAGGAAGCTCAGAGAGTTCCAAAAGAGATGAACCCAAAGAGATCCATACCAAGACAGATTATAATTAAAATGATAAAGATAGAGACTCTTTCTCTTCAGTGAAGTGGCCAAGTGGTTCAGGGGTGGTGGCCTTGTGGACACAGAGATGCGGATCTTTATGAAGACCGTGACAGGCAAGACCACCACCCTCGAGGATGAGCCCAGTGACACCACTGAGAAGGTCAAGGCCAAAATCAAAGATGAGGAGGGCATCCTGCCTAACCAGCAGCATCTGACTCTGGGGAGCAAACAGCTAGAGGATAACACACTCTCTCCGACTACGCTATCCACAAAGAATCCACCTTGTACTTGGTGCTTCACCTGCAGGATGATATCACTGAGCCTCTCCTCTGCCAGCTAGTCCAAAACAGAACTGTGACAAGACGATCTGCTTCCAGAGTTATGCTCGCCTATACCCGTGCTGTCAACTGCCACAAGCAGTGTGGCCACACCAACAACCTGTGCCCTAAGAAGAAGGTAAAATAAGGCCCCTTCACTGGCTCTTCCTTTGCCCACATGGTAGCCTCCTGCCCAAGCCCCAAGGCCCTAGGGCTTCAATAAAGTTTCCCTTTCAATGACTGAGCTTTGGGGGGCCGTTAGTTAAAGACAGAATCTCTAAAGCAGTAAAAGAAAACAACTTGTTAAGTACAAGGGAAATCCTATATGGGTTTCAGCAAATTTTTCAGCAGAAACTTTACTGAGGTAAGAAAATGGCATGACATATTCAAAGTGCTGAAAGGAAACATTTTCCAACCAAGAAATTCTCTACTCAGCACAGTTATCATTCAAAACTGAAAGGGAGATTAAGAGCTTTCCAGATAAACAAACAAAAATAAAAAAAGTTCATCACCACTAAACTGGACCTACAAGAAATGTTAAAGGGACTTCTTAAAGCTGAAAAGAAATGACACTAATTAATAACAAGAAAATATATGAAAGTAAAAATTTCACCGGAAAAGGTAAATATATACAAAAAACAGTGGATCAATCCTTTATAAAGCAAGTAGAAAGGACAAAAGATAGTAGTGGCAAAAGTACCAAGAACTACAATAATTAGTTAAAGGATGCATAAAATGAAAAGACAAGAAATGTGACACAAAATACAAAATGTGTAGGGAGGTGGTTAAAAATATAAATTTTCCTAATGTGTTCAAATTTAAGTTCCTATCAACTTAAAACCAACCATTATATACAAAGGATGTTATATGTGAACTTCATGGTAACCACAGAAAAAAGCTTATAAATACACACCAAAAAAATGAGAAAAAAATCTAAACATAATACTACAGAAAGCCATCAAACCACAAGGAAAGAGAGAAAAAAGAAAGGAATAGAGGAACTACAAAAAAGCCAGAAAACAAAGAGAAAGGAATCCATGCCTAATACTAAAAAATTTCATCATCGATCACAAGGGAGGAAGGCAAGAGAGGAAGGAACAAAGAACTACAAAAACAACCTGAAAACAATAAACAAAATGGTGATACATATATACCTATCAATAATTAATTCCTTTAAATGTAAAAAGACTACATATTCTGATCAAATGATAGAGTGGCTGAATGGATTAAAAAAAAAAAAAAGATGACCCATCTATATGCTGTCTAAAAAAGACTAGCTACAGAAGTAAGGACACACACAGACTGAAAGTGAAGGGATGGAGAAAGACATTCCAGGCAAATGGAAATGAAAGCTGGTGTAGCAAAACTCTTATCTAACAAAATAGACTTTAAAACAAATTTAAAACAATGAGCACCACATAATGATAAAGGGGTCAATCTAGCAAAAATATGTAATATTCATAAATATATATGTATCCAACATATGAGCATGAAAATATAGAAAACAAATATTGACAGCCCTAAAGGGAGAAACTGACAGCAATATAATAATAATATTGGATTGTAACACTCCATTATATCAATGGATAGATCATCCAGAGAGGAAATCAATACAGAAACATCAGCCTTAAATGACACATTAAACCAGATGCGCTTAATAAATATATATGTAACATTCCATCCAAAAGCAGCAGAATGCACATTCTTCTCAAGTACAAATGGAACATTCTTCAGGAGAGCTCACATGTTAGACCACAAAACAAGTCTCAATAAATTAAAAAATTTAAATCATCAAGCATCTTTTCCAAGCATAATGGTATAAAGAAGAAAACTAGCAAAACCAGAAAAACATAGCAGTTAAACAACATGCTACTAAACAACCAATAAGTCATTGAAAAAAATCAAAGGAGAAATAAAAAATTACCTAAAGGCAAATGTAAACAGAAATACGATATACCAAAATCTATGGGATGCAGAAAAAGTGGTTCTGACAGGGAAGTTCATAGCTATACAGGCCTCAAGACCTCAAGAAACAAGAAAAATTGCAAGTAAACAACCTAACTTCACACCTAAAGCAACTAAAAAAAAGAACAACAAATAAAGCTTAAAGTTAGGAGAAGAAAGGAAATAATAAAGATCACACCAGAAATAAATGAAATAGAGACTAAAACAATAATAGAAAAGATCAATGAAACTAAGAACTGGTGCTTTGGAAAGATCAACAAATTGATGAACCTTTAGCCAGTCTCATCAAGAAAAAAGGAGAGAGGACTCAAAAAATAAAATCAGTAATAAAAGATAACAACTGACACCAGAGAAATACAAAGGAACATAAGAACCATAAGAAACTACTACAAACAATTACATGCCAACAAATTAGACAATCTAGAAGTAATGCATAAATTCCTAGAAACACAAAATCTTTAAGGAATGAATTATGAAGATATAGAAAATCTGAATTGACCAATTTCTATTAAGGAAAGTGAATCCTTAATCAAAAACTTCCCAGAAACAAAAACCTGATGGTTTCACTGGTGAATTCTACCAAACATTTAAAGAAGATTTAATGCCCATCCTTCTCAAATCTTCCAAAAAACTGAAGAGGAGAGAATGCTTCCAAACTCATTTTATAAGGCCAGCATTACCCTGATGTCAAAATCTAAGACACTACAAAAAAAGAAAATTACAGGTCAATATCCTTGATGAACACAGATGCAAAAATCCCCAACAAAATATTAGCAAACCAAATTCGGCAATACATTAAAAGGATCACACACCACGATCAACTGAGATTTATTCCAGGGATGGAAGACTGATTCAACATCCGCAACTCTACCAACATGATCCAGCACATGAAGAATAAAAATCATAAGACCGTGTGATCATCTCAACAGATGCATAAAAAGCATTTGACAAAATTCAGCATCCATCTAGGATAGAAACTCTCAACAAAGTGGGTATAGAGGGAACATACCTCGACATGATAAAGGGCATACTGACAAACCCACAGTTAACATAATTTTTGATGGTGAAAAACTGGAAGCTTTTCTTCTAAGATTAGGAACAAGACAACAATGCCCACTCTCACCACTTTTATTTAGAAGTCCTACGCACAGCAATTAGGCAAAAAAATAAATAAAAGTCAGAAGTAGAAAGAATCGAAATAATTGCAGATTACCACAGAAAACCCTAAAGTCTTCATCAAGAAACTGTCAGAACTAATAAATACATTCAGTAAATGTAAGACTCAAAGTTAATATACAGAAATCTCCGATGTTTCTATACACTAATGATGAACTGTTAGAGAAATTAAGAAAGCAATTTCATCTACAAATGCATCAGAAAGAATAAAATACTTAGGAAAAATTTTTAACCAAGGAGGTGAAAGACCTATATACTAAAAACTGTAAGACACTGATGAAAGAATCTGAAGAAGACTCAAATAAATGGAAAGACAGTCCATGTTCATGGATGGAAGAATTAGTATTGTTAAAATGTCCATATAAACCAAAGGAATCTATAAATTCAATGCAATCCCTATCAAAATTCCGATGGCATTTTTCACAGAACTAGGACAAATAATCCTAAAATTTGTATGGAACCAAAAAAGATCCCTAGTAGCCAAAACAATCTTGAGAAAGAAAAACAAAGCTGGAGGTATCACGTTTCCTAATTTCAACTATACTAAAAACTACAGTAATCAAAACAGTATTGTATGGGCACAAAAACAGACACACGGGTAATGGAACAGAACTAAGTGCCCATAAATAAACCCACATATTTAGAGACAATTTGGGACAAGGAGCCAAGAACGTACAATGGCGAAGGACAGTCTCTCTAATAAACAGTGCTGAGAAAACTGGTCAGCCACAAGCAAAAGAATAAAACTAGACTGCTATCTTATACCATAGACAAAAATTGACTCAAAATGGATTAAAGATGTGAACAGAAGACTTGAAACCATAAAATTCCTAGAGAAAAACTTACACAGTAAGCTCCTTGACATCAATCTCAATGATGTGTTTGTAAATCTGACTCCAAAGGCAATGGAAACAAAAGCAAAAATAAACAAATGGGACTACATCAAACTAAAAAGCTTCTGTACAGCAAGGAAAATAACCATCAAAACGAAAAGGCAACCTACTAAATGGCAGAAGATATTTACAAATCATAACCAATAAGGGGTTAATATCCAAACTAGATAAAGAACATATGTAACTCAAGAATTAAAAAAAAAAAACTAAAAGCAGAAGATCTGAATAGATCTTTTTTGCCAAAGAAGACATACAGATGGCCAACAGACACATGAAATGATGTTCAACATCACGAGTCGTGCAATTAAAAACTACAATGAGATATCACCTCACACCTGTTAGGATGGCTATTATCAAAAGGGCAAGAAACAGCAAGTGCTGGTGAGGATGTGGAGAAAAGGGAACCCTCGCGTACTGTTGGTGGGAATGTAAATTGGTGCAGCCACTATGGAAAACAGTACATAGATTCCTCAAAAATTAAGAACGGATCTACCACATGATCCAGCTTTTCCACTTCTGAGTACTTATCCAAAGAAAATGAAAACATCAATTAAAAAGATATATGTAGTCCTATAGGTTCATTGTAGCATTATTTACAATAACTACGATATAGAGAAAACCTAAATACCCATCAATAGATAAATGGATAAAGATGTGGTATAAATAATGGATTACTACTCAGCCATAAATAAGAACAAAATCTTGGTATTTGTGACAACATGGATGGACCCTGAGGGTATTATGCTAAGTGAAAAAAATCAGACAGAGAAAGACAAGTACTGTATGATTTCACTTATATGTGGAATCTGAAAAAAAAAAACAAAACAAGTGGACAAACAGAAGAATATTGCGACAAGCTCATAGAGACAGAACAGACTGATGGTTACCAGGATGGAAGGAAGCTGGGGGGGGGGAANGGGGGGGGTAAGTGAAATGGGTAAAGGGGGTCATATTGTATGTTGATAGATAGTAATTAGACTTCTGGTGGTAATTATTTTGTATCCCATATAAATGTTGAGTAACAAATGTTGTACACCTGAAAGTAATACAATGTTATATATTAATTTTATCTCAATTAAAAAAATACTTATAATGGCAAAAACTAAACAAAACCAAACAACAAAAATGAAAAAAAACCTAAGCAAGGTACAACCTAGAACTCTAAAAGGGGAGTAGATAATCTGGAAATTATGGTGTATGAATAATGGAATCCTATATAATCATTAGTTATCAATCCATTCTACATGAGGCCATGTGAAATGAAGAAAAGGATCATCCTAAGAAAGTGTTGTTCTCAACAGTCTTCTCAGTGAAAACAAAGTTGCCATGCACCAGACTCTGAGTAGCAGCCAAGAAAACCCTACTAGTTGGTTCATCACCCTTGCTACACAGTTCTTCTTGGCTTCTTGGCATCCAAGTCATTCATCTTTCTCCCCAGAGACCCGAACACTTCTGAAACATGACAAACTCCTAACTGTCATTGAATCCCAGTTATTCAGTGCGTGGCTAAATGACAGAAAAACAGAAAGCATAGGGCAAAAACTGGGACTGCAAGTAAGATCAAGCTGGGAGCCTCCTAAACCCTAAATTTCCCAAGTATGTCTTCTCCATCCTAACCCTCACCCCAGAAAATAATACCTTCCTTCCTCAACGGGAAGCATCCTTTCCCCTATGAATCCCAAGACAAGTAATACTGCTTTTCCCCACACCCGACCCAACAATCTGCCTTTCCAATTTCTCCATTCATGCTATATACCACACAGAATATTCTTTTTGTTTTGTTGTGTTGTGTTTTGTTTTGAGGACAATGACTAAGTGAAGAAAGATAAAATGAACGCAATTTAAAGAAAGTCAAGAAAAATTAACTCCTTGTCAACCACATTTCAAATGGAGTTCTGATCAAAGCCCTATGAAATGTGATAATTCACAGAACTTCGTATTTCACAAATAGTAAGAGATGATGGAGATTTTCCCTTGAAAGCTGCTAGGCAAATTAGAATCAGGGATAAATTTCCTGAAGTTAAAAAGAGTGAAAGGAAAGAATGGCAGGCACACAATAAAGTCAATATATCATTAAGCTGAGCTGACTTCCCTCCTCACCTGCTGCCCCCAACTAGATCCACCAGTGAATAGGGATTCAAGTAAATGGCACTGTAGTCAATAGTATTTTTCTTTTCACAATTACCTAGACTTTAAGTGAGGGGGGGGAAAAAAGTCCCTTAAAAAATAATCACCCCCTAGATTCAGCACCAATAATTCCACTAAAATTCATATAAAATATATAATGTGCCATAACTGGTCCCAACCAAAAACAGTTAAAAAGAAACGAAAATGTTTTCTGGCCATTTTCTGTCCCCAGAAATTCATCTCTGAGTCATACGTATTTCTGTTGCAGGTGGAAAGCCTTCCACACATTACAAAGCTGACTGTTAAGTCTCGGAAGAGAAGTTGGGAAGCAAGATTTTGTGAAGAAATGTCACAGAACAATACGAAGAGACACCACACAGATGAACGTGGGTCACCTCCTTTCCGTAGGAGAGAAATCTTAAAGATAACACAAGTTCACTCAAAAACAGAAAGCTAACTTGGAACACAGTTGAAAAATAAAACAAAAACCCCAAACAAATGAAAAAACAGATAAACAAAAATCCTTCATCAATCTTTGGACGCAGAGCTGTGTTGCACAAGCCAAAAAGAACAGCTCCTGATATGAGATGTAAAACACTTGCATAGAAGTTATCATATCTAAATTATGCCAATAATCTCGGTACAAATTATAGATGTTATGGGTCTTATGCCACCTAGAATAATCGATCAAACATGCCACCAGTGTAAGGATTTTTTACAAAGCAACCGTAGCCAGAGACTGTGGTCTGTGAAAAAAACACTGACATATTATCAGGCAGTAAAAGTCTAACCACAACCTTCTCTTTCCTTTTTTTGTTTGAAAAAGGTTAGGATTATAAATATTAAAAACTTAATTTGACTGAATAATGAGTATCTTGAACACCCAGCTGCTTCTTTTTCATCGTATTCAATACTTTGCAAATTTTCATCATTAGCAATTCACATGAAGACGGCCATAAACCAAACATGATGAATGCTACTAGATATACAAAAATTAATCTTATATTACATGCTCAAAACCAAATCTTTCAGCTTATGAGGCACAGCTGAAAGGAACAATTTTAGTGAAAGAAGAGTTTAATTGTAATATGGTTAAAGATACTCTTGTTTCACTTCAAAGGCCACACTGTTACGAAGGGCAACCTATCTTCTCCCTGCTCTGGCAAGACTTAAAACTTCATTCAGGTTTGGCTTAGATGTCACTCCCTCCAGGAAGCTCTTCCAGAGTCACCAAGCCCAGGTGAGATTCCTCACTTGCTTTCCATGCACATTCCCTCTGTGCCCCGCTTGCCTCTGCCTCCCCCAGGGCACAGATCACAGCATGTATCCATCCTATTGTTTTGTAATTGCATGCTTAGATGTCTGCAACCTCTGCTAAACTAAAAACTGCCAAAGCAGGAAAAGTATTTTTCTTTATGTTTCATCCTCTGTACCTGCTCTCACTATCACCTGGCACATGATTACTAAAAAATTCTTAGTTGAGAGAATGGACGGAAAAAATATTACAACAAGATGGAGACTAACAAAAAAGTGGATATTTCAAACTCTTAAATAAGTAGAACATGATTTAAATAACACAGAAGGTTCTTACTCCAGTTCTTGGCACCACATACAGAAAATAGCCAAATATTTTTATTGTGAAAGCAGTATAAATACATTATAGCCTGTTGGGGAGATCAAGAAATACAGAATCACTTAGTAGCACAAAGACAATTCTAATACTTGAGGTCTTTCTTCCTCTGAAGGTATAAAAAGGCTGTATCAAAACTCAAGACAAGAACATGATTCTGTGCCGTTCCTAGCAGACCAGTGAATCCCACGATGTCACTAAGTCCACTGCAACGAAGGGCTAGATTCCTACCAAACTGTTCTATTTTAGTAACAAGGATGATAACAATGACAAATGCTAACTAACACATTTTGTAGTAATTCTACCTATGCTAATTCCACAGTTAGGAGGAACCAGAAGGGAAAGCTACCAAGTTAAACACAGCCTGGGCCAATGTGTGAGGAGGATGGAAAGAAACCACACAGTGTGAAAGCAAGCTCTCCTTTCTCTGTTTTCAAAAATAGCACACAAAAGCTTAGAGCCTCTGATGGAGCTCGGGCATCTGCTGCTGACTAGCCAGCTGACATCCTTCTGTACTATGGGGGACACTACTGCTCCTCCTATTTCACTGCTCTCTTTCTGGGGACAAATGAGCTATTAATGCTCCTTCCTAAAGCTAAAGCTCCTTCAAAGGAGCTCAAGGTCACGTTATTTTCATTGTCGCTGGGATCATATTTAAGCAAGAGAACTCTTTTTGTCATGCTAAACCGAATCTCGCACTGGAACCAGTATTAGAGACGACAATTCTGAGAATTCTGCAGAGCATTAAGGATGGGTTAACTTTTACTGCACTGTGCACTGTGCTGAGGGAGACAGGAGGTACACTCTTTAAAACTCCACCACGCCTCCCTGAGGAAGAATTATCGACCCTGGATTCCGTCATCCTCCACGGCATCTGGCTCTGCTTTGCTTACTTCCTACTGACTCTGTGCCTCCATGTAGAGAGGCAAAAGTGTTACTCATGCTGAATATTTAGGGGTATCACTGAGGTAAAGGACAGAGAAATACCCAGAGGAAACTTTCAAAGAAACTGGCTCATGCTACTTACTTTGGGACTAAGCCATTTTCTAACTGGTGTTATCTGGTCCCATAAAAGTTAACTCATATCGGAAAATGTGAAGATAATAATCAGGGATAACCCACTGGGAGAGCAAAGATGACCAAGAGGCTGACACACTCACTGTTGCTGCAACTGTGGAGCTGAGGTTAGAGACAGTGCAGCGAATAAGACCTGTGCCGTGCCAGGAGAGCCCTCTGAAGCGGCCATCACAAAACCCTCGCACCTCTCCTCGTTTATGAGGCAAAGAAAAAAAGATGCAGCCAAACCGGAACAAGACAGTAAAACTGCCCTGGTGCTGGTACTACAAACAGCAGTAGCAACAGCAATTACCACTATCGACATGCTAGTGTACATGGATTTACTTGTGAATACTTTTACTTATCTAAAAACAATTTTGGTTTTAGTTTACACTTATCTTTATTCATTTTCACTGAGGTCATTTTAACACAGAGGGAGAAAGGGAGAAAAATGGAAGTAGAGTGTTTACAGGAATTTCACACACAGGCTGCTCCTTGTAATCATCCGACATCCTGCCTTAGTTCGGGAATGGCAAACAGGTTTTATCGTGGGTAGGATCCCAACCGATTGATACAGCTGTACTGAGAAGGACTGCTTGGGCTAAAGGGAAAGGAATATAGGCAAAGTACACACTGGATATGAGGGCTAGGGAAGTCAACCACCAGTAATATGGGCATGCCATCCTGGGTCTAGTCCAGTGGGAGATTTTGCTCCTTGAGGGATATGTGGCAATGTCTGAAGACACTTCTGGTTGTCCCAACTGGGGAAGCACTGGGGAAGCACTAATGGTAGAGGCCAGGGATGGTGCTCAACAGTCTACGATTACTCCCAACCCGCCAAAACAAAGAATTATCTGTGCAGGTTAGTAACGTCGAATTTGGAAGACCGTGACCTAGTCAAATCTATCTTAAATTAGTTCGTGGATCAATCTTTACCCAAATGACATTAAACTGGTCTTCAGACAGTGTTCCTAAGCTACCCTTCCTAATGCTAGAGTAATTCTATATAATTTCATTGGAGTGTTAGAACTATGGAGTCAATTTGATTTACACACCATACCCTGATCCCTAACTTAGTATTGTAATCACAAATCATTTTATCCCCTGAAGCCTTTGTTTCTTCATCTGTAAGAAGAGAGGGTCAGACTAGGTAATCACTGTCATCACAAACAAAAATAAAAACAAAACTGCTAGGAAGTCCTTACATGTGCCAAAGAGAGTAAGCCCTTGTTAATACTTTCTTCAACAAAAGACAATTTTTCTTTAGTTTAAGACAAGTTTACCAATTCCTTTCAATTTCTGTTAATGCAGATTTACTAGCTATGCCTGAAATTAAAACCATTTTAATTTTCATGTAATTTTTAATTATTTTCCATCTGAACCTTTAAGATGCTTTGGCTTCTCAAGGTACTCTGGCCTTCTTGTCCCTCACCGTTACACTATCTGAACTTGGCTTCTCCAGTTCTCCAAACATCTATTCTATCTATCATCTCCTACATCATTTAAACTATTAGGACCAATTATATAGTTGCTGATAATTATACTTCTTTTTTTTACTTTATAAATCTCCTTCATCAATCAATTAATCAATTCAAGTATTTCAGGGCCTTCTCTGGGCCTATGACATTAACAGTGGACAAAGGAGTAGAGGCAGGAGCTGGATATGTTGACACAAAAGACAGTTTCTAGCTCGGAAGCATTTTCAGGCTAGTTAAGAGGATGAAGCACGTGAAGCTATTAGAGAACAAGTCATATTAACGAGGTGGTAGCAGGGAAATGTCAGTATGAGGGTAAGAAATGCCGGAAGAATGAAATGAAGTGTCTGCTACACACAGATTAAGGATAACCCAGAAGCTATCATAAGAATCGTTAGAGAAAAGATCGTCATGAATTATTTGCAGAAGGAATGCTGACATGTGGTCAATGACTTCAAAGGTAGGTTCTATGTTTTAAAGGTAGATTAGTAGACAGATATGCAAAACATGGGGGAATAACAAATAGTGAGAACCAATGAATGTTCCATCCAGAGACCAAAATTATATAGAAACATTTGGAAGTGTTAAAAAGGAGATAACAGGCCCCCAATGGAGTCACTTGTGCCAAGCCCCACATTATAATAAACCAAGACTTAATACCTAAGCTAGTTGTGGCTTCAGCCTCTCCCAGGAATGTGACCTAAAGCCAGTCAATCTGGAATCAACTGGTCAGCACTAGTGAAGTCATCTGCCCAAATAGACCCCTTCCATTCCCCACAGGAAGGTGACCTTGTCTAAACAAGCCTCTCTTTGATTAAAAAAAAAAAAAATTCCTTTTCCTGCTCCCCTCTACCTATAAAAGCCTTTCATTTTGTACAACTCTTCAGAGCACCTTTGTATATGCTAGATGAGATGCTGCCTGATTTCATGAATTGTTGAATAAATCAATTAAAATCTTTAAATTTTACTCAACTGAATTTTGTCTTTTAAAAGAAGTTAATGATATAAAGTCATATGTGTTGAGTTAGATCATATCTATCAAAATGGAGATCACATAAACCAACTGGGTAAAAGGGACGTTTATTTTAGAACATATGGGGAAGCATCCACTTAACTGCTTAATGAACTGCTAGTTCATCAAGGCCTCAACATGTGCACCAAGGAACTTTCTGAAGCAAAGTGTGCATATTTCCTCTTAAAGATCAATTTCTCAAGATTAGGAATATGCCCTGAACCTAAATTATTTAACCCTTCTGGCACATATTTACATATTTTTCTAAATCATAATCAAATTATTTTCACCTGCGGTACCTCTTGTGGTAGTAAAGCTAGTATGTTCACTACTTAGTCTGCTATTATGTTCACTAGAAATACTAAAAAATCATTACGTCTACTACCTAGCTGTCCAATAGCTATGTTTAAATGAACACAAGATCAAAATGAAGAGTAATGTGAAATGATCCCCCCTTTGCATTTACCCCTTAGGGGATAATCTTTTTGAGATTTTTTCATAATGTTCTTACTTAAAACCAGATTATAGCTCCTTTTGGCCTCTCTCTCCAACTCCCAAATCCCCGAGCTAGTAGGTAGGGGTTCCAACAAGCTCCCTCTGCCTTGCAATCATATTAACTTCAGCTGTCATTAGTACCTCCCTTCTGCCTGAAGAGGATCACTGGTTTAGAATGTCCACGAAGTTCATGTCCTCAACTTTTAAATTAATACAATCTCAATGAAATCTAATACACAATACTCTGAAAACAAACGCTGAGCAAATCATACTATTATTCAATTCATTGCATTTCATCTGTTTTGGCATGGTTGCAAATAAGTTCACATTACAATGAACAGATTTTAAATTGAGAGAATTTGTCAAGGGCTGTTTATGTATAAGTTTTCCATTATTTTATGTATTTGTTATTTAATTTTATATAAAAAATGTGAAGTATAACTGCCCTTCTTTAAAATTCAGAGAATTTTTAACAACAGTCCCAATAGAGTCCTTTGACAGTGAATCAAAATAAAATTCTGCCTTTGTTTGCATTAAGTAAACCCTACTGCATCAAATACTTAAGCATGAAGGATTCAGAAGGAGAAGACAAGAACAGAGAAAGAAAAAACAAACTCTTATTATAACTCTTAACAACAAACAGTGGTAACAGAAAGAATAAAAGGGCCCCCAAAATGAGAAGGGCACAAGACATTTGTCTCTACACATTCTCTGGATTCAGAGGAGAAGATCCATATACTTAATCCTACTAAAAGTAAAAACATACCTAATTTTATTTTCCAAGTCTTCACTATCAGATTCTTCAGAGCTTCTATACTTATCTGGATCTGGAAGTGTGCTCGGATCAAATCCATCATCATCATCACTCCAATCCAGAAAGGCTTCCTCTTCATCTCTGACCTAAGAAAACACAAGAGGAGTTGTGGTTTAAGAAAACAGCTGATGAATAATCAAGTCTTATTTGAAGACCCAAATAAACACTTCTCTAATTGATATCCTCAAATTGGAAGCCTTCTATTCTGGTGAAAGCCACTATGTGACTTTCAGAACTATTATCATTTGCAAAGAGAAAGGAAATCTGTGTCATTTCAAAAGTAAAATGAAAATATGGTTCAGAAAGTAAATCATCATTAAGTCCCTTAAACACAACATGGGAAAAGTGGTCAGTTTTATTACTTCCACATAACTCAACTGTCAAAGAAACAGAGTATAAAATAAAGTTGTTTTTGTGCTCTTGTCCATACACATGTGAATTTCAAAACTCCCAAAAATATTATACGAAAATATAAAGGGCCAGAAGAAAGGGTACAGAAACTCTCTTTTTGTCTGAAGACTTTATGATCATAGTAATCTAAGTATTAAAATTCATAATCAGATCAACACAAGCTCATTAATAGTAAGGAATGCTCCAAATTCATGAATAAATATGAAATCTCTAAAACAATGGAAAAGGAGAAGAGACAGGAGAAGCAGTAACACATGGAAGAAATTGGAAATAATTCTGTTTTATGCAAGTAGGTGGACTTTTTTTGCTTTTATTTTATAGTGGTTTATTTTTGTCAAAGAACAAAGCAATGTAACGTTAAAATACACTTACTACACATTTATGTAATGACCAACCCTTATAGAAAATTTATTTCTGGCACATTGTGCTTCTTATCTACTAGGTTACAAAACCAAACAAGCATCGCCACATGCATTTAACAGATTATAAGTAGGACTAAAGAAAAAAAAATTCTGGATGAGTTTCTCTCAGTTACCATCTTTATAATTCTTCTTCACACCATATGAGACAAACGTCAATGATTCTGTTTTCAAGTGTTTAATGTTCTTTCCCAGGAAGTGAATAACAACTCAGAATAGCATAGCAAGTGACTATGCAAGGCCATGATAGAGGCCCTCCAACACTTTCTGAACATCTCTCCCTTGATAACCTCTAAACATAACAAAAGGAGGAAGAAGAAAAGAAAAGAAGGATTAGTCATCACTGCAAAAGGCCCCTATTGCTTTCCTGGTAAAGCTACCAGCTGAAAATAACAGGTCTGAAAAAAACGTATCAAGGGTGGGGGTGGGGGGAGTTGCCATCAAAGGCAGGAAGCAGCATCCTGTACGGCATACTATACGGTCTACTTGAAAATAATCAAGGATATCAACAAAAATTGAATGTCATCATATACTCAGAAACACTAATCTCCTGGGTTACAAGATATTTTCAATTTTCCAGTCTGATGCTCTCAAAGGAATCTGAAGACAGAGCAGACTCAAAACAATTCTCAAGTTTTTTGGTCTCAGGGCACCTTTACACTTAAAAAGTATGAAGGACTCCAAAGATCTGTGAATGTGGTTTATATCTACTGACATTTACTGTATTAGAAATTAAGACTAAGATTTTTAAAAATTAATTTTAAAGTAACAAAAGTCACAACATATTAACATGTCATATTTTTATGAAAAACAGCTATAATTTCCCAAAATAAAAGAACATTGTTTTATATTTTTGCAAATTTCTTTAATAACTAGGGTTTTTTTCTTTTCTTTTTTAAGAGAGAGAGAGCATGCGCATGTTGTGGGGGGTGAGAGGCAGGGAGGGAGAAAGAGAGAATCTAAAGCAGGCTGCACACCCAGTGTGGAGCCTGACACAGGGCTTGATCTTATGACCCTGAGAACATGACCTGAGCCCAAATTAAAAGTCAGATGCTTAACTGAGCCATCTAGGCGCCCCTTTAGTAACTAGTTTAAAAGAAGATAGCTGAATGCCCAAATGTTCCTCTGCATTCACAATGTGTTGCTCTGGGTTAAGTATATGAGGAAATCTAGTCCCTCTGAGATAGATATTTGGAAAGGGAGGAGTAGTATAATAGCCTTTTCAGGTAACTGCAGTTACTTTTCTTTGATAACACAATAAACCCTGAGGAGTAGTTTCAGAACAAG
Source organism: Ailuropoda melanoleuca (assembly GCF_002007445.2). NCBI lineage: Eukaryota > Metazoa > Chordata > Mammalia > Carnivora > Ursidae > Ailuropoda > Ailuropoda melanoleuca. The sequence goes on along the minus strand of NC_048225.1, from coordinate 5,967,625 downwards.
TAGTTGCAATGTAGAATCTGAAGCCATTTCGTACTGTTACATTAAAATCCATTGGTCTACTTTTCACTTTGAATGTATCTTTTACCAGTGAGTGATTTTGTAACATCATGCATCAGCTATTTGGAAAACACTGGTTCACTGAATTATGCAGAATTCCTTATGTGAATCTTCAAGTGTCGACACATTTCATTTTACAGTATTTTTTTTAATCACATTTGTTAATATCACCATCAATATCATCAGAAGTATCTTTCAAAGTATGGGGAAGCTATTGGTGGATACAAGCTTCCCAAAATCTTTGTTTTTTTCTTAAAAACTCAAATTTTATGATTAACAACAAATATTTTCAGTTTTTCCCTTGAAATGTAAGCAGGAAGTGTCATTTTCCCCTGATGGTTTTCAAACATATCTCTTTATCATAGAGGAGTTTTACCATAATACATCTGGGAATGGTTTCGTGTTCCTCTTTCTTGTGGCTCTGTAAGCTTCTCGGATTTATCATTTCATGTTTTTCACTACATTTGGGGAGTTTGGGGCCATTATTTCTTCAAACATTTATATGCCTCTTTCTCATCTCTCCTTCCATGATTGAAAGGACATATATATTGGCCTACTTCACAGTTCTCTGAGGTATTATTCACTTATTTTTTCAAACTTTTTTCTTCCTGGTCTTTGGACAGGGTCATTTCTACTGGGTCTCCAGGTTTGCTATTCCTTTCTTCTGATATTTCCAAACTTCTTTTGAGCCTATCTGGCATTTTTTGTTTGTTTTATGGTAACTGTGTGTTTCAGTTCTAGGACTACCCAGCTTGTTTTGTTTTTAATATAGTTTACATAGCTCTGCTGAGATTATCTCTCTACTTATTCATTCCTACTATATTTTCCTTTAATTCTTTGCACATATTTAAAATAGCTGCTTTGAAGCCTGCTAAATTCAAATCTGGCCTAATAGTTTCTTTGACTGCCTTTGTCTTGGGTATGGATCACATTTTACTGCCTAATTGCATCTCTAATATTTTTGTAGAAAAATAGACACTGCAGATACAGGAACTGAATTCTGTCACATTTTTCATAGGACTACTGGACTTGTATTCTATTAGGCAGTTATCTTGCTTGGATTCAAACGGCAAACTCTAACCCATGATGCTCAGCTGCTTATATCTCTGCTTTGTCCTTGTGGCTTCCAAATGCTGCTTTTTTAGCCTCGCTTCCTACAGGTCTCCCCTGAGCCTGTAACACGTGACACTCAGCCAAGGCTTTAAGTCGAATTGAGTTCACCTCCTCTATAGTTTTCTTGCTTGTGGGAATTGCTCTAATTTCCACCTGCAATATTGGCTTTGAGATCTATGCTCTGACACTTCAAGCAGAATATTTCATTTAACTCCATTTTAACACCTAATACCATTTAATATGCTCCTTTAGCATTTATTATAAAGCAAGTGGCCTTCATAAAGTACTACAATAGGAGAAATAAATTAGATAGTGAGACTTAGTATAAATACCTCACTCAATATTTCAGTGCACATATTTGATTATTTGAAGGAAAATACTAATTCAGACTGATGAAAATTTAAATGGATAAAATATTATTTGGATTTCTGTTACTCTCTCCTCCAATTAACAACATTCAGGTTTAGTTATTTCCTAACTTATAAGATGATCACCATTTTGTTTGTACTGCATTACATACCTTAATGCATGACAATAACAAATGAATTTAAGTTGGCAATCACTCCTTTCAGAAACAATTTCAACCTACTAGAAGTGTAGGGATGATGGAAAAAAGTCATTTTTATATTGACCTTTCTAGTCCTTTGGTTCATTCCTCACATGGTCAGAAACAAAACTAAAATATATCTATTATGAAAAATACAATGCGGCTCTTTGATAGCTTTAATTTATTAAAACAAAAACACCACCATTTACAATAAACACAAAGCATAAATAAAAGTCACTAGAAGTATTGATATAATGAAAACATTCTGGAGAAAAGTACTATTTGTCTTTCTCATGAGGTCTAGTTTAGAAGGATGCTCCTTCTAGCTATTTAAGGTAGGAAAAAAAAAAAGGACGTTCTAGCTGCTCGTCTCTACTAACTGCTCGTCTCTACCCTTGTGACTTCATAAATCATTTAAAAGAATATTTATTCTAAAAAAGGCACCATACTCATTTTTATCTCCTTCTGGGCTTATCTTCATGAGAACATAAATACTCTGATACACCTACCACTTCTCAACTGTGACACCTTAGTGTGTTAGGACACCATGGCTAGAAACTCATGGCAAAAGGGAACTATTTAATATTTAAGCATTTTAGCAGCAAAGTAATTAAATTTCTGCCTTAGAGATGCCACACCTGACAGCAATGGGAAGGATGGCTGAAGGGTGTAAGGTGTGAAGTCAGGATAGCAGTTTAAAAACTACAATAATCCAGGTGGAAAGAGGGATTCAGTGAAGGAAGTGGCCATGGAAATGGGGGTGGGGACAGGTCTGAGATATGTGAAGGAGGGAGAACCAACCAGATTCTGTGGACTATGTGGGTACATAATATATTCCAGAGAATCAATATGCACAGAACCAAAACTGCACATGTCAAATATGGTCCAAGAAGGTGCTTGGTAAATACTGCAAAGATGCCTTACAAAAACACCTTTATTCAACAAGTCTTTATTAAGAAGCTATTATATGTGCTAGATACATGACTAGGCTCTGGGGATGCAGAGTAAATGAGACAAAGTCCCTACCCTAACAAGAAAATGAACTCTTAGGGTGCCTGGGTGGCATAGCGGTTAAGCGTCTGCCTTCGGCCCAGGGCGTGATCCTGGCATTATGGGATCGAGCCCTACATCAGGCTCCTCTGCTATGAGCCTGCTTCTTCCTCTCCCACTCCCCCTGCTTGTGTTCCCTCTCTCGCTGGCTGTCTCTACCTCTGTCGAAAAAATAAATAAAATCTTTAAAAAAAAAAGAAAAAGAAAATGAACTCTTCTAGGATACCTACCCATGGAGAAGCACTAGCATGAAAGCCAGGTTCTGGAGTGAACTGACTGCACTGGCCCTGCCCAATGCCCACCATCTCACAGAATGCATTCTTCAACTTATTGTTCCTCTAACATGTAGCTGATTGATTATGGATCCTGATGCTCAACATGCTTCTCTTTAGGGACTTCCAGGTTGGAAGCTGCAACCACTCCTGCCTCACTGACTAACCACTCTCCTACCTCTTCCTCCCAACCCCAGCTCAAAACAAACAAGAATCCTTATTGTCACACCTACATCCTCTTTTCTCTCTTACAGCCCCAAGAAAGAAGGCCTCACACACAAACAGATCAGGGTCACCTCTATCTGGCTATTCCTGAAATAGAGTTCAGAACCTCTGAGGAAAATATTTTACTTAAAATAAGAATGGCTTTTCCTAAAATAGTTACTTGGAAGACTCAACTATAAGTAGGACAGAAGAAAATATCTGAAAAAAAAAAATGTAACCAAACTAGCTTTTATTTTGTTTTCGGTTTATGCAAGAAACACAGATGCAAAGTGTCACCATCCAACAATAAATTCACAAAGGGGTCTGACACACTTTATCTTGATTTTCAAGCCCTATGAAGTATGAAGGTAATTATTGTTCTTGTTTTCAGAATGAAAAAAACGCTATTCAGAGGACTAAGTAACCTAACCAAGGTTACACAAACCTGGATGTACGCTAGGCCTTCTCCTGTATCACCCTGAATCTCAACTTTCACTGTAAAATCTCTGCATTTGCTGCTTGTACAATTCTTCCTTCAGAATCAAGCATATTTTATAAGCTTCATAAAACACAGAGCGCTGTTTTCTATGCACCTTGCATGTATCCACCTCCACTCTGACTAGCAGGTCTCCTAAGTACATCTCTGGTGTCTCTTGTGTGCTGTCCAGCACCAGCTTCCTCATGAGAGGAGATCTCTGTATCCTTTTCCTCCTTCTAATTAACATCAATTGTCTACATTGTAACTAGAACGCTGCTGTTATTGTTTCATTAAGGTTCAGATCTGATCCTGTTTTCACCTGCTTACAACCCTTTAAGACACTTTCATTCTAGTCCTAGAACAAGTCAAGCGCCTTCCCACCTCAACATCCTCACACCAGAATTCCTCACACCGTTTCTACTAGAATCCTCTTCCACTTTCTCTTGCCTTGGTGTATGATGTTTTCTGATACTAAATGTGGTGTCTTTTCGACACCAATTTTCCAATGCCAAATGAGTGTCCCAGCAATTCAATTCTGACACTACGCAGAGTTAGCAAAGACCCCACAGGTAAAGGGCTCAGTCCCACCAAGACATCAAATGCCAGCTCTAAATGGGGTCCCCAAATGACTTGCACTTCTCACTCGCCAACTACAAATTCAGGGATTCTCATGACCTCCTCATCCTCAGGTTTGATAATTCTCTAAAATGATTAAGAACTCAGGAAAGTGCCCTGCTTATGACTGCCAGCTTATTTATTATAGAAGTTACAACTCAGGAACAACCAAATGGAAGAGATGCATAGAACAAAGTATGAAGTGAGGATGGGGTGCTGAGCTTCCAGGCCCTCTCCAGGTGGGCCACCTTTCTAGCACGGTGACATATTCACCAACCTGGAAATTCTCAGAATCTTACTGTTCAAGAGTTCTTACAACTCCATTTCCAGGTCCAACTTCCTCCCACGAGATAGGAGGTGGGGCTAAAATTCCCATCCTCTAATCCTGTGTTCAGTCCCTCTAGTGACCAGGCCCCCTTCTGAAGCTATCGAGAGACTCCACCCTGAGTCACCTCATTTGCATAAACTCAAGTACACTGGACAGGGGTTCCTTATGAGCAATAAAACACTCCCATCACTCAGAAAATTCCAAAGATTTTAGAAGTTCAGTGTTGGGAGCCAGGAATAAAGATCAAATATATTTTTTATTATACCACATGTGGTCAAACCCAAGTCACTGGGTCTTAGATTAAACATTTCTAAACACCACTTTCTTAGTAAAACTTCCTACAGATTTGTTTTCAGTGCTACACCTCGAACGAATTCCCTGTATTCCTTCCTAAGCAGTAGGTTCCAGGGGAGTAAAGATCATATCCCATTGTACTGCTGTTGAAATAAATATCCAGGCCCAGATGCAGGCACTCGTACCTGGGGCACCATGTGAGCAAATCAAAACTTTTGTGTCCCTGTAAATGCTCTGCTTGACCAGAATACACTATATCCTGTCAGCTAATCCCCAAGTGCCAAGCCAGCTCTGGCTTTCTCACCCAGAACAAGATTCATTATGTGGCCTCAACCAATCAGATTTTTTTTTTCCTCTTCCTTGTTCTTTATTCTTTAACCTAGGCTTCCTGCCTTACCCCCCATTTTGCAGTTCCCCAACAGGAGACTGTCCACCTCACAAAATGTTAAAGCTTTTATCACCTAAATTGTCTTCTTTGAACGTTTTTTTTAAAAATTGCTCACTTCTGTAATCAAACAGCAGAGAACAGGTTCTCAAATATTTGATAAGTAAATAGATATATAATGTGAAAATATCAAAATGGAATAAAATATTATTAATGAGTATATAAATACTTATAATAGATAATGGTTTAATACTAGTGAAGTTAGAAATCTCATCAATTTAGATATGATCATAGGATTTTTATTGATAACTGTCAACCACTTACGTCTCAGATTCCTCAAGTATGAAACAGAAATATTTTACAGTATTTATGCGTAAGGAAGCTGATAACAATTTTAATTAATTGCAGATGCTTGGAAAATATGCAATCAGCATCTTAATAGGAAAAAATGAGTAGTCAGTAAAGAAAAATGAATGTGCGATAATGCCTATAAAATAACAATAAATTATGTTAAAAATTCCCTCTAGAAGATCATGCAAGAAAACTTCAGGTAAGAGTCTATACACACACTGCAGGCTTATACATACACAAAGAATCTAGTTACGGACTTACTTATGAACAAGTCCTTGACACATTCATCCAAAAACTACGGAAATCTCAAGCACTTCCTTCAGCTTGAATTAATAATCATTTTCTGAGTGTTCAGTGTATTTAGCCCATCATGGGTAGGCAAAAAGAAATGAGTTAGGGTCTTACTTTTGAGAACTTTAAAATTTTAGAATAGAATATTGTTTAAACTTCCTTCAGCAGACCGACAGCAGAGAGAGCCAGACCCTACGCCTAAATAAGCTTCCATACATGCTGTATTTCCTTTACTTCTTTTTCCTTCTAAGGGCACTCACAACCACAGCCAAAGCAAAAACAAAAGTGAAATCCTAATGCTAAAAGTGAGAGAGTACAAAATGGCCCAATAAGAAATGCAACACACTCAAAGCTTGATAAAAAGAAAACACAAAGTGACATAACTCTAGAACGTCTCTGAGAAGCGGAGAGGAGGACGGACAAAGGAGGGAAAGAAAACAGATTATTTCCTTGAACTACATGCAAGGTAAGAGATCCTCACTTTGCACCACAGTATATTTCATTAGGCCAAAGACCTTAAATGTTTATAAAATCACAGGGAATAAGACTTGATTTCAATTGCTTTGCTAAGGAGTGGAAACGGAAGCAATACTGCATTCAGGGGAGGGAGAGAACACACATGCTTGCTGGTCATGCCCATCAGTGAGGAAATCAACTCTAAGTCTAAATTACCTGTATTATCTTCCTGTATGCTACATGGCATTCAACAAAAATAAATAAAATAAGCCTTAACAATTGTCTTCAGATTTTAGTTATTTAATTCTACTTAGGATTTTTAAAAAGTCTTCCCATAATGCATGAATTGAAAGCAGAATACCAACTTTGACACATCAAAATTTCATGAGGGAAAATTCCAAAATTTGTAATAAAATATTTCTGATCCTGAAAAAGTATGTAAAGATGGTGAAATAAAATTTTAGAGAAAAATGAGGTAGTCAAAATATATTTTGTTCTCACTAACAAAACTTCAAAACAACTTTCTAAGAAAGCACTGAGAAGATGATACTTCATAGTTTTGAAATTTAAAATAAAAATTCTGATTGCTAAAGACAGCCAACGATCTTCAGTAGTTAGAGATGGGGTGATTTTTTTTTGAGATTTACCCAAGCTATACATTCCAGGTACAAAGTTCCTGAGTGAAAAAATCATTGAAATGGTTTTTCTCAACTGTAAGCACAAAAAGGTTAATGATATTAAACACTGAAAGTCAGCATCTACCTACTAAGGTCCATGTGCAGAACAGTCAACACAGGAGCAGGTGACAGAGCTGAGAGATCACTGCTCCTGACCATAATGTCAAATTTTAATAGCCTGACTCCTTCACTTTTTAATAAGGATGCGGTAATATTAAAATATTTTAGAATATTTTCAGTTTCTGGCTCCTAGAAATTTATTCCATAATGGTGATGTTGGACTTTGGCCTAATGCTGATTTTTATACTTGGTTCTTTGGTATCTGGCCAAAGTGTGTCTTTTCTGCACTTCCAATATGTACCGGCCAAACTGCGCTTGAAATCCGCAGCCCTGGCCAAGGGTTCTGGACTCTACAGTTATGGGGTTCTTGTTCAGAAATCTGTCCTTCCTAACTTCTGGCACTTATCTAACAGACATAGTGAATCAGAGGAAGGCAACGTATTTCAGCCCTGGCCATTTAATCATAGAGGAAACTGAGAAGACAAAGTGAACACAGGATGTTAGGGAATGATAAAAGCAATATTCAGGGGAACAAGGAGGAGAATTTAGGCAAAGGCTATCTGTTTAGAGAATTTCTTTCTTAAATCTAGTCAAGCTTACCCAAATTCCAAGCGTTCCAAAACAATAGAAATATTTGATTGAAAGACTATGAGGAGGTGATATAAATAATACATGAAGTGAACACAGTTAAGAATGGCAGGCGAAGGGCTGGCACATGAATATTCAATGCCTCAAAGAGCAAGTCCCAAATTTGGAAGGATCTTCAGAATATGGAATAGTCACTCAGCGACTATGTACTGCATACTTACTGTTTGCTGTGCATTGCTACATAAGAAGAATGTAATCTGAAACACGGCATGACAGAAGAGACTATGATTCAGCATTTTAACCTTAATAAGACTTTCAACAAAATGAAATTCCTTCTAAAACTGCCTTACACAAAATTCATTATTCTTCCTAAATTGCTTACTTACTTGCTTACTGAATATATGGATATCTCACAGAGCTCTGAAAGATACTGAGAATGCTACAATTCCATAATATCCTATTAAATAATGGTGCTTCCCATTACTGATCATCCTTATTTCTCATTCTATTCTTTCCAAAGGAAAGTTACATCAAATTAGATATTAAACAAAATACAAATTCCGGTTTGCCATTCTTGTCACAATAATGAACACTTTAATATAAAATGAATCATAAGACCCTGATTTGATTGTCCCACCCAAACAGGCTGTGTGCCCTTAGGCAATTTACTAACCCTGAGAGCTTGTTTCCTCATCTGTATAATCTAAACACTGCCACCTACCATACAATGTTGCTGTGAGGATCAAATGAGAAAGCATGAGAAAAAGTCTGCAATAATGTTTGTCATCATTAATAGCAGAACTGCACAAACAGGAAAAAGACATTCCAGCAGTTTGGTGGTCTTATCCTTTTTAGGTACCCCTCTGCTTTTTCCAAATGTTAATTCTAACAAGAAATGTGCAATAGATTTAAATTTAAATAGTTAAATTTAAAATAGATTTAGGAAGCACTGCATTCATAAAGAAATAGAAAATTATACACAAAGGAGAACAGAATTGAAACTCTCCACGTTAGAATGTTAGCAAAGGTAGTTCAAGAATAAATAAAAGTACTACTTTGTAAACCAAGTAGCAAATAGTTTGATGAATGGAGTATTATTCAACAATGAGAAGGACTGATATATACAACAATGTGGGTGAATTTCAAATGCACCCTGCTGAGCAAAAGAGAATGGATCCCAACGACACTGAGTGATTCAATTTTTATTAAAATCTGGGAAAAACAACAATAACAAACTAGAGACAGAAAACAGATCAGTGACTGCCAGGTATTTGGGAGAAGGCAGCAAGAAAGAATTTTGGGGGATGATGATGTACCTATATTGTGTGTATCTTGGATGGCAGCAGATGCACGCATCCATCTACTTGTCAAGATCCATAAATGAACACCACAAATAATAAATTTTACATGTAAGTTAATAAAGGACCCCCAAAATAATATTGTAAAGATCTTTAAAGGTGTTCACAAAGAATAAGTAGATTATAAAGACCATACTAATAAAAAAATACATATAGAGGAAACGTTGGGTGGTAGGCATGGATTACATAATTTTTCCTCCTTCTACCAATCAAAAGGGGCCTTACAATGAGTAAGTAATATTTTGAAGTCAAAGAGATAAAACACTGCTTTTAAAAGATTCTAAAGAAGTTTGTACGGACTCTCTAATATGATGACAGTGGGCTTTCGATTAGAAGTTCTTAACGTCGGGTTCCTGGAAGTCACAAAGCTACTGAAACAGTATCAAAAAATTCTTAGTGTTCACATATACATTTTGGAGGGAAGAAGAGCCATAACTTTTAACAGTCCATGAACCACCAACCATCTCTGACCCCTGCACCTGGTCAAGAACTAATGCTTGGTACAACTGTATTTCTTGGGGCTAATCTGATATTTAGTTCTGAGTTTTTAAGAGGGCCATTCATTCCCAAAAGCCCTGAATATGATTTAGGTTTCAACAGCTGAATGACACATGCCATTCTCTTAAGAATTGTTTCAGGTTGCTGACAAGCAGAAAAACACAGAAGTCATAAACTTCACATTTTTAAGGGCAAGAATTCCTAACACCAATTCATAAAACAGTCATAGAATGAGTGGGCTTAGGTACCCCTCTGTCACATGACTAGGGAGAAAAGGGAAACTGAAACACCGTCAGTTAGGCTCTAGCTTTAGAGCAACAGAACACTGACCAGATGGGTTTCAGTCACGTGCATGTTTACTTTTACTACATTCCTCACGGTTTTTTCTACCAATTCATCATTTCTCCAAGAGAAAATCCAAATACAACCTCAACTTCTCTCAGTGAGCTAGTGGAAAACTACTCTCTGCGGGGACCAAAACTGGCTCATGTTTGGTGAAAATTAAATAGCAATTTAAAATCAGAAATAAATTGAATGAATTCAAGTTTTGACAAATGCATATGAATGAATCCGGCAGAACATGAAAATTCACTAACCGTGAGTATACAAAAAGCCAAAAATGCTAAATAGTGTGTGAAATATCCCCTACAAATAAAAAAGTTACAAACCATGATGGTGTATCTTCTGAAGAAACCAGGTGATTCTGATATCACCTGAAGGAGATGTCACTGAATGAACATTCCCAACCCAAACCAACTTCTTCTGGCATTCTATAGAGCAGGGCCTCAGTCACTTCTGCTAAGACCACCCTGCTCTGAGAGTCAGCCTCCAAATAAAAGTAGATCACTTCCCATGGGCTAGTTTTAAATGAATTGTCCACTAAAAAAAAAAAAAAAAAATCACAGCAATAAAAACGTTTTCTTCTTCATTTTTTCTCCCTTCTAACCTCCCAATATTGTAACACCAATGAGTCAAGGGGAGGGGAGGAGAGAGAAAACTAATACATTACTTGGAAAACAGGTGGTTCTTCAAAAAGTTAATAATAGAGTTACCAAACAAACAATTCCAATCCTAGGTATATACCCAAGAGAAATGGAAATATATTTCCACACACATACTTCCACATAAACAAAACTTGCACATAACAGTATTACTCATAATAGCCAAAAAGTCTAAACAACCCAAGTGTTCTAGCAAATGATAAATGGATAAAGAAAATGTAGGATCTCCATACAATGAAATGTCACTCATTAATGAAAGAAATGAAGTGCAGTAGCCTTCAGCCATGGTTTCGGTTACCTGCAGCAAACCATGGGCTGGAAGCAGCTGATCTCCTTCTGACACACTGTCAGGTCAACGAAGCCTAGCACTACGTCACGGTGCCTACATCATTTCCCTCACTGCATCTCATCATGTAGGCATTTTACCATCTCACATCATCACAAGAATAAGGGTGAGTCCAGTACAACAGGACATAACTTCTACCATGATACAATGTTATAACTGTTCTACTTTATTATTATTAATCTTTTATTGTGACTGATTTAGAAATTAAACTTGATCATAGGTATATATAAGAAAAAAATAGTATATATAGGGTTTGGTACTATCCAGTTTCAGGCATCCACTGGGGGTCTTGGAACAATATTGCCAGTGGATAAGGGGAAACTACTATATATATATGTCCCTACATTATTGACCCTATTAATGTGGAAGCACTTTAGGAGCAGTAACCTTTGTATTTCTCTTTGTACCCCTCAAAGCCCCTTATCACATGCACTTTGAACACAGTAAGCACTGAGAAAATATTTGTTGCAAAAATATAATGTAGAAGCTAACTGTGGTCCTAGATCCCTGGACCAAGTGAGACAACCAACACATTTTTCCCCTATGATTTGTATTAGAAAACATTCATATGCTTTAAATTTCAGCTTCTCTGTTTGCAGTCAGCTCTTCATTATAGCATTTATTTCCAAGGTTAAAACTGTAAGCAATATATATGACCCTACATATATCTCCTGAAATATTTTACCCTATTTTTAAAATTTTGTGAATATTCTGGGGTTGTGTTGAAATATATCTAAAATACTTTAGAAAGCATGCCCCTTTGCTCTAAATAAATGAGAAGCTCATAAACATATGCTGCAGTCTTAAATATTTTATTTGCTAATAAGTAACTTCTCTATAAGGAATTTTTCTTCTGTGGTCTTTAACTGAATTATAAACAAGGGAAAAGGTAGGCCAGTCAGCACAAATATCTGAAAAGCATAAATACAGGTAATTCTAATACAAAGAAAGAAATGATATATGTCCTACAGGAGAAACTGTCATTAAAATGCTACAGAAGCTTAGCCAATGGAAGGCCTGCTCTGGTGCTAGGACACGGCAGTGGTGGTGGCAGATGTTAAGCAAAGTTTTACGAAGAGCATCATTTAAGTTATGCTCAGGCTAAATAAGGATTGGGACATGTAAAGGACATGTAAAGGCCATTTCAGGTGAAGGCATAACATCAGCAAAGACGCAGGGCATCAACCGTGTAGGCACATAAAAGGTCAGTCCTGGAAAAATAACTACAACAAGGTATATCCCCTGTCCTCCAAGCAGATGCAGCCCCTTGCCAGAGTGCACAGCCTAGGAAGCAGAAGACCACCTGGTTTTAGCTTCCACTGACCCCCCCCCTCAGCCAGGCATTCCCCCACAATTAACAATCAAACAGGGGAGGACAGGACCGACTGGGCTTGTGTGGGAAGAACATACAGGGGCAGTGCTGGTGGTGACCAAGCAATTTCTGTTAAATCCTGGGTCCTCCATGCAAGCTGTGTGACTCTTGGTAAATCACAACCTTACTGTATCAGAGCTTCATTATCTGGGAATTAATATGGTATTAATAACTAATTAGTCATGCTATGGATTAATGAGGAAATAAAGTGCCTTATACCAAGATTGGCCAATGCAGGCACTCAATAAACGACACAAAGTAGTTGTTTTGGCAAAAGGGAAGCAAAGGAATGTAAATTATTCTACAAAGGTGGACAGGCCTGGGATCCAGAGCTAATATATCTTTGGATTGCTGAGGGGGTGAAAATATCTCTATTAGGAAGCTATTTTCTAGCCAGGTAAAGTTTAGGATTACAGAATAATTCTCAGTATTGTTGTCTTTATGTTGGTGCAAAACTGGCAAAGGATTTTATTTTATTCTAATATTAAATTACCAATTTGCATTTTCTTTTGTGAAATATGATAATGATGGTTGTGTGTGCTTTTACATGTGCCCAATGGAAAAGTAACCAGTGGTGACAACATTATGATATCCCTCATTTACTTTCTTTCTTTCTTTCTTTCTTTTTAAGGGAGGGAGAGAGAGTAAGAAGGGTAGGGGGGAGAGAGAAGAGAGAGAGAGAGAGAGAATCTTAAGTAGGCTCCACACCCAGCGCAGAGGTGATGTGGGGCTCAATCCCACAACCCTGAGATCATGACCTGAGCTGAAATCAAGAGTTGGACGCTTAACTGATTGAGCCACCCATGCTCCCCTTCCCTCATTCTCTATTTGTTTTGAAATGCAAAAGTGTGGGAATCAGTATAACTTAATATACTCCTGAGATCTCTGTAACTGGTTTTATAACCTACCTAAGGCTGTCATAAATTTCAGCTCAAGATTATAAACAAATAATGTTAACAGATCCCTATTGGAAAAGTCAAGATAATTTGTAACCTAACACAGAGGAGGAAAAAAGTAATAAAGGTAGTTCCAGAAAAACATTGCACAGAAAGGACTGACAGAGACCAGTCCATCTGTGAGGATCAGAAACTTAACCAGAGACAGGTGAAAAGTGAGAATAAAAGAAAGGGTATTAAGGAGGTACCCAAAGATAGGAACTTACAGCTGAAGTTCAGAACACTGTATTCAAAGAACACTGGAATTTTGGGTGGCCTGCTAAAAGACAGTAAGATTAAAAAAACAAAACAAAACAAAACAAAACGAAAAACAAAAATCACTAAAAATGCCCACAATTAAATACGATTATTCCTACAGAGCCAGGCCTTACACTTTATAAATGTCACGTATCAAAGTGTGAGGCCTTGTGCTTCATCTACAAAATACCCACAATTATTTCACTGTTGACGAGGTCATTCACTCTCTGGTACTGGGTCGGGTGTACGTGGAACGACTGCCATGACTGTATTTGCTTGTATGCTCATGAGGGGAAGTTTCTGATACTCCCACTGAGCATGTGATTGACACACCTCACCCTGTGACTCTCACCTCTCATATGTAGCAAGTAATGCCTTTTTCAAGTCACATCACAGAGACTCTCCTCAACTTTCTGTTGGTCAGACACTGCTTTCCCAGTGTGCATGTTACAATTGTGAGGGAAGGTGAATCGTGTACACTGATCATAACTGAACAGCATAACTCTGATGGGTCCATGTACATGGAGAACCACTTTCCTGGGGCTATGAGTCTCAAAGTAGGGACAGTCCATGGTCTACTAATAAGCCAAGGTGGGTCCCAAACTCATTAAAAAACACAAGATCTTTCTGCAATTAAGGAAAATGATTGATAATTCCCTGTACTTTTAATTTTTTTCATACAGCTCTAAGGGATATTTACTGGGAATCTATTTAGCCAAATTATTAAGGATTAATAAAATCAGGTATTCAAAACTTAAGGGTCACTTTGTTATCACAGCTTTATCCCTCTTGTCTTAGGTTAGGTAAAATTTTCAATTGCTATTTTTCTTCAATTATGAAACTTGGTTATTTTAGTTTTCTCATTATCAATTGAGTTTGTTCACTAATTATATAGAGGTGGCATATGTTTGCATATTTTTAGGCACATAACTTTCTAAGTAATTATACTAAGATATATTTTTGGGTTTTCCTCAACTTTCTTATACAGTGACGTGTTACTGGTGATTTTTTTTTAAAGATTTTATTTATTTATGCGACAGAGATAGAGACAGCCAGCGAGAGAGGGAACACAAGCAGGGGGAGTGGGAGAGGAAGAAGCAGGCTCCCAGCGGAGGAGCCCGATGTGGGGCTCGATCCCGTAACGCCGGGATGACGCCCTGAGCCGAAGGCGGACGCCCAACCACCGCGCCACCCAGGCGCCCCTACTGGTGATTTTCGATCTGTGAGAATCTGCATTATTTAAATAATTTGCCATCTTACCATCAATACAGGGTAATAAAGTTGCTACGGTAGTTTTAATTTTACATGGCATACAAATCATGCTCAAGCTCATATTCTTCACTGATGAAGGATTTCATAAGCTACTGTGCCACTCGTTACTGACACTAGTTTATGAGGACCCTAGTATCTCTATTCTGTATTTTGCATTCTGTATGTATATTGTAATGTAATGCTGTTGTTATATAGAGGGTTATACTTAAAAAAATTCCTGAAAACAAAAAATACTATTGGAACTTTTCATTATTTTGATCCTCTCCAATTCTTTATTATCACAGGTCATTACAGGTAGGACAGTGGTTAGGATGAGAACAAAATACACTGGAATCACTGCCTTTCAGCATCAGAACTGCAAGTTAAGGATCTCAAAGAGATATCTGGACCTCCATGTTCACTGCAGCATCATTCACAATCGCCAAGAGGTAGAACCAACCTAAATGTCCAGTGACAGATCAATGCATGAGCAAAACATGGTATAAACATACAATGGAATACTATTCAGCCTTAATAAAGAAGGACATTCTGACACATGCTACAACACAGATTAACCTTGAGGACATTGTGCCAAATGAAATAAGCCAGTCACAAAGACAAATACTGCGTGACTCCACTTACAGGAGTCAAACTCTTCTGACTCTTCAAGTCAGAAAATAGAATGGTGTTTGCCAGGGGCTGGGAGAAGCGGGAAAAGGAAAGTCATTGGCCAGTGCGTATTGTACTAGAATTTTGCAAAATGAGAGTTCTAGAGATCAGTTCCATGACAATGTGTATGTAATCGATACTACCACACTGTACACTTAAAAATGGTTAAAATCATAGATTTTGTGTTGTGTATTTTATCACAATTAAAAAAGATTATTAGGGTTGCCTGGGTGGCTCAATCAGTTGAGCTGCTGACTCTTGATATCAGCTCAGGTCATGATCTCAGGGTCGTGGATTGTCCCCTGTGGCAGGCTCTGTGCTTAGCAGGGAGTCTGCTGAAGATTGCTCTTTCCCTTGTCCTCTTCCCCTCCCCCCTCTAAAATAATTTTTTTAAAAAAGATTATTAGCTAATACTCTCAACTTTATAGATTACAAATAAGTACAAGCAAACACATGCTGACCTATCAAGTTTAAGCAAATCTCTAAAATCATAAAACAAGTTAATGGTAGAACTAAGCCTAGATCTTTAGTTTTTGTCTTCCAATCAAGGTCAGACAATGCCACTCAAAAATTACATGTCTACAAAGTATGTGGAAAGAGGTAGGCACTCAATAAAATGCTTTCCTTCCCAACGGAAAGGCAACTGAGGTAAGATATCAAGAGGGACTGCTAATTCCAAAATGACTTGAACACCTGAGTAGGCCTCAGTTACAGAACTGGTATGATTTCAAAACAGAATTCAGTGACAATTCTGATAAAGACCAGGTATGATAATCGCTTCATCAATAAACCGTAGACTGGGTTTTCTACTTCAGTATCAGACAACTTCCAACTCTGAAACCTGCATGGGTTAGTACTTTAGAACAAGAGAGACATGGCTAGACACCAATGCACACATTTACCACCATTCGCCAGAACCCATCACAGGAAACTAAACCAATTCCTTCCCAAATGGGGGCCAGGGGGAGAAGTGTTACAAACATGCATTGGCAGGAAAAAAAAATGTGAGGGACTACTGCTCTAGAAATCACTAGTTCTAGATACCAGGATGGGGTTGCAGGGATTCTTCATTCTGGCTCACTAGTATGTGTGTTCATTTGTGTCACCTTTTAAGAGGACAGGTGGTCAAGTCAGAACTCTCCAAAATGCATCAACAACTAGCAAGAACTGCTCTTTAACAATTCTCCTTAGCAGCTGTTTTCTTATGTGTATGATCTAAAATCAGCAAAAGCCCTCAAAGAGATATTTGTACACAGTTAACTATAATCACAACAAAACGGATCTCTTACTAAAGTCCTTTTCAATTAACCTGCCTCTTAAAGTTCTGACTCATTTCTTCTGAACTCTCACTGGGGTGACAGAATGTACACAAACTTTCCAGAACTGCTCAGTAAGTGGAAGACTGCTCCAAGGAGGAAGCTCATGTAACTTTCTTTTTGGCACTAATGGTTTATTACAAACCACAAAAGAAGAAAAAAACACCTTGGTATTCTGGGCAGCAGGCTGATAACTTTTGGTTTATCTGGAAAAGCTTTATTGAATTTTCCAAAAGAAAAGACAGCTGGAAAATAAGCACAACACGTGTTTAGTGTCTGAGCATTTTCACTTAAAATGGGACTTGAATGTTTCCTCAGCTACCACCCTGTATTATTCAGAACTACCGGATTTTGGATTAAAATTCTAATCTCCTAACATAGGCCTGAAATATAGTCTAGTGCTATAACAATATTATCAAGTAAGCCTGTATTATTATTTCCTTCCTATAAGAAGTACTAAGTTAGGACATAAAGAAAGTGTGATAATTTTATAAGATGGATATTAAAATCAATATCAATGTATTACTAAAATATAGAAAGACAATTCCTTTATATCTGAAAGCTAAATTAGAGTCCAGCTGCTACATAACATAACTTGTAACAAAAAGAAAAATAGTGAATCCTTAATATCCACTAAGAAATAACATTCTGACTTTGGGAAAAACTCATTTAATAACAGAGTAAAGAAAAGTTTTCTGATTTCCTGAGTTTACATTCCAAGGACAACATACAAGATTTCAATATAACACAATGGGACTAAAAAAACAAAACAAAGTAAAACAACAACAGGGAAAAAAAAAAGTCATGCCTTATACACCAAGCAAAAAGATAAATCATTCACTATGTCTTTTCATAATCCGGAAAAGGTTTTTAAAGAGTACTACATTGGTTTCAGAAAGCTCGTACACCTTTTAAAATAATGGATTTTATTTTTCAAGCATTTCTGAGACTGGTCCCTGTATATATTCTTTCTAATTAGCCAGCTCAAATTTGTTTCTATTAATCAAAGCAGATATTTCTAACCTTGGTAGACTTAAATTACAAACTACCTAAAAATTCCATCTTTTTCTTATTTTGAAATCCCCAAGATAGTCATGATCTAAAATAGGCCACAGCATAAATGCCAACTACAAATCCAATATTGTAGAAAGTTTCTGCATAGGGTGGGAAATTTCCACAGGAAGGGAAGGGAAGGGAAGGGAAGGGAAGGGAAGGGAAGGGAAGGGAAGGGAAGGGAAGGAGGGAGGGGGGAGAGAGAAAAAGAGAGGGAGAGAGCGAGAGAGGGGGAGGAGGGAGGGAGGAAAGAACTCAATAACCAATACTGTACTCTACTATACTGTACTATATTATACAAATACTATACTGTACTATACTATACAAATACTATGCTGTACTATACTATACTGTACTATACTATACCTATACAATACTATACCATACTATACCTATACTATATTATACTGTACTATACTATACTATACCTATACTATACTGTACCTATACTATACCTATACTATACCTATACAATACTGTACTCTACTATACTGTACTATATTATACAAATACTATACTGTACTATACTATACAAATACTATACTATACTATACTGTACTATACTATACTGTACTATACTATACCTGTACTATACTATACACTATACTATAGGGGGAGGTCAGGTTATGGAGGACCCAGGATGGTGAAGAACAGTTTCATAAACGAGGAGGTCTATACAGGTTCTTAGGCAAGGTAGTGGCATTTAAAAAAAAAATGCCATCTAAAACATTCATTTTAGCAGTAAAAACAATAAAATTTTTTAATTGGAAT
This sequence comes from Ailuropoda melanoleuca, assembly GCF_002007445.2. NCBI lineage: Eukaryota > Metazoa > Chordata > Mammalia > Carnivora > Ursidae > Ailuropoda > Ailuropoda melanoleuca. The sequence goes on along the minus strand of NC_048225.1, from coordinate 5,949,031 downwards.
TAGAAAAAAAAGGCAGGAATTGGAGCGGATATTCTGGCACCACAGGTCCAGATGACAATCAGAGAACCTGAGAACAAAGCCACAGCTCTGGAACAGGAGACGGCACTTGCAACATCCCATCCGTGGGTCCTACACAGGCCCCAGCTGCACCCAACAAGCTACCAGAGGGCAGAACGCAAAGTCTCTGGGCTGCAGTTTATCACAGCGACGGGGATCGATACTTTCTAAACTCATGGTCTGTTCACAGGGATGTTCCCTTCTAAGCACAGAATGGGGGTACCAAAGTAAGTCTTTATTCTTTTCTAATTGTTACAGATGACAGATGATGATTATCTAGACAGTTCTATCACATTGTATTTGCCCTTTCAGAAGACATGGTAAATTTACCAAATACTCAGAACGGTGAAATTCTCAAGGGGGGACTTCGTCTGAGGCAGTCATACATTTACGCTTTAACAAATACCTAACATCTACTGGTCTGTTCTGTAATCTGATGCCATGCCAAGTCTCACATTTTTTTCTCTTTCAGAGATTCAATAATTGGAATCTACTGTTTTGAAATTTCTACTACAAAAGAAATGTAATTGCTACTCCTTAACCTATTTAATTATTGGAAATGTCTATTTATTAAACACTTGGTATGTTATGCGTTTGGACTTTTTTTGCAATGCCTCAATGTGTCGTCAGAACAACCACTTATACCGATGATGTGACTATTCAAGCCACACCTCTAAGACATTATTCCCTCTTCTTCATGCTTTTCTTTCTTAGTTTTGGCTCTGCTGAAACTGTGAGTTTGTTCTTTAATTCTGCTTTATGTGTTTCACAGCAACAGTAAATAATAAAACAAAATAAATACTAAGAACACACAGTCGATGACAATTACTATAAACAACGTCTTGAAGGTATCTTTATATACAGCTATAATTCAAGCTATTCTAGCGTGGCTACAGAACTCAGCCTCTTTTCTATGGTCAGCTGTGCTCTGGCTTTAAGTTTTACAAGCTGAAAGTACTTCAAGGTCATAAATAAACAAACTTCCATTATTCAAACACAACTAACTGGAATCTTCAATTATGTAAAAATTGGGGTTCAGTGAACTCTTTGGTGAAAGAAGCAATTCGTGTTATGGGTCATACAGATTTAGCTCGATCTCCTGTCATTGTGACATCTACATATTATGTAATCATCATAAAAGCTGAGAAAAATAACCCAGAAACACAACGAGAGGCTCAATTATTAAGAAAAAATAGTATCTATAAGAATTCTGATGACTGTACAATCAGTACAAAAGCATGTTTACTATGTTGACTCTTAATTCTCACATGATTCTACTTTGGGGGCCTTTATTTCTATTTTATAGGCAAGGAATGCAAGACTCAGAGCTCTTATATCTTGGCCTAAGGCCACAATGCTGGTAAAGAGCAGACTCTGGACTGGAATCGGGTCTTCTAACTGCAAGTTCTGTGTTCTTATTAAAATCACAGTAGCTTAGGGCGCCTGGATGGCTCAGTCGTTAAGCGTCTGTCTTTGGCTCGGGCCATGATCCCAGAGTTCTGGGATCGAGCCCCGCATCAGGCTCCTCCACGGAAAGCCTGCTTCTTCCTCTCCCACTCCCCCTGCTGTGTTCCCTCTCTCGCTGGCTGTCTCTCTCTCTAATAAACAAATAAAATCTTTAAAAAAAAAAATCACAGTATCTTGTCTTGCAGAAAACTGGATTTCAACCATAGAGGGGAACACCAAGAAAACCTACCAACCCAACTTCAAAAAATTTTTTAAATGGGGGGGGGGGATTTGATAAATCTTGTCAGATATAATAACGCCTGTGTCCAATTTCTTGTCTACAACCAGTACAGCATGTCCAATTTCCCTTGTAAAATGCTTTAAGTGAACTTTACCCAACTAGGAAAGTGAACAGTGATTTCATAGCATTAACCTAGTCAACATGACAGCTGTAGTCTTTCAAGAATCTTTGTGTGCAGACTGCCCTCATACAGAATATACACAGAAAGTCAAGGTACAGTAACATCAGCAACTACCTTCAACTGTAGGAAGCAAAATGGTATATGAACTTTACAACCAGAAGGTAGTATCTTTTACTATACTAAGACCATCACTGGGTTTTTGTATAATAAAAAAAAATGAGCTTCATGGCCTCTTTGGCCAACACAGCTACAATGCCAAGAGGGTGGTGCCACGTACATCTATGTTGAATATGGAAGTGAAGACAACTGAAGCCATGCACGGTGTCTGAAGACATGTTATCAATAAAATCACACTAGGGTCTGACAGTATTGTCTTCCTGTATTTGAATCTAATTTGACATTCCCTACAGACAGATGATTTTTACAGTTCAGTGCCTATAATATAAAAGGTTTGGTATCTTTATTTTCATTCTAATCATTATTCCTCTGCTGAGAAGACTTGTTTATGAAGTGACTGACAGGGCTATTAAAATCCATGAGTCATCTAATCTTAAAAATAAGGCTTATAAGCATTAAAAACACTATCTCAAACAAAGCAATATCCATTTCCACTGATTGAAACAGGTATAAAAAACCAAGAGTAATTTAGTAACTAGAAGGAGGAAGAAAAAACCTCTAATTTATTTCTAACCAGTATCTTCAGCAGACTCTGATTTTCAGGTTATTTCAGATATGAGTTTATTCTCTGTATCAAGAGAATTCACTAGTTACCCACTTCGAGCCTAACGAACTCGCTGTACCACCAACTGTTCTTCTTAGGGGGAAAAAAAAAATCAATGATAAAACTAAAACAAAGCAAAAATAGGAACAACCCTTGCCCAAGCTACCAAATTGCTACAGAGAAACAAATATGAGGGGAAAAATACCTCTAAGATTTTAAGAAATGCTTTGACATTTTTCTGTTTTGGAAATAAGTACTTAATTCTAAAGATCAATTAGTTCTTTGGTAACTAACAGCCTTGACTTTTGTACTGGGTACAGCAATATATTACATGATACCCACAGTGGCAGCAAAGGATTTCCATTCAGAGGCTTAAAATGGCAGAAAAGAAATTAACCTTCCATTTCTCTGTGAATATAAAACTACTAAATTATAGGTATTTCTAAAACTAAAACACATGTAAGTAACTAGTCAGTTATTCCATTTCTAATGTTTCCATGCTATATGACATTTTCCAACAGTTACATACAGCAGTCCCTCTCTCATCTACAGTTCCACTTTCCAGAGTGACCTGTGGTCCAGAAGCAGATGATCCTCCCCCAACGAGCTGTCAGCTCAGTAGTAGCCTAGTGCCACCTCAGTGCCTACGTCATTGACCCCACATCATCCCATCACGTAGGCTTTGATCATCTCATATCAACACAAGAAGGGTGAGTCCAGTACAATATGATATTTTGGAGGAGAGAGAGAGAGACATTTCCCTCTTATTACAGTGTATTGTTATGACTGTCTATTTGATTATTGTTGTTGTTAATCTCTTACTGTACCCACTTGATAAACGTAACTTGATGATAAGTATGTACATATAGGAGAAAACATATACAAGGTTCAGTACTATCCACGGTTTCAGGCTTCCACTGGGGGTCTCGGTACACGGCCCCCACGGATAAGTGGGGACTGTTGTATTCAGTGGAGGAAGAAAAGGACGATGGTGTTCAAGACTGCTCAGAAGACGAAATCTGGAAATGTTTCATTAAGTAAACAACAGTAATAAAAACAATAACCTTCAATGTCCAGGAAAGCATGTGCATTTTCATCTCATGAGATTAGTTTTATGTGGCTATAGAGTAATGTCTGCTGGTAAACAATAACAACAACAAAGGAACACAGACTCGAAGAACAATCATCTTAATAATGCAGTAAACAACTGAAAAATGTTTGTTGGATGTGTCTTGAAGAAATGTATCCCTTAACTGCTATCTTGTGGTTTCAATTTGTTTGATTCCAAGAAAATAAAAGCTACTCTGATACCCTGGTGTCACTGACATTTTTAGATGTCAAAGCAGGCAAAGCAATATTATAAATAGGACTCAAATGAGGATGAATCTTCACGGCAAAATTCAGTAGTCCTTTCACAAAAGCCCAGATTTTAAGGGGGAAGAGAGAGGATTTTCTTTCACTCCTGTTCACCAGAAACCTGGTAATAAAAAAATAAATGTGTTTTCAAGAATTGGAAAATAATTTTTCAGATGGTTCATCACCATAGCAGGAAGACAACAGACAGGGAAAGAGAGCAGGGGTGTCAGAGAGACAGGGAGAGAGAGGAAGAGAGGGAAGAAGAGGAGAGGAAGGGGACAGGGAAGGAGAAAAGGGGGATGAGGGAGATGGAAGAGAAAGAGTGGGGGACAGTGATGAGGGAAGGTCAGGAGGGAAAGGGGTCAGGGGGAAAGATAAGGGCAAAGGGGAGGGCTAGGAAAAGAAAGGAAGAACCATATGTGGATCTGGGGAAAGAACATATTCAGAACAGGGATCATCGAGTGTAAAGATCCAAAGAAAGAGAGAGAGCAGCAGGCAGAGGGAGAAGTAAGCTCCCCGCTGAGCAAGGAGCCTGATGCAGAACTTGATCCCAGGACTGGGATCATGACCTGAGCCAAAGGCAGATGCCTAACTGACTGAGCCATCCAGTCATCCCCTTAGTAAGAATTTCTTCATCCGTGTTCATCAGGGATATTGGTCTGTAATTCTCATTTTTAGTGGGGTCTTTGGTTTGGGGATCAAGGTAATGCTGGCCTCATAGAATGAGTTTGGAAGTTTTCCTTCTACTTCTGTTTTTTGGAATAGCTTCAGAATAGGTATTAATTCTTTAAATGTTTGGTAGAATTCCCCTGGGAAGCCATCAGGCCCTGGATTCTTGTTTGTTGGGAGATTTTTGATCACTGCTTCAATTTCTTTGCTTGTTATGGGTCTGTTCAGGTTTTCTATTTCTTCCAGTTTCAGTTTTGGTACTTTATATGTTTCTAGGAATTTATCCATTTATTCCAAATTGCCCAGTTTGTTGGCATGTAATTGTTCACAATATTCTCTTACAATTGTCTGTATTTCTACAGTGTTGGTTGTGAGGTTAATTTATTTTTTGTCAAATATTTATAGGAAAAAATATTAAATGTCCTAAACAGGCTTTTTCAAAATAAGCTTTGCCACTATGATCATACATGCATTTTCTGCCCCTTAAAAAAAAAAAATTTAATACTGCTGACACAGAGTAGGGTCTGAAACAGCTCTGTAAAGGAAAGAATGAGTGTGGCTATTGTAAAAGATTAAAAGATGGACAAGGAAGAATTGTTTTATATCAAATAAACATACTAGGTAGCAGCCTACATTAGAAAAGGTAACAATAAACTTTTCATTACCTTAAAAAAAAAAAAGACCCAAAGATAGCAATGAGCTTGGGGGCTTCATGGAACTCCTATGATTTGGGCCCAATCAACTAAGTGAATCATAAATCACAACGGTAAGGCTTGGAGAGGTGCAAATCCAGCAGAGGTGCAAATCCAGCAGAAATCGGGGCCGGGATTTGTAAGTCAACAGTTTGTTTAGCTTGACTTCAACTTGAAGTGTCTTGCCTTTCCAGTTTCTCATCTAAACGCAATGGGTGGCACTGAGTGCATGACTGCCATGTACAGTAGGTCTCTCATTTGTTAAGACAGACTCTCTCTGTCAATGGGTCTATTTCAAGAATGACTCACCTACCACCCTCTCTCTCTCTTTCATGGGAAAGAACAGAATACCTCAGGAATCGCCCATATGTAAAAACGAACTGACATTCTACCCATCACATAACATCCTCTTATGCTTTCCCAAGAATGGAGACCACTTAAATTATTTTTCCCTTTGCTTTGTCAATCTTAAAAGCTTATCATGAATTTCCTTGCTCAGCATGAAAAAAAAAAGTTTGATCTATCTGAAATGCCTAAAAGCCACCCAAGTGAAACTGGTAAGTAGGCAGTTACCTGTATAAACCAGTAGCTCAGGAGAGAGCTGGAGGCTAAAGATACAGATTTAGGATCATCACCATAAGGATGATATCTATGCACTGAGGAAGGAGGACATCATCTGGGGATGAGTAAAGCCAGAGAAGAGGTCCAAGGACTGAGTCCAGAAACATTCCAACAACTACAAGTGCAGAAGTAGAACAGAAGTTAGCAAAAAAGATGGAGAGGTTCCCAGGGAGATTTTTCAGACCTGGAAACTCTGAAAGCTCAGTAAAGAAAAGTTTTAAGAAGGAAAGAACGGACAACTGGGTCAAGTGATGTTAGGTCCAGTAAAATGATGACTGGGAACTGACTGCTTGAAAAGAGGGAAGTTGGTGGGGAGGTGAAATGAAACATTTGGGTGAAGTGGACGAATAGCATCCCAAGCAGGTAGCCTGAAGAAGTAAGGGATGAGGAAGTGGTCAAAGTGGCACATTAAATTCTGTGGAGTTTGACTATCAAGGGAAAATAATACATGTGACAAAACTATGAAAGAATACAGAACCTAGGAAGGGATAGTCCCCCCTTATGATGAGAGATATATTATGACTACATGCTTGTAAGAACAATCTGGTACGGCGACCTGGGTAGCTCAGTCAGTTAAGCATATGACTCTTGATTTTGGCTCAGGTTATGATCTCATGGTGGTAAGTTCAAGCCCTGCATCGGGCTCTACACTGCACACAGAGCCTGCTTAGGATTCTCTCTCCCCTGCCCCTCCCCCACCCCACTCATGCTCTTTCTCTCTCTCAAAAGCAAAACAAAACAAAAAAGAATGATCTGGTAAAGAGGTAGAAATTGGTGTTACAAAAGAGACATGGGGAAATTCAAGAGCAAAGCTCCTGAGTATAAGGGAAGGGATGGGACCCAGAATCTAGGAAAGAGGCAGGCCTTGGATAAAAGCTGGGGCAATTTATTCATGGTAGCAGATGGAAAGGCACAGGCACAGGAAGGAATATTATCTAATATAATCTCCACAATTGTTAATATTTTTTCAGTGGTAACCTGATAGAGCCTTTACATGACTTTATTCTTTTTCTTTTTTTTTTTCTTTTCAAACCTCTCAAAGCAATCAGTGTAGGTGCATGGTCTTCCGAAATAGGAGCAGCCAGGAAGTGGGTTCCAGATTTGGTTCTGCCAGTTCCCCACCTAAACTATACCTGCTTAATCTCCTTTCTCATTTGCATTACACTCACTTGCCCAACCTTCCTTCCAGAGTGTTGTGAACAGAAGAGTATTTTAAAGCTATTTAGAAACAGTGGCAAGTGTCAGAAGTATAGACAGTGATATGGTAGGGGATATATAAGATTTACATAGGAATACTGAAGCGGCTGATATGGGCAGTATCTTGAGGTTCTGAACATTGTTTAAGATAGAGACTTCTGTATTAGAAATTCACAGGATCATGAACAGCTTAAAATGGAAGGTAGGTACTAAAGTGGTCAAAAGAAGTTTTAGAGGCAGGGAGTGGACAGGTCATCTCTACTACATTTTACCTTTTTTTTTTTTTTAAAGATTTTATTTATTTATTTTAGAGACAGTGCATATGCAAGTAGGTGGAGGAACACAGGGAGAGGGACAAGCAGCCTCCACGCTGAACATGTATCCTGATGTGGGGCTCGATCTCACGACCCTTAGATCATGACCTAAGCTGAAATCAAGAGTTGGAGACTTAACTGACTGAGCCACCCAGGCCTCCAATTTATCTTTAAATGGGGGTAGGGTGATAGCAGAAGGTTCTGTTGTACAGTTGTGCAGGTACTCAAGAAATGTTAGCAATTACAATTATTACCAAAAATAATTGAGAGTTCAACCTCCTTCTAGTACAAACAAGGTCAAGAATTGGGAGTTGGGGATCTTCCCTAAGGTCACAGCCACAGCCCACTGACACACTTTGGCGTTCGCTCTTCTGGACTGCACCTCTTATAATAAAGCCTCAATGAGGTATGATTTGCACATATTCCTACAGAGATGAAAAAGTGCAAAATCATTTGCATCGTATCACCCCCCCCCCCCGCCCAGTCTATGTATTCCCTGAAAGTAAAGAAGAAAACAGTAGGTACTGTATATGAAACTTCATTCCATTATAGACTGGTATGAAGACAAAAAAATCTATTAATTGGCTGTGAATCTTAAAATTACTAATATTACTGAGAAAATAAAGACTTTCAGTATGATCACTGCTTTTATGAGCCATATGGGTAAAAAGGTATCCTTCAGTTTTCTTTGGTATACCAACCAAACATAATTAGCAACCTGCTGAGTGAGCTACAACAAGCTTTTTTTTTCTTTAATTTTTTATTACGTTTTTAATTTTAATTATAGTACAGTTAACATACTATAACTCAAGTTTTAATAGAAACTAGTACAATGTGTCCTTTAAACAGAAAGCATGTCAGAAAAGGAAGGGAGGGAGGGAGAGGGGGAATTCACTCATGCTCTTTTAAAATCAATGTTTAAGGATCATTATTTTAAATGGTAGGAGCAAAAGGAAGAATGAATTCAAAACCATGATTGAATCACAGAAATTTATATGGGAGAACAACATTTTAAAAATAAATGAGGAAATGTTGAAGACCCAGAGATTTTAAATGATTTGTTCAAGGTCATGTCACTGGCCCAGAACAAGCAACAAGCATAGTGTCCTAATTCCAGTCTACTGTTCAGAGTCCTTTATTAGAATACTTTTGTACACTATTAACTAAAACTCATTTTCTAAAATACTAAGAGAAATGGAAACCAAAGTTAACAGAGACACAGGAAACTTAAAAATCTGACCTCCCATCCATCAATGAAAAGCAACAAATTTTACACTCTAACTACATAATGTCTTGAGAACATGTTTCAAATTACCTTTTACCTACACAATTGAGGGTTCCTGCTTATATTACGGATGTCAACGTGAAATTATAATGGGGTTTTAGATTGTACAACTTCACAACGTGGAACGACACACAAGCTCCTTGTTTCACCCTGACTCCCATGGACTAGTAGGTGCTTGTCCTAACAGCTGCCTCCATTTCTGGATGAGATGTGGAATCACAACATGAATGGAACACCATGACATCAGAATGGTTGAGAATCTTCTTTTAAAATTAGCACACATAAAAATGGGACCATTTCTGCCTGCTACCAGATTTTATAGAACAGGAGGGGGCAGATTTGAGCACACACTACTTTATGGAAGATAATAAAGAAAAACAAGAAAGTGACTTCAGAGAATTCTTGGGTAATTTGGACTGATTATTTCATCCAGCTGAGAGAGGATGGGATGCTTTCAGTTTTCTTTCTCCCCCACAAACCATGATTACTTCATGGTTAACAACCCTCATGGCACTCAGTCCTCTACCAGGAAATAAACAGAGTGAATAAAAAAAGATTAGTTTTAGATCCGACCATTTGTCCACTTGTTGGTGAATCCAAATGGTTTGCTCTTGAAGGACAGTCTACCACAGGATAAAAAAACATTTGGGAACAGGACGGAGATTTTAGTTATCTGACATACCTTGCTTATTATCACAGTGACTACTTTTCTTCGTGAACTGTAAGGGTTAACATTATTCCAACTATAACCCTGCGGCGAGACAGACACAGGAGAGAAACGTCCCCAGGAGCCTACACTAGAAAGCAGGAAACTTTCTGTTTGGGGGCTGCTCTAGACCACATTTTGTCATAACCTAAATAAAACTAAAGAAAATATAACCTGACCTGTTGTAAATAAAAACAAATACAGGAAGGGCTAAGTGATAACCAAATACAGAAGGTTCTAGAATTAGATAAACCCACATTCAAATACCAACTCTAAGAGGTGTATAACTTCAGCTAAATGATTTGATCTCTCTATTTCTTTCTCTGTCAAATCGGTATGGCAACTAGGATGTCATACAGTTAGAAAAGAGATTAAATGAGATGATGTGGGGAGCTCCTGGCCCACACAGTATAGATTCCTTTCTCTTTATCTTCTCCCACCACATTTAAAATGGGAAGGGGTATTTGTTTGTTTGGTTTTTTTTTTTTTAAAGATTTTATTTATTTATTCGACAGAGAGAGAGACAGCCAGCGAGAGAGGGAACACAAGCAGGGGGAGTGGGAGAGGAAGAAGCAGGCTCATAGAAGAGGAGCCTGATGTGGGGCTCGATCCCATAACGCTGGGATCATGCCCTGAGCCGAAGGCAGACGCTTAACCGCTGTGCCACCCAGGTGCCCCGGGAAGGGGTATTTGTGAAGCATGGTCCTTACAGACCAGGAATGTCTTTGGGAATGAAGTTCAGAATCTGAAATGTTGAGGAAAATAAGTAGCCCTCATATTAGGAAGTAGGGAGTTGGGGTGGAGGAAACCACAAAATAAAGTGAAAATAATCTATGAGGCAGGTAGCTAGATTTCCAAATAGGAGCTTTGATTTTAGCTAATAAGCAAAGGAGAAATATGAAGATTCTTAAACAACAGACTAACACAGTGAGAAGAGCATTTTGGTAGGATTAATTGTACAGAACTATGCAAGACCCCAATGTTCATAGCAGCATTGTCCACAATAGCTAAACTGTGGAAGGAGCCGAGATGCCCTTCAATAGACGAATGGATGAAGAAGATGTGGTCCATATATACAATGGAATATTACTCAGCCATCAGAAACAATGATCACCCAACATTTGCAGCAACATGGACGGGACTGGAGGAGATTATGCTAAGTGAAATAAGTCAAGCAGAGAAAGACAATTATCATATGATTTCACTCATTTATGGAACATAAGAAATAGCAGGGAGATCGGTAGGAGAAGGAAGAATGAAGGGGGGGTAAACAGAATGGGGAATGAACCATGAGAGACTATGGACTCTGGGAAATAAACTGAGGGCTTCAGAGGGGAAAGGGGTGGGGGACTGGGATAGGCCGGTGATGGGTATTAAGGAGGGCACATATTGCATGGAGCACTGAGTGTTATACGCAAACAGTGAATCATGGAACACTATATCAAAAACTAATGATGTACTGTATGGTGACTAACATAACAAAAAATTTTTAAAAATTAAAAAATAAAAACCTCAAAAACAAAAACAAAAAAAGACTGGTGAAGGGGGTATCACAGGGCTAAGTTGCACAATTCCAAAAGGCATCATTCCCATTACACTACAGGCCCCTAGAAAATAATTCCAAGACTTGGAGTCATTTAGAAAGCTTTCATAGCAGTTTGGTTTGATGCAACAAAAATCTCAAGCCAGAGTGGACAGTATGGGAAAGAATACTAGAAAGGAGACTGAACATACTTAAGGAAGGAAGCACGGGGTGGTTTTTACCAAACTCTTAGGAGTAAAATTAATGCAAGTTCTCTACACCTGAAAATAAGACATAGACTCCTTGTTTCTAACAGGCAGGTGTTAAAAACAATTGTTTGTTGGTGATTCTAACCTGTCTGTAATTCATGGTAAGAGACAGACAATATTTAAACTAATCGATCACGGAAAAATGACCCTGCCTAACAAGCAGAAACAAGTTGCAGCAAAGAGCTAATTATTAATAGTTCTGGTCTCTGACCAGCATAACCACTTTTCCTCGTTTCTATCAAGCACAGATCTTACCCCGATATAAGCTCTGAATCTGACAGCCACCGTAGATTAAAATCTCACATAAACACAGAATTTAAAGGGCACTTAAGAAGGCATCTATTCAACCCCTCCCCAGAAAAGATGCCTGATCCTCTTCCCTTGAAATTTTCAGAGACTGCAAAGCTCTTGTGGTAAGCCTAATTCCTTCTGACAATGTATTTTTGTCCTTACCTAAATGAAAATGGAGTCTACCACGATCATCTGAAAAATACACTTAAAAATATATATTTCTGATGGTTTTCAAATTTTCTCAGTCTTTTCTCCTCTAGGCGAGACAATCTTAATTCCTTTAACCTTGTTATATAAGGTACATTTTCCCAGATTGTTTTACCTCAAATATCAGGCTTGCCATTATAACCACACTGTGTGAACTCATCTTTAATTCACATCTAAGCTTTCCACATTACCAAATTGATATCGAAAAAAATTTCCACAAAGCCAATCTTCACATGGAAAGCATTTTTGAAATCTAACAGCCTCTTCCATTTTGGAGGAGAGAAGAACTCCCAGTTAGCTACCAGTTTGACTATTCACAGAGCTTTCTACAGGATAAAAATACTGAACCCTTTTTTGATGCTGTAAAATTTTATGCTCACAATGCAGAGAAAGTGAGAGTTTAAAGAGCACTTCAAAAATGATTAAGGGGAAGTTTTAAATAGTGAAACATATGGCTTAGTTCAGAGAAAGCAAAAAGGTGCATAAGAGTCTATCTATATAGTGGTAGTGATAAAAATAAAGTAGTTTTTTTTTTTCAGGTCAAAGAAAACAATGTAAAAATGCTTTAATCTGCATAAGGAATATTCAAGGTCAATATCAGAAAAGACTCCAAAATAGCATGGTAGAAGAAAGCTCTTCCCAGAAATACGGTTAGATGTACCGCCTTGGATTAAGTGCTTAAAAAATGGAGGAGTTATACATCTGTCTGGAGTCTGGGCCAGATGACCAGGGCTATCTTTCTAAAATACAAATCAGATTATGTCACTTTCTTGTTTAAAACTCTACAGTGCTCACTATGAACTATAGCCCAGCTCTGGATTGTGATGTTACTTCCTTTTCCCAGAATGCCTTTATTTTCCCTGTTCATAATAAAAGCTACAATGTTTTCATTATCCAGCTAAAATGATACTGTCATTTGAATGTATCTGCTATTATACCTACTGGATTACACTCTGGTAATCTGTTTATATGTTGGGCTTCTACACTAGAGAGTGAGTCTCTTGAAAATTAAGATGAGGTCTAATTAATGTTCATATAGCCAATGCTTAATGCAATGTTGTTATGGATAAAAATAAATTGTGACCCCCACCCCCTTCATATCATGAAGCTCCCAATGCCCAATATGACTGCATTTGCACATAGGGCATTTAATGAGGTAATGAAGTTTAAATGGGGGTTATAAGGGTAGCACTCTAATCTAATAGGGCTAGTGTCCTTATATGAAGAGGATCTCCCTCCCCTAACATGCATACACAGATGAAAGGTCATGGGATGACACAGTGATAAGGCAGCTGTCTACAAGCCTAGAAGAGAGGCCTCACCAGAAACCAATCCTGACAGCACCTTGATCTTATACTTGTAGCTTCCAGAACCATGAGAAAACAAATTTCTATTGTTTAAGCTACCTAGTCTGTGGTATTTTGTTATAGCAGCTGAGCTAACACAAATGCCAAGAAAATATTTTTTGAAAACAAAACAAAACAGAACAAATAGAGGTTTTTTGCAAAGCTAGTCTTCAAAGATCCACAAATTAGTAAAATTCCTCCAATTATTTCAACTATTCCCATCAACATATTTTTTGAACAACATGTCTTAAAATTGGAAAAGGATGCAATTACATCCATAAAAACTTGGTCTTGATATGTGTAAGCAGCAAAAAAAAATTCTGATATGATGGTCACCCTGAAATAAAGGATACTCTGACAAGGCTAATTTGATGAAGCCATGTCAGAATAACCCCACTAGAAGGCAAAAATCTTTCTTTTTTTAATTAACAAGTATTACATGTAGAGATAGTGATGACTCTTAATTTATCCCTGCCCCTTATCCAGAGCTGGCCAGAGTGGTCAAGTTAGGAGCAGGCTTACCTGTTTTATTATCATAAAGCAATAGCAGAACAGGTGAGAGTAATGGAGTTTTGTTGGTCTTCCTTGCACTTCAGCACGTCCCTGCATCAAGAGCCCAGCCAAATATTATGTAACCGTGTATTGCTAACTGCTTCTGAAGCCTAGTGCAATTCTTATTCCATGATCTTTCATCAGTAGGAGCAATACAAAAGTTACTATTTCAGGAAGATTATATTACTTAAGAATATGGCTCCTTCTCAGGAATTTGAAGAGGAATCTAAGCTTGAGTATAAGCTAAATGTTATTCATATAAATAGGAAACTATTTTTGCAAAAATACAGCAAATTAACTGAACTCAATGTTTAGATGACTTCTAACAAAAAAATTTTCTACCCCTTATTCCAGCTAGTGCCGACAATGTAAATCTATAGAAGCTGTAATAAAAGTAGAAGTATTTCAGTTCTATTTAGAGGCCAGCCTCACTTTGTAGGTAAACTGAGGTTTAGAGAAGTAATTTACCCAAAGTTCACAGACCTATTAAGTTTCTGAATTGGGATAAAAATAAGTCTCTTTGTCAGCAATGCCCAAGTTCTTCGCACCAAAGCATGGCTTTGGCAACTAACTGACAAAGAAAGGAGAGTATTTACCCAAACCAATTCGTGATGGAACAAACCAAAGAAATTCTCAAGATGGAGAATCCCATTACAACAATATGTCAAATATAAAGACCTTATCAAAACGAAACAAAGTGAAACATTAACAAAAGCTCTGTCATAACACGTGATGGACTACTGTGGAAAAAGGGAGAATTACTTTCAGGTAATCATTTCATTCCCAAAGAAAAACTGGAACATTGCATTAGAGGAAGAAAACAAGAAAAGAGAACCAGTGTGGCAATCATATTCAGTGAAAAAACAGAAGCTGGCCAAGAGAAAGGGGTAAAAATAAGATACAAAAAACCTTCTGTAGCAGTGGTGTGATATACATCTATATCCACAAAGTAATTTATAGAAAACTTTTGACAGGCAATTTAAAGTTCACTGAGACAACCAGTTCTTTATACAACAAGGTTTCAGAGCATCTCAGTTGAGTTGGTTTTTCTTCCAGGGAGAAACAAAAACCAAAAATTTCTGTCCAGTCCACCTATTTTTCTTTGATTTTTGCTTTTAAACTTTTCCATACTTGCAAATGCTGTCTCAAACAAAAAAAATTGCTTGTCCTGCATATGAATCTAATACGCTTAATTGTGAATAACATGGAGGTTCAAAGACAGTAAAATCTGGTATTTTGTCTTGGATGTTATTTTCAAATAGTAAGTAGACTTTTTTAAAAAACTTTCCTTTAAATATCTTCCTTCTGCTGAAATAAAGGAAGAAAGGAAGAGAGGGAGACAAGAAGTGAAAAAGAAATCACCAAGATAAAAATAGAAGCAAGATAAGGAAAAAGAAACATTAGCTAGCATCATCTGGCTGTGCCTTAATAAGCTTTCTGGATATGAAATTTATTTTCCTTGGGCTAGATTGTTTTACTTCAAATGATCAAATGAACTTTGCCAAATTGGGAAAGCTACAGCAAACAGCACATCAAACGCAAACTGCGTTTTTCTACTTTTCACGTATCAAGACAAAACCCTCTGTGCCAGAGAGCTACACAAGTATCTTCTACAGGATTCCCATGACAATGTTTATGGCTACCTAGGTTCACCAGTTTAGATTATCAAATCTAAACCTTTTATATATCAAATGTGCAAAAGTTTACCTTCAGAAGGCACCTCCCCGCACCTCCAAATCAGCCATGTTGGATTGTTGGTCGTGGACACAATAAATACCCAACACAAATTTGCTTTATACCAAATATTTTACAAAGTCAGTTAAGTTCTTCATAGCAACTATGACGCAATAATAGGCTTCAAACTGTGGTTGAATCTGAATATAGCATAATCCTTCTAAAATCTCAATAGGTCACTAAAATGAGATTCCACCTGTGCTGTCTATATCCAAAAGCATTACATAAATTTAAGAACTATAACTACACTTAACTTACTAGATTGCCCCCCCCAGAACATATAGATCATAAAAAACAAAGGACAAATGGTGCTGATGAGTTTCAAAGAACCATGAAAATAAAACAACCACATAAAGTATTTATATTTAAGTTTGCACCATGCTTTAATCTGAGAACATTTGTTTGAAAAGTTAAATGCAGTACATAAAAACAATCACAAGGCAACCAGGACTTCATTCATTCACTTAGCCTTTTCACAATGGGAGCTAGATATCCTCAAATTTCATGGGAAAAAGCAATCTTAGAGATGTATCAAAGTTTCGAATGTTACAGAATATTTTGATGGTTTATGAAGACAACATGACAAGCGTTGGCCCTTTGTTCTTTATGCTTCTCCAAAAACCAGGAAAGTTTTTGGAGGCCAACTGGACTACCACTACTGAACTAAGAATCCTCTTTAAAACCAAGGAGACCTTTGACTTTTGTTTGGATACAACTAGTAATGGTGGCAATATTATTTTAACTGAAATCTTCAAAACCTATGATGAAATCTGCCACATTTTAACATTCATACAATGGTCTTTAATATGACTTGCCACAACAAACAAAAAATGATGCATTTTCTTTCTTCTGAAGGAGAAATGTGGTAGGAAAGGGAACTAACTTGTGGAGAAGCTCTAACATGCCAAGCATTAACGGGTACTTCACAAATGTTATCTTATTTCTCTCAATAACTCCAAGATTTAGGAATAGCCCCATCTGACAGGAAAACAAACAAACAAACAAACCCCACCTTGGAGAGTTTAAGAAACTTGCTCAAGATTACATAGCTACAAATAATGAGACAGGTTTTAATCCAAATCTGATTGACTCAAAGGTCAATGTCGTCTTCCCTTCCTAAATATTTTCTCCACCAAGTTAAACATCCAGAGTTCCTCTGTAACCATTCCTCTTATTTCATGACCTCAAAGTCCCCTCACTACTTTGTCCACTGATGTATCACAGAGGGAAAAGAGGTTTGAAGTATGCGGATTTCCCTGGCATATAACCTGTGCAACTTCAGAGAAATCACTTAACCTCTCTGACCCTACTTCTCCTCATTTGATGAAAGAAAGTAACAACTGTCAGGTAAGACATGGTGATGACAGCAAAGTGCCCCCAAAGAACCTATAATCAGGTGAAAATAAGGCAGCCTTCTAAGACCCAAACAACAAAATTAACATAAAATGGATTAGAACAGAGATCTACAAATATGCCCATTTAGTATTACTGAGTCAATTATTAGATCGAACCATGTGAAATTGCTGTTTATGTCCATGAATAATTCTCAAGTACCAGTAATTTTTAAAGATCCAACCTCCCCATGGCTCAGTCTTCTTCATGTGCAAAACTGGGAGAACAATAGTACCTACATCATAGGTTTGCTGAGAACATGATATGATCTAGCATACACAACAACCTGACTCACTCAGTCAGGGTCCCTGCGTCTAACAGGCTATGGTTACCGACACAAAGATCAAACAGCCAAAGTCATGCCTGCCCCCTGTAATCAATCATGTGACCTTTCCAATCTTACTGTCCACCTCCAGTCCCTACTAATACAACAGTGATCCCCATCCACATCACTGCAGAGGCTGTAGCGAGAAGCCAACCAGCAGAAGCAGGCCACACACAGGCAATCCAGAAAGTGGAAAGCCCATGCAGACGGCCCCTGCTGTTACAGGTCACATCTGGCAGGATGCTGGCTGGGCTTTCTCCCTGTGGAAGTAGACCCTCCCCTCTTCCAACTGCTCTCCCGGCCACCTGGTCATTCACACTAGGGAAGCGCTCGAATGTCACAGGCACTCTTGTGCACCTGTGCACTTCACACGCCAGCAGCTGCAAAAGGCATTCTAACTCGAGGTTAAAAACTAGTACAACAGGGAGGAGGTTAAGATGGCGGAGGAGTAGGGGACCCCTTTTTCAGCCGGTCCCCTGAGTTGAGCTGGACAGGTACCAGACCAGCAGGAACATCCACAATCAGCCTGAGACGCAGGAAGATACATCTGGATCTCTACAAATGAACATCTCCAGCGCTGAGTATCGAGGTACGAAGCGGGGAGCCGTGAAACCGCGCACAGATATCGGAAGCTAAACAGAAGGGGGAGGGAGCCGCCGTGTCAGGGCGCCGGGAAGCGGTAGCCACCTGCAAGGGGGAGCGGACAGACCGCGGACCCGCACGCTTGAGACAGCAGGCTGAGAAGGGAGCTCCGGGAGCGCACGCGGGACGGCTGGCGGTTGGCGGGCCACCTGCACGGGGGAGCAGGCGGACTCGCGGACGGCACCCGCGAGACAACAGACTTAGAACGCGAGCTCCAGGAGCGCGCGCGCAGGGCGGCTGGCGGGCCACCTGCACCGGGGAGCGGGCGGACCGCGGACCCGCACTCTGGAAACGGCAGACTGAGTCCGTGAGCCGGGAGCGTGCACCACCAAGCATCTCACGGAGCTCCGGAGCTCCGGTGTGCTCACTGGATCGAGGCTGAGACCGGGAGCTCCGGGAGCGTCCGCGGGGCGGCTGGCGGCTGGAGGGCCACCTGCACGGGGGAGCAGGCGGACTCGCGGTCAGCACCCGTGAGACACCAGACTGAGACGGGGAGCTCCGGGAGCCCGCGCGGGGCGGCTGGCGGCGGGCGGGGTTGGAAACACAAAGGACAGAGACGTGCCGGCCCTGGAAGTGAGGGCTGGGACGCCGGGTGTGGGGCGCACAGCCCGGGATGCTGCAGGGTTGAGCAGCACCAACAGAAACAGAGTTAAAGTGGCCAGAACATCAGTGGAGAACGATCCGCGATCCCTCTGTTCTGAGACAGAGGCTGAATTTCAGCCGCTGCTGCTCTCTCAGAAGAGGCATAGCAAACCGCCAGGGAAAGCCGCCAGAGAACAAAAGCCCGGAAATACCGGCTCACAGGGTGCCCATCCCCATCCCCCCTCGCAAGGGACACAGAGACTCTACCCAAACAGGGTTTTCTGAGTACCTGCAGGCAGGCCCCTCCCCCAGAAGGCAGGCTGAAAAATCAAGAAGCCCACAACCCGGAGCGCCTGAGTGGCGCAGTCACCAAGCACCTGTCTTCGGATTAGGGTGTGATCACAACGCTCCGTAAGGAGTCCTTCATCGGGCTTCTCCACCGGGAACCTGCTTCTTCCTCTCCCACTCCTCTGCTTGGGTTCCCTTTCTTGCTGACTGTCTCTCTCTCTCTCAAATAAATAAATAAACTCTTTAAGGAAGAAGCCCACATCCCTAAGATCTCTATAAAACAAGGGCGCACGGCCTGGGTCCCAGTCAACACTTGGGCTCTGGACAACCCTGCAATCTCTCTTCATCAGAATGACGAGAAGGAGAAGTCCCCCCCAGCAAAGAAAAGATAATGAGTCTGTGGCCTCTGCCACAGAATTGGCCTCGGCCACAGAATTAATACATATGGATGTATCCCAATTATCAGAAATGGAATTCAGAGCAACAATGGTCAAGATGATGAGTAAACTTGAAAAAAGCATCAGAGAAAGCGTTGCTGAGAATATAGAATCCCTAAGGGCAGAAATGAGAGCGAATCTGACAGAAATTAAAAACTCAGTGGGCCAAATACAGTCAAAACTAGAGGCTCTGACGGCCAGGGTCACCGAGGCAGAGGAACGCGTTAGCGAATTGGAGGATGGGTTAGTAGAAGAAAAAACGAAAATAGAAGCTGGTCTTAAAAAAATCCACGCCCACGAATGTAGATTACGGGAGATTACTGACTCTATGAAACGATCCAATGTCAGAATCATCGGCATCCCTGAAGGGGTGGAGAAAAACAGAGGTCTAGAAGAGATATTTGAACAAATTGTAGCTGAAAACTTCCCTAATCTAGCAAGGGAAACAAGCATTCGTGTCCAAGAGGCAGAGAGGACCCCATCCAAGCTCAACCAGGACAAACCTACGCCACGGCATGTCATAGTGCAATTCGCAAATATTAGATCCAAGGATACAGTATTGAAAGCGGCCAGGGCAAAGAAATTTCTCACGTACCAAGGCAAAGGTATCAGGATTACGTCAGACCTGTCTACAGAGACCTGGAATGAGAGAAAGGCTTGGGGGGGCATTTTTAAAGCTCTTTCAGAGAAAAACATGCAGCCAAGGATCCTTTATCCAGCAAAGCTGTCATTCAGAATTGATGGAGAAATAAAGACGTTCCAAAATCGCCAATCATTAACCAATTTCGTAACCACGAAACCAGCCCTACAGGAGATATTAAGGGGGGCTCTATAAAGGTAAAAAGGCCCCAAGAGTGATACAGAGCAGCAAGTCACAACCGATACAAAGACTTTAAAGAGAAATGGCATCATTAAAATCATATCTGTCAATAATCTCTATCAATCTAAATGGCTTAAACTCTCCCATAAAACGCCACAGGGTTGCAGATTGGATAAAAAGACATGACCCATCCATTTGCTGTCTACAAGAGACTCATTTTGAACCCAAAGATGCATTCAGACTTAGAGTAAGGGGATGGAGTACCATCTTCCACGCAAATGGACCTCAAAAGAAAGCTGGAGTAGCAATTCTCATATCAGATAGACTGGATTTTAAACTAGAGGCCATAGAGAGAGATACAGAAGGGCACTATATTATTCTTAAAGGAAGTATTCAACAAGTGGATATGACAATTATTAATATATATGCCCCCAACAGGGGAGCAGCAAGATACACAAGCCAACTCTTAACCAAAATAAAGAGACATATAGATAAGAACACAGTAATAGTAGGGGACCTCAACACCCCACTATCAGAAATAGACAGAACACCCTGGCAAAAACTAAGCAAAGAATCAAAGGCTTTGAATGCCATACTCGACGAGTTGGACCTCATAGATATATATAGAACACTACACCCCAGAACCAAAGAATACTCATTCTATTCAAATGCCCATGGAACATTCTCAAGAATAGATCATGCTCTGGGACACAAAACAGGTCTCAGCCAATACCAAAAGATTGAAATTATCCCCTGCATATTCTCAGACCACAACGCTCTGAAATTGGAACTCAACCACAAGGAAAAACCTGGAAGAAACTCAAACACTTGGAGGCTAAGAACCATCCTGCTCAAGAATGACTCGATAAACCAGGAAATCAAAAAACAAATTAAACAATTTATGGAGACCAACGAGAATGAATACACAACGGTCCAAAACCTATGGGATACTGCAAAGGCAGTCCTAAGGGGGAAATACATAGCCATCCAAGCCTCACTCAAAAGAATAGAAAAATCTAAAATGCAGTTTCTATATTCTCACCTCAAGAAACTGGAACAGCAACAGAGGGACAGGCCTAACCCACTGACAAGGAAGGAGTTGACCAAGATTAGAGCAGAAATCAATGAATTAGAGACCAGAACCACAGTAGAGCAGATCAACAGGACTAGAAGCTGGTTCTTTGAGAGAATCCATAAAATTGATAGACCACTGGCAAAACTTGTCCAAAAACAAAGAGAAAGGACTGAGATTATTAAAATTATGACTGAAAAGGGAGAGGTCACGACCAGCACCATTGAAATTGCAAGGATTATTAGAAACTTTTATCAACAGCTATATGCCAAAAAACTAAACAATCTGGAAGAGATGGAGGCCTTCCTGGAAACCTATAAACTACCAAGACTGAAACAGGAAGAAATAGATTTCTTAAATAGGCCAATTAACTATGAAGAAATTGAGTCAGTGATAAACAACCTTCCAAATAATAAAACTCCAGGCCCAGACGGTTTTCCTGGGGAATTCTACCAAACATTCAAAGAAGAAATAATACCTATTCTCCTAAAGCTATTTCAAAAAATAGAAACAGAAGGAAAGCTACCAAACTCATTCTATGAGGCTAATATTACCTTGATCCCCAAACCAGGCAAAGACCCCCTCAAAAAGGAGAATTACAGACCGATTTCTCTAATGAATATGGATGCCAAAATCCTCAACAAGATCCTTGCTAATAGAATCCAACAGTACATTAAAAGGATTATCCATCATGACCAAGTGGGATTCATACCTGGGATGCAAGCATGGTTCAACACTCGCAAATCAATCAATGTGATACATCATATCAACAAGAAAAGACTCAAGAACCATATGATCCTCTCAATTGATGCAGAAAAAGCATTTGACAAAATACAGCATCCTTTCCTGATTAAAACCCTTCAGAGTGTAGGAATAGAGGGTACATTTCTCAATCTCATAAAAGCCATCTATGAAAAGCCTACTGCAAGCATTATTCTCAATGGGGAAAAGCTGGAAGCCTTTCCCTTAAGATCAGGAACACGACAAGGATGCCCACTCTCGCCACTATTATTCAACATAGTACTAGAAGTCCTTGCAACAGCAATCAGAAGACAAAAAGGGATCAAAGGTATCCAAATCGGCAAAGAAGAAGTCAAACTGTCTCTCTTTGCAGATGACATGATACTCTATATGGAAAACCCAAAGGAATCCACTCCCAAACTATTAGAAGTTATAGAACAATTCAGTAAGGTGGCAGGATACAAAATCAATGCCCAGAAATCAGTTGCATTTCTATACACGAATAACGAGACTGAAGAAAGAGAAATTAGGGAATCCATCCCATTTACAATAACACCAAAAACCATGCGTTACCTTGGAATTAACTTAACCAGAGACGTAAAGGACCTATATGCTAGAAACTATAGATCACTTTTGAAAGATATTGAGGAAGACATAAAAAGATGGAAAAATATTCCATGCTCATGGATTGGAAGAATTAACATAGTTAAAATGTCCATACTACCCAGAGCAATCTACACTTTCAATGCTATCCCGATCAAAATACCGAGGACATTTTTCAAAGAACTGGAACAAATAGTCCTTAAATTTGTATGGAACCAGAAAAGGCCCCGAATCTCCAAGGAACTGTTGAAAAGGAAAAACAAAGCTGGGGGCATCACAATGCCGGATTTCGAGCTGTACTACAAAGCTGTGATCACAAAGACAGCATGGTACTGGCACAAAAACAGACACATCGACCAATGGAACAGAATAGAGAACCCAGAAATGGACCCTCGGCTCTTTGGGCAACTAATCTTTGATAAAGCAGGAAAAAACATCCGGTGGAAAAAAGACAGTCTCTTCAATAAATGGTGCTGGGAAAATTGGACAGCTACATGCAAAAGAATGAAACTTGACCACTCTCTCACACCATACACAAAAATAAACTCCAAATGGATGAAAGACCTCAATGTGAGACAGGAATCCATCAAAATTCTAGAGGAGAACATAGGCAACAACTTCTATGACATCGGCCAGAGCAACCTTTTTCACGACACATCTCCAAAGGCAAGAGAAATAAAAGATAAAATGAACTTATGGGACTTTATCAGGATAAAGAGCTTCTGCACAGCCAAGGAAACAGTCAAAAAAACTAAGAGACAGCCCACGGAATGGGAGAATATATTTGCAAAGGACACCACAGATAAAGGACTGGTATCCAAGATCTACAAAGAACTTCTCAAACTCAATACACGAGAAACAAATAAACAAATCATAAAATGGGCAGAAGATATGAACAGACACTTTTCCAATGAAGACATACAAATGGCTAACAGACACATGAAAAAATGTTCAAAATCATTAGCCATCAGGGAAATTCAAATCAAAACCACACTGAGATACCACCTTACGCCAGTTAGAATGGCAAAGATAGACAAGGCAAGAAACAACAATTGTTGGAGAGGATGTGGAGAAAGGGGATCCCTCCTACATTGTTGGTGGGAATGCAAGTTGGTACAGCCACTCTGGAAAACAGTGTGGAGGTCCCTTAAAAAGTTAAAAATTGAACTACCCTATGACCCAGCCATTGCACTACTGGGTGTTTACCCCAAAGATACAGACGTAGTAAAGAGAAGGGCCATATGCACCCCAATGTTCATAGCTGCATTGTCCACAATAGCCAAATCATGGAAGGAGCCGAGATGCCCTTCAACAGATGACTGGATTAAGAAGCTGTGGTCCATATATACAATGGAATATTACTCAGCTATCAGAAAGAACGAATTCTCAACATTTGCTGCAACATGGACGGCACTGGAGGAGATAATGCTAAGTGAAATAAGTCAAGCAGAGAAAGACAATTATCATATGATTTCTCTCATCTATGGAACATAAGAACTAGGATGATCGGTAGGGGAAGAAAGGGATAAAGAAAAGGGGGGTAATCAGAAGGGGGAATGAAACATGAGAGACTATGGACTATGAGAAACAAACTGAAGACTTCAGAGGGGAGGGGGTGGGGGAATGGGATAGACTGGTGATGGGTAGTAAGGAGGGCACGTATTGCATGGTGCACTGGGTGTTATACGCAACTAATGAAGCACCAAACTTTACATCGGAATCTGGGGATGTACTCTATGGTGATTAACATAATATAATAAAATTTAAAAAAAAAACTAGTACAACAAACTCTTGCTGAGAGACCCTTCTGACTTCACAACTCCTGAAACTATCCTTCTGTATTGACAGATACAGGGCCACCAGCAGTTCTAAAAATGGTATTGGAAGCACCTGCAATTTTTTTTTTAAAGCTTGTGACCACAAGCCCCTCTGGTTTCCTCCAGGGTTCTGTACTTCCAAACCATGACTCATTATACTCCCAGTGGAGACAAAGGCCTAAGATGTAGGAAGTGTAATTTTTAAAATACATGGACTAAAACTTTAGAAAATATTTGTGTGCCAATAGACAACCAGCATAGAGTGACCAAAATCAGCTAGTATGTTTTCCTTTAAAATGGAGTTAAAATGTTGCCCACAGTAATGAAAGCTCACAGAAACACTGTCTCTTCTTGGCTTAATTATTCCTTGAAATAAGGAAGACCATTTGCCCTAATACCTGTTCCTCACTCAACGATCTTTTATTGTGATTAACTTTAGTTGTGGCACCTTACATAAATACCTCACTAAATCCCCAACAGTGCTGTGAAATATTATTATCTTCATTTTATTTTATTTTTTTTAAAGATTTTATTTATTTGACAGAGATAGAGACAGCCAGCGAGAGAGGGAACACAAGCAGGGGGAGTGGGAGAGGAAGAAGCAGGCTCATAGCAGAGGAGCCTGATGTGGGGCTCGATCCCATAACACCGGGATCACGCCCTGAGCCGAAGGCAGACGCCCAACCGCTGTGCCACCCAGGCGCCCCCTATTATCTTCATTTTAGAAATGCGGAAAGTGCTGTTCGGGTTTCAGTATCTTGCCCAGGAAATTCAAGCCCAGACAGTCTGGTTCCAGAACCAGCCCGGTCACTCTGCTCTACTCCTGCCAATCAAGGAACTGAGTGACGCTTTATTAATTCAGACCCTGTCCCTTTGACACTGATAGTTGAAAAAAATAGTCTAGCTGAAATGAACTGTTAATGTATCGACTAAGGCTGGATTTGTAAGGATGTTAGAAAGGGCTAAGCTACTCAACAGACAAACTATCTGCAAGCACCTTCGAACATGTGAGTGCCAGTTCTGGAAGGACCTACCACTCTCAAAGACAGCTCTCTGCCAGACAGCATGCTGTTGTTGGCTTCCTCAGATTTCTCTCAAAGTACAATTAACAGAATCATGATCTTCGGAGTAGAAGCTCTCTCATCCAAACTACCAGAGGGCAGGAGTCCCTTGCTTCCCAGAGAATAGGGTCTGACAGTGGAGAGTACAACACCTTACCCTCATGAGAGAACTCATTCCATTTCGCCACAGTTGGAACTGTCATGATGTTCTTCCACAGGGCAACTTTTGCTCTTCATCACATATCATAATATTTTTTTGGTTTCTTTTTCATAAGCTATGCCATCTTGGGCTAATCACCAATTCTGCTGCACTTCCTGTGGCTATAAAACATGGGAATTTTTCCTGCTGCCATGAAAACACAATACAGTCGACTAAAGCAATACCCCTTCTGATCCTCAGCAATCTCACAAATTAAATAGAACATGTCCTCCTTCAGAACCTGCTGGGAGTAGCTCAAACATCTAAGAGAAATAGACCCTTTGGAGTTATTTGAATGAAACACAGTTCAGGTACTGTGTGATCCAATTTAGTCCAATACCTAGAGGGATAAAGGATTAATAAAGTAAGTTATTTGGGATTGGTGTTATGTAATCTGTTTTGATAAAACTATAATGACATCTTAACTTTCTTACAAGGCAGCTTTGTATCATGGACAAAATATTTAAGGGATGTTCCAGGTCAAACAAAAGGCATAAGCTGCATAGATGGCAAAGCACATTAAGTCTGAGTTCTCCTTCCCGGCCAATCATTTAACCTCTTTGGAAAGAGTTTTTATGAAAAAACTCTTTATAAGGGAAAGAGAGGAGCAGATATGCAGACTGCAAAAGAATTTGTCCCCAGTAGAAGATGTTCTCAGATAAATAAAAGTTTTCTTGGGGCTCCTGGATGGTTCAGTCAGAAAAGCATGTGACTCTTTTTTTTTTTTTTTTAAGATTTTATTTATTTGACAGAGATAGAGACAGCCAGCGAGAGAGGGAACACAAGCAGGGGGAGTGGGAGAGGAAGAAGCAGGCTCATAGCAGAGGAGCCTGAT